>NC_090931.1:602016531-602316531 GCF_040938575.1 Ambystoma mexicanum
TAGTGAGGCTCACCTTCATTCCCAGGGGGGCAAACCTATCCACTATGCTGTCTCTACTTTTGTCAATCGGAAAGAGTATTGATTTCCCAGTGTTAATTTTGAGGCCTGCTAACTGCCCATATTCATCTATTATGTCTAGCGCTGCCGGGACAGAGTCGAGGGGATCAGTAGGGTGTAGGAGTATATCATTGGCGTATAGACCTAGTCTGTATTCCTCGTCTCCCACTTTAATACCTTTGACCCTATCATCAAGCCTCAATTTCTGTGCTAATGGTTCAAGGGATAGGACAAATAAAATGGCGGATAGCGGGCAGCCCTGCCTTGTCCCTCTTTCTAATGGGAACCATCTGGAGTAGCCACCATTCAAGGATACCGATGTTTGTGGGCATGTGTATAATGCTTTTATAGCGAGGCAGAGTTTGGGTCCTAGTCCTATTTCAACAAGTACCTCTTCTAGGAAGTCCCAGGCGACCCTGTCGAAGGCCTTTTCGGCATCAAGGGACAGAAGGGTTGGGTCACCTTGAATTCCATGAGCTTCATGTATCAGATGAAGTGTCTTTCTCATCGTATCAGCTCCCTGTCTTCCCATTACAAAGACAACTTGGTCTGGGTTTATTAATCGTGGTAAGTGGGTTTCTAATCGGGCTGCTATGACCCTTGCGTATATTTTGGCATCTATGTTGAGGAGCGATATTGGTCGATATGAACTGCAATGTTTCGGATCTCTGCCTTCTTTTGGTATGACTGTGAGTAGGGCCTGAGCAAAGGACGGGGGTGCCCGGCACGTTTAAAAAATGTCATTGAATAGGGTCGCTAGGAAGGGGGCGAGGAACGTGGAGAATGATTTATAGAAGCCGGGAGTGAATCCATCATTCCCTGGAGCCTTTCCTGTTTTTAAACGTTTGATGGCATCCATTACTACTTCTTCACTGACTAGTATTTCTAGGGATTCAACTTCTATGGGTGTCAGCGTCGGGAGTTTCACTTCCTTGAGGTAGTTAGTAATGATCCCTGGTGGAGGAGGTGGGTCATTAGTATATACATCTTCATAAAAGAAGGCAAATGCCTCACGTATCCACTCAGGGGAGGACTCTGTTGTGTTCGTGAGCGTGCCGTCTAACCTCTCTATCACATCTACCCACCTTTCCGCCCTTTGTGCGCGGAGTATGGCGCCAGGAGAGCGTCTGCTTTGTCGCCTTTTTCGTAATATTTTTGTTTCAAATATTGCTGGGTCTGAGTTACTTTGCCCACTTCCATTATTTTTAGTTTCTCTCGGAGTTCTTTGGCCTCATTAATATATTTCATTCTCTCATGTGGAGATGACTGTACTCGTTTTTCTGCCTCACTCAGCTTCCCTCTGATGTTTTTTTCTAATAGAGTGCGTTCCCTTTTTTTCCGGGCTCCCTCCCTAATGAGGATACCCCTCCACGTTGCTTTCGCTGCCTCTCATACCGAGGTCTTTGCGATCTCACCTGTATCATTTGAGACAAAGAATTGTTTGATTTCATTTTCCAGGTCGTCCCTAAAGACTGTATCTAACCATAATGATTCATTGCATCTCCACTTTGTGTTACGGGGAGTATGTCCCTCCCACTGTATCTCCAGCATGACCATATCGTGGTCTGACCAGGCAATGGGGCGCATGTTCGCAGTTTGGGTTGTACGCAGGAGGCTATCAGAAAGGAATAAGTAGTCAATCCGCGTAAGAGTCTCGTGTGGGATGGAGCGAAAAGTGAAGCCGCTTTCTGCCGGGTGGAGCGGACGCCAGCTGTCAGTGAGGCCATATAGGGAGATGGTCTGTTTAATGTCGGCTTCCTCGTGTGATTGTGGCGGGTTAAGTACCTCAGCTTTGCTTTGCCTGTCTAGGGAACAGTTCATCCAGGTGTTGAAGTCGCCACCAAGGACTGTGTGGCCTTGTGCCACGGTGAATACTTTTTCAGTAATTTTGTGGAGGAATCTTTTTTGGCCCTGATTGAGGGCGTAGACTGTGGCAAGGGTAATGAGTGTGTCGTGAATGGTCCCCACGACCAGTGCGGCCCTTCCCTCATTGTCAACCCAGGTGTTCTTCCGGACCAAGATCCCCACACCCTCCTTTTTTGATATTCCAGAGCTCCATAAGGAGAAACCCACACCGCCCTTTCTTCTCCCTTCATGTAACGTGTTTCCTGGAGGAATAGTATATTAATGTTAGAGCGTTTGAATTCCTGCCCACCAAGGAACGTTTCGTGGGGGAGTTTAGGCCCTTTCATTGAGTGTGCATATGCGCAGCAGATTGTCGTCAAATGTGTTTCGACATTAAGAGTATTCAGTGTCTGTTTGATTAAAAGATGTGCCTGTTTCGGTGCCTCAGTTGCTTCGTGAACGTACATATTAGCCGTTGGTTCTCTGCTATTGGATGGCGGCATGATAAACCTGACAATTGTCAGTGTGCATGCCGCATGCATTACGGACATTGCAAGTGGAGATCGCACTTCATCCCCTTGCCCCTTCCCACCCTCCCTCCTCCCTTCAATACTGGGTTGGTCCAGTGATGAGCCCTTCCCTCCCCCCACCCTTTGTGGCGTCTGATTCAGCCGGGTTGACATCACCCAATCGCTGTCGGACCACCAGTGTAAACCGCACAACAAGCGGTCCTATCTGTGTAACAAACATCTTAACTCTGAGCCCCCAAGTGTTGTCATTTGAGCTAGGAGGTTAAGTGCCTCCTATTGCCTTCAAGCACCATAACCTCAATTAGAGTATCATGTTCAGGCATATTCTAGGTCCAATTCGTTCCCCCCCCCTTTTCCCACCGGTACCTCTGTTCGTCGAGATCTGCTGCCAATCTCTAGTGGTCGACTGCTGTTCAGAGTTCACCTTCGCCACATAGTAGTCTTACCCCCACTCCCATCTTTGAATGGTTCACCCCGAGGAAAATGGCTGGGTCGAGGAGAGGATCAGTGTTCCATGTCTGAGGAGGTATTCATCCTCCTGTACTTTCTGGATCCTTGTATTTTCCTTCGGCGAGGGCCTCTGACATGCCATTCTCTATTCTCGTTCCTCTGATCGCCCGTGGCTGCTCTCTCTACTTGGGCGCCCAATAGGTCCGCAATGCAGTTGGAAATGTCTCTCTCAGAGATCAATTTCGTCTTTGTGCCTTCCCATTCAAACGGGAGGGAGAATGGGTAACCCCATCGGTATCGTATCGCCTTGTCTTTAAGGAGTTTGGTGATCGGCAGGCACTTTCTCCTCAGGGCCAGTGTGAGGGAGGATAGGTCTTGAAAGATGGTAATGCTTGCTTCTCCCATTGTGATCTGCGGCATGAGCCTGGCTTTCTCCAGAATTCGGGCTCTGTCTGTATAATTATGGAACCGAGCCAATACCTTTCTCGGGCCGCCTGGCTTGCCCCCAGCTCTATGGATCCAGTCAATTTTGGGTTCATCTAACGTGTCATCTTTAAAAAGTAGCTTCAAGATGTCATGTAGGGTTTTCTTTAGATGTGACTCGGTTACCCCCTCCGTCTCTGGAATGCCAAATACACGTATGTTGTTGCGGCGTTCTCGGTTTTCCAAATCGTCGACTTTCAAGCGAATTTCTTCTTCTTTGTTTTCAACCTCTGCGAGATGCTGGTCTATTTGCATTTCCAATGTGCTCAATGAGGTTTGGTTATGTTCGACCTCTTCAAGCCTATCCTCCATTTTGTCAATTCTATTTGTAATTTTGTCAATCTTGTTCCCAATGTCCGCTCTCATACTTCTCATTTCGGTGAGTAGATCAGCAATGGCCGCTTTGGTCGAGGCCATCTCGGGTCCCTTCGAAGCCATGCTCATGCACCTTGATGGCTGGGATGTGTCCGGAGCCTGGAGAAACTTGTATTTTGCTAATTTCTGCTTAGCGTCCATAAGTGAAAGGGCGGCCAATGTAGCAATAGATATGTGCCTGGCTGCCGTTGATTAGGGCTCCAATGAGTTGGGGAAGAGGGATGGGTGGTGACCAGTGTTGTTGTGGGCACTCTTTTAGGCAGGGTCTGCTGTGAGTCCAATTTTTGCTCAGCTGAGCACTCTTTACTCCTGGTTTCAGGGATGCGTCCTGTGGGCTCAGAGTTTGTGGTCCCAATTTCGTGTCAGGGTGACTCCAGATTGATTCCAGGATCTTGCTGGGGGACTTCAAGAGTCTT
The DNA here is from genome assembly GCF_040938575.1 of Ambystoma mexicanum. Lineage (NCBI taxonomy): Eukaryota > Metazoa > Chordata > Amphibia > Caudata > Ambystomatidae > Ambystoma > Ambystoma mexicanum. The sequence goes on from NC_090931.1 coordinate 602,020,688, forward strand.
TCCTGTGTCCCCTCTGAATCCTTATGTATCTCCTATTGTGTGATTTTAAGTGCAGCTGTCACAAAGAGAGTTCGTAGTTGCAGTTGGTTGGAGTGATGGGAGGTAATTCACGTCCGAGGAGGGCACACGCCCCAAGATCTGGGAGCCCAACCCTCGGACCATCAGTTGTTCTGTAGGCCCTTGCTGTCCTGTCAGATACTAGCTCAGTGCGCAATCTGAAGCTTTGCCTCCCGGCGTCCTCGAGGTAGGTTTCTTCTGCAGCAGACCAACAGACCCCGTCACAGGCCCACTAGTGTAGTTTGTGTCCAGTCTGCCGGCCGGGTGTGAGGATTTAGATGGTTTAGCCTTTAGGTAAGCATGCACATAGTCGTAGGCCTTAGGGAATTGGCTGCGTGCAGTCAGTGGGTTCGGGGCAGGCCAGGTCTTTATGTGGGTTATGGCTGTCTCCTGGGCGCAATCTTCTATTGGGATCAGGGTCCGGACGAATCAGGAGCGCTGCACCGCGCCTCAGAGCATGAGTGAATGCAGGCAGTCCGGTGGAGGTTTTATGAGTCCCCACGCTCAGAGGGGACAGCGAGCCTCGCCAGGGCACTGAGACGCGACAACGTCCCACCATTCAGCGGGCGCCAGCATAGGCAGTACCCAACGGGGGTTTGTGCGGACGCCCCTGCGTCGATGCTCCGCACCCCGTGAGGCAGAGCCGGCCCGGGCGCCCAATTCGAGTCACCTGAAGGGCTGCGGTCAGGTCTCCGCGGTAGAACGGAGGGAGATCTGTCACCCACGAGGGCGGGAGCCCTCCAGTCGGTTCTTCTCTGTGGAGGTTTTGGCGAGGGGGAGGTGGTCTCCGGGACAGCAAGCACTCTGTCCGGGAGTCCCTGGTGGGCTACGGAGTCCTCCGACGCCGGTGGGGAGTGATCCCTTAAGCGCGTGTTGTCGCGGTGTGGCAGCACATCACAGCCGAACGCATATTAACACGCGTCTGTTTATTCATTCGATGCAGGCTCATAGTGAACCTTTCAGAGGTCGCTCCGCCATTCCTTTCGGGCAGCTTCAAGGAACCCAGATGGTGTGTTTTCAGACACAAGCTGTACCCGCTTCAATCGGACGGGGGGATTCACAGTTGGGCTTCGTCATAGAGGCGTGTTGGTTTACAACAGGCCTGTTACGCAGCTTCCCCTCACAGCGATTTCTGGCAGGATCTCGGCGAAGCAGGCACCGATTTTTGTCGGGTTTTCTTTCAGGGTGTGCTGTGTATCTTCCAACACCCGATTCCGTCGATTTTTCGTTCAGGGGGGGTCCCATGGAGGGGGCTCAATCCACTTCGTGGGACCTTGGTGCGGAGCTCACACAGAGAGAGGCTTGCCATCCGTGCGCCCCCTGCTGGCCAATCCCAATGCTTGTTTATTAATGCGTCAAGCAAGTTATTTTTTTAATTCTTCACTTTGACTGCTTCTTTACTGCTGTTTCATACAGGATTAAAGAGCCATTTTAGAGAGAACACGTGTTCCACGCCCGAAAGTAATCATCAGGGCTCATGATAGGGATTGGACAAACGTTTCTGCACTACATTTGAACCACCCAAATTGCAATCTGAAAGATAACTTCCCCACTCCACAGTGTTGCTAGGTAACCTTACAGTTGCATTAAGCACCATACACAACTCAAACATAGTTTACTTTCCAACTGGGGCCAGATATACCATTTCTACTTGATTGACTGCCCATCCCACTCTCTTACCTTTTTGATAACAACATTCATCGCTCACATCCCACTCATTGACTAGGCCACTTTCTAAACTGGCTTATCAGCTCACAATTATTGTTTTCAGGAATGTACCTGGGGTACCCCAAATAAACATGGTAAGGTATTTTAAGCCACCATATCACAGGATTGTCTGAGAAAACTCTCCCAACTCTACTATCTGCATCTTAATATACTCCCAAGCTGCCTTGGATTCCTAATGCGTATATCAGCTCAACACATACCCTTCTGTGCTGCTTCTCACTGGAAGATAGACCATAGTTAACGTATACAAACATACAACCAAAGAAATACAAGCGTTTAGTCCGCCTGGCTCGCCCTCTTTCTCTGTACACACCTTGCCTGCTTTCCATCCCACTTACTAGATGCTTCCCAGCAGATCTGGTAATTCCAGGCAGGCGAACAATGTGTCACACACAAGGATTCAGCTCTTTGAAAATACTACGGTAGTTATTTGGCACACCACAAAATCATAGTAGCATAACGCCATCAAACCCAACCGCCTGTACTCCAGCAGCATATAACAGGGATCCCTCATTGTGTCAAGCAAGTGTTGGGGAAGCATTTGAGTGTATCCAGTCCACTATAGGCAACACCTATTTGATACAAACCTGGCTAGAATGCTAGCAATAGACTTCCTGTCCTCATTTTCTGGAAAGCCCAGACTTTGGGTGGCTTCTGGGAAAAGCCAATCACTACTGGGAAGTTCCCGAGCAACATTGTGTTCGCTCACGGATCAGTACTCGAAATTGTATAAAGTAATAATGGCTACAGTGGGGGCTAGAGGTGGAACTATAGGAGTCCTTTGGGTAAGTCCCTCCACCTTCTACAAGTGGGCCAGTGGTCAGAGTACTGATTACATGTCTGTCACCCAACACTGGGTGGTCTTCTGTTAACAGCAAAGGGAAGGCTGGAATAATTCAACAGGGCAGCAGGTGTATTCGGATCGGCACCAGGCAATATTGTGCAATAACGGGTTTCAAGGCAGAAGCTACCGGGGAGTTGACCTCTGGGAGGAGGTGTTGGAAGGGACAGTGGCTAAAGGCCTGGTAGTTTGCATTTGGGTTTTGTTGCAACAGACAATGGATCAAAAGTCTTTGCTTCCGTATGAATTGGCAAGTCATGCACGTCCCCCGCTTTGTGCATGACCTCTACCGTGTGGTCACTCACTTTATCAACATCTGTGAGCCTCTGAAAGAAATGGTTGCTGTGGCCCAGAAGATCAGGTTCCAATTCAGCAAGGCTTACGACGCCAGAAATGCACTACACCAACTGCAGGTGCACACGTCACTGCACAACAGGCAGACCTTTGCAGCCACCCATTGGAAATCTACTTTGCAACATGTTGGACAGACTATGTGAATAGTGCAACACCATCACAGATTACTACAACGCTCACAGCAGAGCTCTAGCTGGGGCACTGTTAAAACGGTTAGTATCAGCTGTTGTCTAATGTCTGTTCTATGTCTTTTTGAGGAGGTCACCAGGTGGTTTAAGAGTCAAAATGTCATGCATCCGGAGTCAGGATTTACTCTGCTACACAGGCTAAAGCTCAACATGACCAACTTGGAGGGGGGCCTGTGGTTTGACAGATGATGTGATGCAGCACAGCTGGTGAGGGATCTGCTCTCCACCTTGCATGGAAATGTATGGATAGTCAGATTTGAAGCCAACATGGAGTACTTGCTGCCTTCCTTCAGGGCCGCACAATTCAAAGTAAAAGGGAATGCTTTCACTTGGCATGTCTTGGGCGAGGAGGACTCGCAGCAAGCATCACAAGGAGGAAACACTGTACACACGTGCAAGGATGCTGTGTTGCACCACTTGCTACATTCATTGGAGAAATAACGCAAGCAGCAGAAAAACCACCACCAACTAGCCCAAATGTTGCCAAAAACAAGATTGACGGCATCAATGGGCAGTACATCACACATGTTCAATGTTTTGCGAGCAGTGCAAGTGCAGCCTATGGGGGAGGGGAAGCTGTGGGACACCCTCCTCAGAGCAGTGACCAAGCACATTTAATACAGACTGGACATCAACAGGAAGAGACAGCAGGCAATCAGCAATTACAGTATTGGTACAGGAATTGGTCCGTCTGGCCACCAGTAATTGTGTGGTTTGCTGTGGAACCGTTACGTTGTCCCCACTCCCTAGCCAGTGGTCAGTCCGAGAGTGTCTTTAGTGTGGACGGGGTTATCATCTTACTACAGGAGAAGCTTTCCAGTGCTGCAGGCTGAGCAACTCTGCATTAAAAACTGTTGGGAGCCATTTAGCTATTGGATATCGCCTACAAGAGCCTGGAAAGCTTAACTCCAAAAACGACCAGGAGCTACTTTTGGCTCCAAGTCAACTGGCACCATACAAACATACATACGTGGTATTTAATGTGCGTTTGAGAATTTGTATTGTGTAGCTTTAGGATAGGCGTAAAAGACATTTAAATCACATTAGTACTCGACGAGGGACAATGAGCTTGAAAACAGCAAGCTCATTGGCCCTCGCCCGTGCGTTACAGAACGACAAGACTCTGAATCACTGCCGCAGCTCCGGTTCCTGCGCCACTGGGAGCCATGGAAAGGAAGAAGGGAATATGTGTGGTCCCTTCTCCCGATCCCAGGAGGCCAATTATTTTGCTTTTTTTTTTTTTTTTAATCGAGTCGAGAAAAGTCTGCAGCGCCATTTCTCGACTCCAGAAAAAAAAGTGCAATTAGTAACCCGGTACAGCATGCCGGGGTAATAATGGCATTATGACCCTCAGAGGTGGAAATTACCGGTCGGGTAATGCCCCGGGCTTTTAACCATGGCCCCGGGGGCATTTACTGACTGGCAATGCCCCCCTCCTCAAGTCATATTGCCTAAATAATAGACTAAAAAGTTATAGTTTTCATCTCATGTCATAGTTAGATTTGTGGCACACTTTGGATTAGCTCTTCACCCTTTGGCAGAGAGACGGCGCAAGCAAAGTGGCCTCACAGAAAAAGAGGTGGTGTCACCAGGGGAGTTGCTAGGTCTGGAAAAGACCCGGGGCTAAGCTGATGTTGGAACTGTTGGGATTGGGGGCTAGCTAGTCTTTTGGCTGCAGCTCCTGAGATTCTATCCAGGGCTACAACCAAAAGATCAGGGGCTATAGTCCCCTTAGCCCCCCCCTAGCAACGCCCCTGCGTGTCACGCATGAAAATGCGGTCGCTGTAAAGCGACAGCCACAGAATGGTTCAGTGACAATTATGAATGCGGTGGCACAGGTGGGTAATGACTAAATGACAATGTGAAAATAAAAGTGAAAAGGCTATAAAAGGGAATGAAATGTAAGGATACATGAAAAATAGCACAAGAAATAGAAAGGGTGGCCAGTTTTGGGTGCATGCCAGTGCTTGGAAAAAAAATCCAAGTTCCATTATATTATTGGCGCTCCAGAGTGTCACTTCTGGCGCGTGTGAATATCTCAATATTAAATTGTTATAAAAAAGAAAATAGGATTTTTCAAATCTATGAATTTCTTTTAATCGTTTTGTTCAACTCATTTAATCTTCTATTTCTACTAATTTGTTTTAAGCTATTCATTAAATGTACACCATCCTAAGAACTCATTCATTGAACTGAACTTCAATAGCTCCAGAGTCAGATCGAGTAACTTCTGGTGAGTGGAAAATCCTGGCACCCTGGAGCTACATCACGCTCCTGGTCCATGAACTCCTTTCCTACCCCCGCCAACTGACATCTATAAAAACTAGCAAACGGAATCAACAGCTCTATATTTGTTTTGAGCTGCTTTCTCATTTACAAATGGTTTGTAAATTGTGATTCGTTCAGAGTGATACACGAGGGAGTGCACTGATAAAGGGAGGCAGGTGTGTACTATCAATGTACCCCGACAGAGCGCTTCTATTCGTATTTATACCAGTTATGTAAACGGTGCCGATCTTCCAATAAAAGGGGCTGGACAAGGGCCTTAAAAGTTCAAACGATGCCTGCATGCCATGCCAAGACATACCTGCGGTGCATCAGAACCCTGGGGGTGGTGGTGGTGGTCTGTCTTTAATGGGGGAAGGTGGGCTCTAGTGTCTGCTGCTCCCCCACCGCACCTCTAAAGTCCTAGACTCCTCCCACTGCCTTAATATTGACAGCCTTCAAGTGACCACAGTCCATTTGTTCAAGGTAACTCTCTTTTATTGTTAAAATGATCCACAATGAAATTGTAGTCCTACTTCTACGTTGGTGGCCTTTTTCGCACAAAGTACACATAAGTAGCACACTGCGGGCGAACCTGGGGTCTTGACCCGGCAGACCACGAGACACATTACTGCACCTTATTCCATGTGAATATATGTCCTGGAGCACCTCAAGCGGCCTCCTTCCATTCCACCAGCAGAAACTGCTTGGTAGTTCCCGTTATGTTGCGGGACCTCTGCTCTTCCCCGCCTCCCAATACAATGTCCTATTTCTATGTATGTTGTTTGCGAGGCTGTTACACATTAATTTCCGGGTGGTGCACCTTGTTTGCCTGTGGGCTCGAGGAAAAGCTCACGGGTGGTGCAGACATGGCGATCTATTTCAAGCTCTCATTGGCAGAGAGAAGTCATGGATGAAGGTGGAGGGCATCAAACGAAAGTGAAATATAAGTGTTTCATGCCCTGCCCCTGCTCGATTTCAGCATTTGTTCAAGGGCCACCGGCAAAAACCGAGACAATAGTCAGCCATTCCCAGAACCTGGCACAGGGTTTGAAAACTCAAAAAAGTCTTGGGACACCGGGACCAAGAGCAAAATACTGGGATGATCCCGGGAAAACCGGGACGTCTGGTCAGCCCACTACTAGGGAACGCGATGGAAACATCACCCATTCCCCTAAAAGGCACTTCCCAGAGACTTGCAGTACATGAACCTGAGCTAGTAGCTTCCAGGCCATCATCGACGATACACATCAGATCTGCATTAGAAAAGTGGGCGGGGCTTAGCCTCTTGGCTTCGGAGTCATAGTGGTTCTGTAGTGCGAGTGTGGTTGCTTGCGTTGCAAATGAGTTGAAGTGGATGTAAGAAGTGGATGTGACGTGAGTGGCACTGCGTCAAAGAAGGGTGTTTGGGTAGCAGTGGTGGGGAGAAGGAGAACAGAAGGGAGAGACAGTGGTGGTAGGAGGAGAACGGTATTGGTGAGTGGGAAGTAAAGAAGTTAACTGGGAGGAAAAGTAACATCAAAGGGTGGAGGCGAGAGGAAAGATGAGTGAAACAGATGGCTTGAATTTCGCTGAATCCACTGGAGTAAGCAAAGAAAATTGCACTAATACCCAATTCCTTATTAGAACAACTGCTTAGAGTAGGGACAGTTAGCAAGACCCTGAGGGAATTAATTAACCAGCATCTTAGGGAGACCCTAACCCCAAAAGGTAGACATTACACAATAGGGGATACCGTTCTGTAGCACAAACCAGGGTTCCAGATGCATGGATTACAGAGGTAATACGAAGGGGGATGAGAGCGAGAAGGACGACCCTAGGGCCACATAGTTAGCCATAAAAACCCTTAGACCATCCTGAAGTCACTGGATAGTTTGTGTGCCATCTAACATATAATAATAAAGTCTATAGGGCCAAGGAACCCTACTTTTCTGTAGTATTCAGTGAATCATACTTGGACCGAAGACTATGGCCAACCTCCATTTTTAGGATCTCTTGCTAAGCCGGTTGGTTAGTGAAGTTATGCCATCTCACATGTTCATTATTTGTCTCCGACACAACAGCAAGCCTGTGCTTCAAGAGTTCTGAATGTTGTGTACCTTGTAGGCATTCTCACGACATGCATTAGGGTTAAAGAACAAAATGTTCTAACTGTGCGGGAATTTTCTTGTAATTTTTCGGAATGTTTACTACACGTTCCATTAGTTCAAAATACTTTCATGCAATGTTCATTGAAAGGTAATCCCAAGTTCCTAAAGGTTATTCTTGCGGTAATGATGTTACAGAGGTTAGATGGAAATGACAATTGCAGGTGACAACCAGCTCCAGGTCTCCTGCCGAGTCCCCCTAGGCTCCATCCGCACACCAATCCTTTTTACCCTTTACATGGAGCCTCTGGGCACTTTCCTCAAAGATCCCAATATAGCCATCAACCAATACTCAGACGATACTCAGTTGTACATGAAAGTAAATAGCACGCAGGACGTCATTCAGCTCCGCGATTAACTAGCAATCATCCAGTCCTATGTGTCGACTGCCTACCTCAAACTAAACCCATGCAAGACTAAATTCATCCTCATTGATCTGCCCGCTAAAAAACAAATTGTCCAACAATGACTCAATAAAATGCACCTAGAAGGATTCGATGTGCATCTCTCACACTCTGCAAAATCCATAGGCTTCACCATTGACAGCAGTCTGTCCTTCCAAAAGCACATAGCCAAAAGGACACAAACAGCTTGGCTCACAAACTCTACTCTTCGGAAAATCAAACCCTGCTCCCCTGACAGGGCTCCCAACTGCTCACCTGGCTCCCCTAAAAGCAGTCCACCACTCTGCAGCATGTCTCATTGTGGGAGCACAGAGATTTGACCGAATTATCCCCATCCTTCGCAAACTACATTGGCTTTCACTGCACGTCAGGATACCGTTCAAGACTGCATGCATAATCTACAAAGCAGTCACGAGTAGCACACCAGTATACCTGGCGGCTAAGCTCCACCTACCTGGTGGCACACGCTTCTCTAACAGCAAATCAACCAACTCGCTTGAATGACAGCTCAGGCGCAAAGAGAGGACCTGCAAACAACCCTTCTCTCGTCATGCATCCGCCCTCTAGAACTCTATCCTGATGTCGGCTTGGAATGGCCCAACAATTCGCCAGTTTCGCAAATCTCTCAAAACGTGGCTCTTTCAACAACAAAGACTAATTCCAATGGACGCACATACCGACGCACAGACCTCACAGTACTGCGTTGTTAAAAGATGCCAGCCCAAATGCCAGCTACCCACACTCTGTACAGCTCTCTGCTGCTCTCAAGCTAGGTCCACACTTTAAACAATAAAATCATGAATAAATGAAACAATTGCAATATTGTGTTTTGGGATTTCAACCTCATTACCATAAGAGCCTTTTTAGAGTACTCTAGGTTAAGAAATATGCATCCAATTGCCCTACATGTATTGGAGAGACTGGTCCAGTGCTTTATGGTGTTCTTCTTGCTTTTTAAGCTCGTCAATGAGATTGTCTGCAAAGGAGTGAAAACGGATCCCCTGTAGGAAGATTTTTAAGAGCAGGGGGTCATCAATTTTGAAGGCACTCCATGAATAGGGGAATCCAAGTTTATCTCTGTAGGGCAGGGGTGTGGCATTGTCCCAATTTTACTTTTTGGGAACAGACATTTTTAGAACAACTTAAACGATCCGAGCACTTAATCAGATAGTGCTCCGACTGATATTTCGCTACTGGATAGACCTACCTAGCTCTTCGAGGAGACAGAGCACAATACCTGATTTGTGGCCATCATGGGCATATTGTTGCTCTCTTCTCGATAGGCATTTCCCAGTGCAGTGACGTGGTGGATAGCCATTGTGCATTTTGAGTGCTTGGATTGGTATGGGGCAGAAGGCGGCGGATGCAGGTTTTGTTGAGGATCATTTCAATGACTGGACATTACTAGGGGTGAGGTAGATTGGGTGCACCTTAAATGAAACTGGAGGACCATTGATTTTCTTGAGCGGTTTGGAAACAATGATCCCACTATCAAATGTTATCGGGAAATCCTTGAACTTCGTTTTTGAAGACCAAGGATCATTTTTTAAAAGCTAGTTCTTGCATTGGCCATTTTATTAGTGTGGTAGACTGGTTTATTTTCAAAATGAAGTTTGGGTACATTTCTATTGCTGCTTTGGGGGTTTATCGATCAGAGTTATTTTGAAGTTTTCTCAACTGCGTTTCACTTCAGCGTCAAGATTTTATGATGCTGTGGATTACGCTGTAATGCATTCAGCACCTATTTTCAGTCTTTTATTCCAGTTATTGGTGGGGGGTCATGGGACGATACCTAGATCAGCCATTCTCAGACTATGAAAAGGGGGCCAGAAGCTATTCAATTAGGCTAGCTTTGGGATCAAGCCATTAAAGGTAAAAGATAAAGACAGAGCAATTGTGAGGAGGGTTGGAATGGAGAGGCCAGCTTCTTTTAGATCTCGTGTGTCAACTAGACCCAAGCTGAGGCTATCTTGGTGAATCACTTCCTGGGCTACATTTATAGGGATTAACAGTTTGTGAAAGATTATACATCATGCTCCGAGTGTAGTCAGCCGATAGGTTTCAATCTCCTAAGGGTATCATGCTATTGACATATAGTGTATGTGATCCTCTACAACCGAGGAACAGGGTTGATGGCATCCATTTTAGGTTTTGGGGACAACACAATAGAAGAGGCAAGGCTACCACTTACATTTTCACATTTCTTGTTGTAGGTGTGGCAGTCATTTACACTTTTATTTATTCTACATCAACAACAGGAAAAGGTGCAACTCCCCTCTGAACCGGCCCCACCAACCCCAAGGTGGCTGGTCGGTTGGCCCATGTGTTAGAGCTGCAAGATATACAGAAATAAAAATGAACAAGTGCCTCAAAGGAACCAAGTCGTGCAAGCCCTGCTCGGCTGCTCGGTAGATGGGGTGAGGCACTCGTCTCGATTTCAGCAATATTGCAGATGTGCCCCCCCCCACATTGTCATGATAAATGGAACCACAATGTATTTCCCTAAAGCCAACTAATTATGAAAAGGACGTGGAGATAATCCACAAACTGTGTGAGGTTTTCACACACTCACAGGGAACATTTATGCAAGCAGGCCCAAAAGGAATGGATCTGTAATCAACTAGACATGCAACAGAAGATTAAGAAAGTCACTTTCATACGAAATGGCCCAACTTCGCAAATTGGCTAAGCAAGCCAATGTATGGCCCATATTGCAGAAATATTACTATCAGATGATATGCAAACGCTTGAGCAAGATATTCAGTAAGAAGAAAAGAGCATTGCCATGTTGTCAAAAGGTGCAAAATTCTGACATATGAGTAAAGTGTCAAGGGCATCAGGTTTCAAAGACATTTTGATGTAAATTGTGCATTTAACTGTCCGACTATTGTACAAAACCATAATGACACATTGAACATTCCAATTAATATAGTACATATGCACATGATTCAAAAGCCAATTTTGTGTGCTTTTGAAATGCTGTGCATTTATTTTTTATCCTATAGTATTTTGGCTTGAAGCTGACAGATTTTTCACCTAAGGTTAGCCTCACACTTTGGAAAACTCCTTGGAGAGGGGAATCGGAGAAACACACAGAAATGTTTTAGAATTAAAGTAAAATAAATGCCCCCCAGAAGATTATCTGCTGGCCTCAACCATTCTACTGTATGGGGAACTTTAAAAGCAAATGTGTCCATTACAAATTACCCTTTTGATCTTTGCATGGCAATAAGCTAAGCCCTATGGTGGGCTCTATGTACAGAAAACAAAACAATTTCTGTTATTTCACTCACGCCCATCACTGTCAAAAACCACCAATGGGGACTTGTGTAATTGTATTGGAGCACTGAAGGCCCCAAGTGGTCACTTTTGTGCAATTCTTATGCAAGTCAAATAAGCAACTATATTTCACCATTGAATTTATATTTAAAAATGAAAATTAATATAACTCAGTGATCGTACCAAGTAGACACGTGGGACCAAGTATGCTATGAAGATCAGAGATTCCTCTTTAATTTGACGCTACATATCAATTTTCTACACTTATGAAAATTGATGAAAATTGATAACTCCATAAATAAGTTTCCCCTCAGTCTTGTCACATGTCTAAGTGTGCATCTTGGGTAGGAGATTATAGAAACCCCTATTTCAGTGATGTGTCATATTTTGCATCCAGGAAATTTGAGAGCACTTCAGCCGCTCCATTTGTTGAGTCATAAGCATAGAAATGATAACCATCCAAAGGAGACTAAAAGGTGTGCATTCAAAAGACATGTCTGATTATTAAACCAGTCAATGGAAAGACTGGTCACATCAGGAATATGTGATGTCATATGAGAATTTGGTATATTAAGTATTGCTAAACACAGAGTAAGAGAGCATAGACTCTTTCTGGCAGACAGATACATTGGATTGTGAACAAAATGTGCTTTGTCCAACTGGAGTGGTGCGGAACTGGCAATATCTGAGAAAGATGAGCCTTGTCCAGTAGGGAGATTGAAACAATTGCTAGCAGATGTCACCTATGCCTGAGGGACTAGAGCCCCAGGGTGATGCTAGGTCTGGAAAAGATCTGGGGCTACACTATTGTCAGGACTGTCAGAACTCGGGTCTAGCTAGCCTTTTGGTTGTAGCCCCTGAGCTTCTATCTGGACTACAACCAAAAGACCTGGGCTTTTAGTTCAAGAAAATAGATTGCATTTCTGTGTTCGGTGCAGTGCATCCCGGACTGCATTTCTGCATGGATAAAGTGCAGTTTCTGTAGTAATAAAGTACTATTAAAATTGTACCCAATGTGTTTTAACAAGTCTAGTTGACAACCCAGACTATGAACAATTCTGGAAGCTTCATAGCCTGTCAACATTGGTCTGTGGAAGACCTAGGTATTTTAAATTTTAATAAAATATTGGAATGAGCATGTGATTAGTATGTCACTTCCCAGCCCATAGAAAATGGTAATGTGAATCCCATTAATTTACAAAGTAAAAGCGGAAGAGTATTCATCCCAGTTTAATACAATTCTTAAATCCATTCTTCTACATGGGATGGGTGGACTTCTATTCTATGCACTCTTAAATTGATAGTGCCGTTCTCCTAACTCAAACTTGCAATAGTCTGATCCAATTTATTTTAGCCTACATTTAGGTCACATCCACAGATTATAAATGTGTATATAAATGGCATTTGTCTATGTAACTCTCTGGTACCAATACGCGTTTGCCGATGCTGGAGAAAATAAAATGTGCTGGCTCTGCTTTTAACGGACTGAAGTTGTTTTTGGTAAATGTTAATTCATCACACATCATGGAGATCGGTCACAAAGAAAACATGGATCAAAACCAGGTTGCACACAAAAGCTTTCTTAACCACCATATTTTAGGAATCAATTTCTATATTAAGGGTGCTGAAAAAGACCTGGGAACACAAACAACTAAACTCCCCATTTGTCCAACACCCCCAATGCTATTTAGTCTTTGTTCCCCTTCGGTTGTCCCCTTTTCCAGGACAAGACTTCAGGGAGGCCCAATTATCATAATTGGGGGACTTCGGTTTATAAACAAACCAAAATGCCAAATGGAAAGGAAGTCCCTTCTTCGGCCTCCTGATTTATAGGTCAAATAAACTCCAAATAAAATTGGTAGTAAACGTTGACAGGAAGGTCTTTGTTCTTTGTGAACTGTCTCGCAAAGAAAGATTTCTATATATTCCTGGGTCTCTCCACCAGCTGTCACTCTCTCTTGGAAATGTAGGGATGTCCTTGTTCTTGTGAACTGGACTTCTACACTTTGAGTACTCCTTGGTTGGAAGGTCTGGCTTCTTGGTCCAGGCAGATGGTGACCAACCCAGCTGGTCTCTGTATGGACAAAAAGTCTAAGCTGGTGTCTCAATAGTACCTACAATTTCCGGCAGCTGGGAGACCACCAGTCAGTATTTGCACCCTGGCCTTCTGTCTACTTCCATGCCTCAGGACCTGGATCTTCCCAACCATCCACAAACAGACTTCCCTCCTCGTCGATATGCTGCATGCTCATACTTATAGGACCTTCATATACGCCCCTCAGCATTACTTACAACCTGTAAACTCATTTATGTCCGTTTTCAATGATTTGTCACATGCCTGTACCTCTATCCCGCCTCCTGAAACAGCAGGTATGCCTGTGATCCATGTGTGCCTCAGGCTCCTACCCACTTCCTCCCCCCACCTCCTTCCCACCTTCCTGTCCACCTACTTGGCTCTTCTTTTTGTTTCCTATTTAGCCCTTTCGCGCCACCTCTCGCTTAGTTCTTCGCTCCACCTCCTGAAACATCTGTAAAGGTCATGGATTTTTTTATTTTTACCCTCAGACACTTAGGAGACACTTCAGCATATAACATAGACATCAGAATTGAATTAACATGGATCAAATAATAAATAACATGCCATGGGTTGAGAATATCTGTTTGGAGCACAGGCGGAGTATAGCTTTGGCGAACATTGACAATTTGTTTTACAGGTGCACATTGTCACTTACTGAAGACTGAAATCAGAGGGACAAAGCGGAAGGGATCTGACCAAGGTGTTGAACACGGTTGACAGATAGCCCAGTAAAAAGCTGGTTTTGTATAGGCAGGTAAGACGGTAGAATTGAGACGACCTGTCGGGCTCCTCCACACGTTGCAGCACGGAGGAGTTCACCTAGGAAGGCTGTCTGTGTAAATCCATACACTTTCTACTAAAGTTACCTCTCCCTTTTTCAGCTTACCTCTCAATCGGAGTACTGCCTGCAAGACCACCTTCTGTGGTAAATCAGAAGCAGGAGATTGAGCAAGAGGCATGATTTTCAACTTTTCTTTATTCTGTTTAAACAAAAGGAAAACCTAATCTTTCCATACCCTTGGTCTCTAAGCCCTACACGAAACAGAAAGAAATATAAAAGGGTGCTCGTCAGAAGGAAAGAACTTACAGACAATATTAAAGTCCACTATCCTTAAATCCGTATCTAACCTAGTTCTTTTCCATACCTTCTAAAAATGGAAAAACCATACAACAACCAAAACAGGTTTGGGAATTGCCCAAGAAAAGGCATGGCTGATGCCTGCCGACTCCCATCCCTTTGACTCTTCGTCATAGGCCCTGGCTTACGTCTACAGTTCCAGTTCATAGACTATTGGAATGCTGGAGTATCCTCCCAGATACAAGCCAGGTCTCTTTCGCGCTTCCTCCCTTGCTTTCTTTTACCTTACAGTCTTTCTTCCACCCGGGAGGGTAAGCTCTTTTGGATTTTATCAGCCTGGGTTTCTTTTAGTCTCCACCTCCCCACACAAGACTCTGCTCCTTACGATTCCCCACTCTGCGGTTCTTTTTTTCTCTCCCTCAATTTGGGGCTTCTCTGTGCTTTTCCCACTCTTGGCCTCTCGCTCCTCTCCCCACTCTGGGGTAAAATTCCTTCTCTTTCCCCATTCTGGGGGTCCTCTGTGTATTCTCTAGGGCTGGGCAGGGCCGGACTGGGATAACAGATAAGCCCGGGCAGCCCAAAGAATTGTGAGCCACAACAAAACAGAAAGTGGCCCCCATCTGCAATTTTCAGCGACTTATGACTTGTGGCAGCGCACGGTTTGGGAAGATGGAGGGGCAGCACCATACACATTAGTGGTTATTGCATAAAATGCTCCAAATGAGTGACATTGGTAAAAGACGTGTTCAAATGTGCTCCAAAGCAATGTTGATCACAAAAGGTTTTTGTATGCTCAATTTGCAATTAATATTGTCCATATACATGACAATTGGGCCCCCCAAAAAAATATTAGCAGATACAAAAAGACATGTGCCCAATTCATGCGAATCAAACCTTCCAAATATGAAATGAATGTACACCAATCGTTTGATGTTGCGGAGAACACTGAGTATTTCTAAAACACAAACATAGAAACATAATTACATCGCAAAGAGAAAAATTGATAGACTGCGCCTGTTGTCGGCAAAACACAATTCCTGTTAAAATGACGATCGGCATCGTATTTGTACGACGCCTTATATGTGTCCCATCGGATTCATGACATTGTAAATGCAGCCCCCAATGAACAAATGCACGTCATGCATTTCGTAAGATCTGAAATAATCTCTAGAAGTTTCTATTCTGTATAGAAATTCCTAAACACTAAAAAAAAAAAAAAAAAAAATTGGCTGCTACTCCCTCTCCGTGTCGTGTGCATCAGACTCCACTACATAACATGCTTGGTGGCCTTGCTTTAACCTACTAGGTACTTGTTTCAGTGTATTGCGGCACTGACCATATTTCCGTTGCAAATCTCGAAACTATTTTTTGTACTAAAGTTGCATTCCACCAGATTATTTGGTACATTCACATGCGCTAAAAAGTATTCCGCCTTGCATGAAGTGAAGTGAAGTTTTTAAGTGCACAAAGGGTCTGGATTCTGAGCTCAATGTGAAATGAGAAAAGTGTTCTTCTAGGAGGGAAGGAAACTTTTCTCGTTTACTCTATAGTATTTATCAAAATATAAGTGCATAGTATGGACATGCATGCCGCAATTCCCTACTCCACTAGGGGGATGCTAGTACAATCCTGGTTTTAACTTTACATTCTGGGAACTTTAGTTCCGAGTTTATAATGGGGGAAATCCAGGTGTATAAGTCCTAGAATGCAAAGCAAAAACCAGAACTGGCTTGTATCCCCAGCATGGAATGGTGCACATTGGATGTTTGTATGGAGAGAAAATGTTGTTCAACCATGGAATGGCACTTTTCGTACTTTGCGTGGAGCTCAGCATGAGGCCCTAAGAGTAACAACACACAGTCCTTGCTTCAAAAAGTAAAGTATCTGAGCATACAGTTTTGGTAGAAATGAATTCCCGTGTGTTCCTATCAATCTGAACTCAAAGCCTGGCCTCCGTGAACAATAATGATTTCGCATCCGATTTAGGAGAAATAAAAGTAGTTTTCACTCAGCCTGAAGGATCGTCTTGCGTTGCTTTTATCAGCCCGCCCAACCTCATCCTGTCACTTGGAAAGGAACGCATCCTGTGTAAAGTCTGAAAATAAGCCCACTATTGTTAGACATTTTTCTTTTTTACACAGATTGGCTCATCGGTGCAAATTAGACTTTTTCAATATGATAGCGCCGCTTACCCCAAGGCCTGAACCTGCCTCTGCAGCGTTTTCTTCTGCGCTCCCAACTGACCTCAGCCTCTAAGCTAGAGGTTGAGCTCGGTGTGCCCTCTTGGATCCTGTGTTACTCCTGTGGCACGCAGTGCACGGCCCCGACACCCAGGCTCGGACTGGCTTATAGGGCAATAGGGCAACGCACGAACAAAACAAGCATAATGCTAGTGTGGCCCAGTTTTTTGGGTCAAAGTGGACCAGTTTTTTTGACCAGTTTAATAAGTCAATTCACCATGCGGCTAGTAGTTTCAACCAGTGTTACTGAATGAATAGTCTTTAAAATGCACAATTTTCATCACGATTTGTCAAAAACCTCCCCCTTAGGTATTACTCAAACAGTGTCACAAAAGGAATGAATTGCCATTTGCAACTGTGGGCCACATTTCCATTGGTGCGCAAGACAGTTTTATGCCCCAGTCCGACCCTGCTGAGACCCTGATCTGCTGTCCTGTTGTATCTCCCTGATCTCGACTCCACACAGGCTCACCCAAAGGACGAGCAGCACGGTTTATATTTTCAATAATTTTCTGGGCTGGCCTGGGCATTCCACGCCCAAATCAACGGTACAACGTCCTTTCATCGTGGGATGAAAGGACACTGGGTTTTTCTCTGTTATTTCAACGAGAAAACTCACTGAATTTTGTAGGGGGTTAAACAAATATATAGATAGGGTGTGGGTGTTAGGGAATAGTTCAATAATTAAAGGGGATAGGGTTGGGGGGGAACCCCCCCCAAAAATAAATAAAAAAAAAAGATGAGTTTTCTCGTTGAAATATCCACTGAGACAAACCCATCGTTTCATCCCGCTATGAAATGACATTGAACCAAATCAACATATGTAAGCAATGCCTTTTAACCATGTGTGTTCATAATAATGGGTGGCGTCTGCAGGAGGGACGTAAGAAAGGAAGTTTTCACCAATGACTGGTGCTGAGATTACAAGCTACGATGCATGAACCGATTTAACTTTGGTGCATCTGTAGCATTAGCTATAATCTTGTGGAACAGGTTTTCTATATGTACAGTTCATGCAGCTTCAAAATACAGGCCCACAGGTTGTAAAGAATACCAGCCCACACAATTGTATAATGTCATTCAGCCGAGGGCCGAATGTCCGACCCCTCAATCCGTCCCGGGGACTGGGTTCCTTCGCTTTCTCCACTCTGGGACTTCTCTGTGCTTTCCAGACACAGGGGGTAGGTTTTTTTTCTCTCACACTACTCTGGGTCTGCTCAAGAAGCTCTCCAATCTGGGGCTTCTTAGAGTTACCCCCACTCTAGGACTTCTAAGTTCTCTCCGCACACTGGAGTTTCTTGGTTCTCTCCCCACTCCGGGGCTTTTGGGTTTCTCGCCACTACGGGCTTCTCAGTTCTCTCCCCACAATGAGGATGGTCTCTTACTCTTAACCCACTCTGGGGTCTAACAGTACTCTCCCTTCTCTGGTGTTTCTCTGGTTCCTCCGCGCTCTCTTAGGTTTTTCCCCACCCTGCAATCGTTCTCTCGCCCCCACTCTGGGGCATGGTTTCATTTTCTTGTGTCTCTGCCCACCTCCCGGTTATCTGGAGCCATCGTGTACCTGTCTCTGCTGAGCGGGGTTCCCTGAGGGGGCGTGCAGTCGGTCTGCCGCAGAGTCGCTTCCCTGATGCGTCTATCAGGATCCGCATCGGGTATTGCTGGCTCTTCTTTCCAGCTCACTTAAGGTGGTGATGCAGCTGCTGCTCCCCCTTAGGCCTCAGCGCCCGGGGGTGCCTCTTCCTTCACGTCCTTGGACCGGACTCTTCTTGTTGCTCATCCAAGTGTCAACCTGCACTCCTGCAGCCCGGACCGCAGGTCAGGATGCAACATGTGACTTCTCTCTTCAACCACACACATTTCCTCTGAGTCTTCCGGCTCAATTAAACTCTGCGGAATTGCTGAGCCCCTCCTCCGATTGGTTCCATTCACAACGCTCCGCTAGGGGGCTGAACTATTCGCCTCTCAGTTGATTATCAGATGGACTGGGGACGGTTGGAGCCAGAAGACGATTCAGCCCTTACAGAACTGGTCATCATACACCTTGGATCCCAAATCTCTCATAAAGGTGTAGTGTCTGGGGGGGGGAATAGTTTTTTTCCTGTCCCCGAAGGATGGTCACCTTGAGAAGGCACCTCCTAGGGGACCGTGTAAGCGGGATCCAAGAATAGCAGGCTCACTGCCCTAGTCCCAAAGGGGGCGACTTCCCCTTGGAGAGGTGAAGAACTCCTGACATTCATCACACTTCTTGTTTTCCCAATCCTGTGCCCATTATCGGGAACTTCCCTGTTAATTTCACACAGTCCATACAGTGTGGAGAGGTTGCCATATTCATCCACAATCAAGACTTATGACGCTCGCAGCTAACGGGTAACTGGCAGTACCTGAAAGGAAAGACTGAATGAATGAGGGACACATGCCTGAACCTATTCCTCCTAAAGTGAGATTCAAACCAGCGTTCCGAGAAGATTGCCGCCTCCAATACCCAATAAGTCATCTTACATTCCTGGGAGCACAGATCACCAGTCTAAAAGGAATGCTCTGTCAGTTTGTCGCTTGAGGGAAATACTCATCCAGCTGGCTAGTGCAACATTCAGGTTATGTACATGGTTATCTTTCCTTTTCCTGGTTTCATTGACCTTTAGGAGGGGTTGTTACCCGCTGGGATACTTATTCGCTTCTCTGGTCTCTTCCACTGTGCTCTGCATTTCAGAAAACCCAAAGTTAGAGCTTGTGGTTTAGTGGTTTACAGTCTGGGCCCCCCAGTAGCTCATCTTTGCCCATCACAAGTTCCTGATGCAACAGCTTGATCGTCTTCCTCTGAACATTTCCAGGATCCTGGCATTCATCTTGGTAATGCCGGCAGTTTTCCATTGAAATCACAACCTGGGGTTGGGGTTTCCAGTGGAAGAAAATCTGCTCATGCCACCTGTAGGTATGGTTTTCAGTGAATACGCTGCATATTGTTTTTTCTTCAGACCCTTGGGGAGGGCCATGCTAGGACCAAAAGCAGAGGCTGGGCAGATGTTGGTCTGGTCTTGTTGCTGCTCAAACACAGAGTGTACCTTTCTATGTCTAAAGCAAACCATGGTTTCTGACATAGGCTCCCCCTTCTGACGCAGGGTCCAAAATGCCTTAAGCACTGTAGATGTCACATCATTGCATACATCATTTACACAGGCTGTCATGGTGCACCAACCTTATTCTAGAGAGAGGACATGTCTTCAAGGTGAAGGGGACATTCAGGGTCCTAGTGCATTTTACGGGAAACATACATACATTCAACAAATGGTCCCTTTCATCGATCATCCAGCAAGCAACAACAGTTCATCAGTTTAATGTATGATGCATGGAAAGGTGCTCCCTCATTTAGAGATCAGACCCTACACATTCCATGGAAGCATTCCCCTGTCGTCTAGATCTATAACAACCTAGGACACCAATCGACAGGAGAATGTTCGCAATAACATTACATGTAAGCAGGCTGCATGAAAACATATTTGTTACACGCATGGCTCACAACTGCAGTCAATTGCTTAGGCCCAGACAGTCGCATGATGACTGATTTCACTTGCACCACCTTATTGGCGTGTTCCCTTGATATCGGTCTGTCCCATGAAGCAAATTCAGTTGTTATGCTTGCATGAACTATTTCAAAGACATAGTCAATCACACAGTACATCGCACCTCAAACCCTAACACCCATTAAAGGTAATGTAATAGTCAGTTATGTCAAAGCAATGGTTATTTTCCTGCATTGCTACATACAGTTGATCATGTAATCTTCAGACTAATGCCTACTGTATTTTCAGACAACCCACAAGGCTTGAAGGCATTCACAAGGGCTGTTAGGGGTTTTACAAATGACACATAAAGGAACAGACCATGGTAATTCATAGGGCATAATTCCACTTTCAGGGTTCTCAGGTCCTCCTTTGTACTTCCCCTAAACCTTCCGAGTACTCTTTGCTGGCTTTTGTGGCTATGGAAAATTACGAGTAGTCTAAATGACTATCACCGACTGGGTGCTTTTAAAGCACCCAGTTTGGGTCCCAGGGTGTTTCTATCGCCCCGTGAGTGTTCTGTGCGGTATAACCCAAATTGACCTTTTACAATTGACCTTTTGCACAATTGACCTAATTATAGTGGTCCTAATTGACCTTCTGCACAATTGATTATTTTAGTTATTTTATATTTGTATTGGGTTGGTTTTGGATTATAAATAATATAAGGGGATTGGGTGGGGGTTGCAGGGGTTTCGGATTGGGTGGGGGTTTGCGGGGGGTTTTCCCTCGCATATATTTCCTAATTGACCTTCTAAATTAGGTCAATTCTCCCGAGATCAATTCTCCCAATTAGTATACAACCTTTTGTGCAGCAGGCTGGTCGCATGTGCATTTAGAATTGGCTTCACCAATGGTCGTTGCCATTTTTCCCACCTCAGTAACCAAACGATTCTACGTGGTAGCCAGTTTGGCACTAATGATTGTTTTCAAAGTTCTGCTCCTGGCCATTTTGTTCAAAATTATTTGAGTGAATGTAATGATTTTCATTAAACAATATGCATTTTGAATGGATTTGTATTGTAATATTGTGTAAAACTAATATTAAACATAACAAAGTCAAGGTGTTTTATTCAAAAACAAAATTAGCTAATGCAAGGGAGCTGCTGCATTTATACTGCCTTGTATAAAGGAATAAGATTTGTATTTTAGTATTGTGCAAGGAAACACTAGTGTGTTAATTGCAAATCAAATGCGAGGTTTCGAATATTTATGAACTGAACAATGTTTTATTTAAGTGTTGTGATAAATAAGACAAGGAAATAGGGATGTATACGATTTGTTTGCATCAATTTGCACGTGGCCGATTTGGCAGTTTTCAATGCAAATATATGCGGGGGGAAACCCCCCCCACAACCCCTCCCCCCTAATCCCCCTGTATTATTTATTACCCCAAACCCACCCACACATATATTTGCGGTCAAAACGGCCACGAAAAATTCTGCCAAATCGGTCACCGGCAAATCGGCCCCCGTCAACCTGGGTAATACCGGAAAAGGCATGTTCAGCTAGATGGAACAGAAAATCTCATGTAGCTTAAATGGCTATAAACCAAAAGCTGTGAGCTCTGGTTCAAACAAAACTGTATGTTTATTCAGTGCTCAGCTTCTTGGGGCCAGTAATGCACAGACCCATTACAGTCACATGAATCAGATTTAATGGCACAGCTGTGTGTTCCCCGGTCAAAGACATGTGTGTGAATTAAAAAAAGGAAGCCAGAATGAATTTGAAATACAGGGTTTTCGTGGTCCTTTTTTTTAAAGCAGATCGTCAACAAGTTCAGTATCTGACAGATACATGAGTATACTACATTCTTTATATCGGAGACCTCGAAGAGACCACTGCCTCCAAAAAGGCCCTTGAACAAGGCCACTGGCAGAATGCCCCTGCTCCATTAAAGCAACCTATTAAAATGATCCCTTTGTTTCAGAGGAGATGAATCCAGCTGATAAAAATGTGTCAAGACACACACAGACATGGAATTCAAGCTCAATTGTATAGTGAAATGTGCACAGAAAAATAAAAATAGATCTGATTTTGGTTGGAAGAGGATGCATTAAAATATACGAATAAATTCACAGATTATGATAACTCTTACCGACGCAACCTCAGAAACAAAGGATGTCTCTGAATTCAGAATTTTCTTGTGAATCTGAATCTATAATTTCTTTTAATCGTGCATAGCAGACATTCAGGAAAATCAATCTTTATGTCCAATAAAGTGCACATTCCTTAGAGGAGGGCTAAGCTACCTCAAAGATAACATTCTCTTATCCCAGAGAATTTAATGGGCCAAACGAAGCAATGAGGATGTTCCTAGTGTGGGCATGAGTAAGGGAAGAGAACCTTACAAAGGTTGGGGTGGGAGGCACAACTATGTAAATGTAGCATTCAAATAGTAAGGGGGATTTCAAAGATCAAACAAACCTTTAGAGAGTTTGTTGGCATTCATAATTATTTCAGGTGCAGAAGGGAAGAGTCTCGATGTCACCCGAGACTGAAAGAGAAATGCAGAAACAAGACCTTTTGTTGCCAACCGGTAACCCTTATGTGCACTCCCAGGGGACATTAGGTCCCAGTTCAACTTCAAAAACGCTGGAGGGTAGTGCCCAAGTTGCTGGGCCTCCCTAAACTGCTTGTAATGTATACGTAGACAATAGAAATTTCAGCATAACTGCATACCCACGGTTACAACCATAGTTTATAAATCTTCACTAATAGTTCAACTCTGAAGGCAGAAATTTCATACCATATTCACACATGTATAATAAATGAGAAGATATCGTTCTTATAAAAAAAAAAAAACAACATCAGTCTTAATTCAAATTTTAAAGCGAATATTAAGGAGAGTAATGAGGAAAGGTCCTCATATAAACCATGTTACGGCCAGTCAGGTAAATCACTGTCGACATATTGAAAATACCAAGCACAGTATGAACTTATGTCACAATATCCTTGAGGAGAGCGTGGCTGTAAGTGCATAGTCACTCTGAGTCATAAGATATATGACCCTCAAGGCGTCCATAGTTATCCTTAGTAAAGGACCAACGGTCAGTGTCTAGATACATGGATGAGCATTCTCGCATATACCTCGAATAAGACATAGAGTCTGCATTTATAAAGAGAACACTGGTGCAGGCAGTGCCGCGGTCACGCTGTGCGTTTGAGTAAAATGTCAAAATTATACATCATTATGCCCTTTTGGGGTCTAGATTTGTGAACGCTCACGAATAGTGCAGTTTCGCTGTTAAATCTGCATACTCACTTGCTCCGGTGCTATACTTGAAATACGCAGACCGTCTCCATGACGCGCAGCTATTTTCTATTTTGTTTATATGGTTGCCATGGCACCATCGCACACACACGATGGTGCCCCATGGCAAATTCAGCCATCTTGGTGTGGGAATGCTGTTGTTATTATGGGAAACCATAGTGTGTGCTACACTGCTACGGAACACATGGGATTTCGTAATCAATGTAAGAAATTACTTTAGTATTGGGCTGAGTTGTCCACTCCTGCCTCTGTTGATAAAAACTTAAATAACACATTCTGTAGTCCTTACACCGCTTACGAGCGGGTCATGTGAAAAAGGCAAGAGGAAGGGCACAACATCCGAAAATCAATCTGCTGGGTGCCCCACCTCTGCCACTGTAAAAAATTATTGTAAAACAATTATTATTATCAATAATGCGCTGAGTCCAACACCAGGGACCCCCAGTGGCGTCCATTATTAGCTGGGCTCACACTTGCACAAATTATCAAATTCGCCCCACTGTCAGAAGGGCAATGTAGAGAGACAGGGTGAAGGGCACGTGAGCCGGAATACATTCCGCTAGGTGCCCCACCCCTGTCGTAGTCCAAAACGATTGTGGGTAGAGCCGTATGTCTACCTGTAGATACCCATCTGGTATTCAGATCCTGCTGTGCTACAATGTTTCCATATACTTGTCTCGTTATCAAACGGGCCATGTATTTGAAGCAGGAGGAAGGGCACGTCAGTCTAATGTGCTTCTGCTGGGTGCCCTACCACTGCCGTTGTTTGGGAGAATTTGAGCCGTTACCATTCACTGTACGGAGTGGCAACTTCAAGAAACACTTGTGGTTCCCAGTTGTTACTGTCTCCTAGTGAGTGAGTGCCCTCCTAATTAATGATACTGTTCTTGAGGTGATGTACCTTCATCCTAGCCCATTCAAATGATCCCTTTCTTTCAGATAATATCTGTCCCAGCAGATGAATCCAGCTGATACAAAATGTGTCAAGACACACAGACATGGAATTCAAGCTGAATTGTATAGTCAAACGTGCACAGAAAAACACAAATATATCTAATTTGGTTTGAAAATAATATATTAAAATATTTGAATACATTCACACATTATAATAACTCTTACTGACACAACCCCAGAAACAAAGGATGTCTCTGAATTCAGAATTTTGTTGTGGATCTGAATATATAATTCCTTTTAATGGTGCTTAGCAGACCTTCAGGGAATTCAATATTTATGTCCAATAAAGTGCACATTCCTAAGAGGAGGGCCAAGCTACCTCAAATATAACATTCCCTTATGACAGAGAATTTAATGGGCCAAACAAAGCAAAGAGGATGATCCTAGAGTGGGCATGAATAGGGAAGAGAACCTACCACATGCTCTGTCCAATCCAAAATTGCTTTGTCAAATGATGCTGCATGGTTGGAGAATATTGCGTATTTAAACCTAAACACATAGGAAGAGATGTGAGTTTTTGAGAAAGCACAAAAGGTTGCAAGCCTACCTGCCAGGAGAGAAGCAGATTTGAGTTCCACCTGGCTGTAGCTGATGGAAAATCTCCTTAAGAAGGAGTCTTCCAGATGGGACTGAACACAAAGGTCTTTCCCAAAACAAAACCAGACTGATTGGAATAATATAAATGTATTCCTCAATGGACTGGGGTGCTGAGATGGTGGACCATATTCATAGAGAATAGTAAGGGAGTTAGGAGTTTCTGTCCCAGCATTTCAAAAAGAAATAGAACTCCCGAAACGAATCCTTCACAACAAACGCAGCCAAGTAAACCCCACAAAAGATGTATGCATTTATGCCAAAACTAGAAACTAACAGTGTCACAGATCGCACTCAACATTTAAGAGTCGAGTCAGTCCTAGAACAAGAAAGTCATACAAGGACTACACATGCCCTGCCCGGCTGAGAGTCCTAGGTCTACGGAATACTTCCTAGATTTCTTCCTTCCTGGGACTGGGGCTGGGGCTGGGGCTGCCTCCCATGGGGATGCTTGGGACTGGGGCTACCATGAGCAAGGTCGGATGTCCAGGCTCCCCACATGCTGGTCAATGTGCTGACACGCTCTCTCTTCTCCCTCCCTCCCTCCCTGCCTCCCTCACTCATATCCTTTCTCCTTCCGTTGGGGGTGGTATATTTTAGCACCCATACTGATACCCCTGGAGGAATTATATGTTTTGTGGTTTTTTGTCTGGTTCTAAAATAATGGCAGCAAGTGATTTTTGCGGAATTGGATTTTGTTACCCTTTATTGTTGTGGATGTGTATTATTGGTGGTTCCTTCATTACTTTTTCTACACTTGGTCGGTATTTCTTTCTCCCCTTTGTTATTCATGTACCAGAATGGAACGAATGATATAGCATGATTTGTACGTTGCCGTAGATTTCACCAAATACAATTTCACCTAAGGAGAAGTGACCGAATTTATTTGACTGAAAATGGTAAGTAATGTGGTATATGTATAGTGCATAATAGGTGGGGTGTGGGGTAAGGGTATAACTTAGGGTAGGGAAGTGTAAGGGGGTTGCAGGGGTCTCCCCCCACAAAATGAGGTTAAATAAATTCTGTCACTTCTCCATTAGGTCAAATATTTTGATAAAAATCACAGACATCCTGATTTGTATTGCATCATTGCAAGTTCCATTTCATAAAATTGAATAAAAAGATTTGAACCCAAAAAAAAGGAAACATGAAAGAAAGTCATATATTAGGCCAATATATTTCTCAGATGCCAACCCTTGTCAATGGTTTCAGAGAGTGAATTTTGGTGTTGCAATCTTTATTCTACAAGTGGTTTTGTCATTTTGAAGCAAGCAACCATTGTCAACGTGTTCCTTCATATTGGAGAGGATCGTATTCTCTTGTCTAGAACATTCAGATTTGCTTTTAGAATTAGGTATGCTTGTGTATCTTGTGATTGTAAACTTACGTGAGACAACAGCTGGCATGTTGTGTTTTCTTTTCTGTAGACAAGCTGCCTGTCTGTCCTTTGGTGGAACATGGTGGGCGACTTCCCACCACTAATATTAAAAGGCACACCCTTATTTTCTTGAATTTAAATAAAACAGATTAGAAACAGCCTTTTTCTTGTCCTAGAACGTGGGTTGGATTATTATGGTGAGAGTGTTTGATCAGGGATATTTCTCCATAAAGACTAGAAATGTAAATAGATTTCATATAAGGAAGTCATTACCGTTCTGTGGCATTTATCTTTGGGGAAATCAAAAAGGTGATGGCTGGAAGGTTTTGAAGTAATCATAACCACGGGCACAACTCTGGGCAACCCTCCAGACCATCGTTTTTCAGGCAGCCATTACAGAAGGGGAAAGTCTGTATGCAAATCAGGCTTGGTCCAACCTGCAAAGGGGCAGACCAGCCGGAACTGCTAGTTCACATCCCATCTGCACGAGACCACAAGAATCCCCAAACATGTTTCAGCCTTGTTGGGCATCATCAGTGAGGGGTAGCTTGGGTCTCTAGGCCTAGAAGGCTTGGGACCCACATCTGGGCATACCCGTCCCACTCGGGGTGACTTTAGCAAATCAAAAAGGTGATGGCTGGAAGGTTTTGAAGTACTCATAACCACGGGCACATCTCTGGGCAACCCTCCAGACCACCGTTTTTCAGCCAGCCAAGCCATTAAAGAAGGGGAAAGTCCATATGCAAATCAGGCTTGGTCCCACCCCGAAAGGGGCAGTCCAGCCCGAACTGCTAGGTCACATCCCTTCTGCACGAGACCACTGTCTTTGGGGACCATGAGGTAGGCCTGAAATGGCCATCACGCTGACATGAGCTTACCATGAACCCAACCATGCACCATCTGAAGTGGTTTAAACTGGTTTACAGGCTTAGGACACTCCAATCAACCTCCATTGTAGGTGGACCTGTGTGAATGAAGGTTTTTAGGGTCAAGCTGGCAAGCTGTGGAAGCCTGTGAAAGTCTGCCTGTTGTGTGAATGGGAGGCTGGCTCAGGCCAAACCATCGCTAAATGGGTTATATGAGACAGTGAATTTTTGGGATACTTACCCGAATTTCTGGAGGATTGCTGCAAAGGTGGACTGCTGCTGCTAAGGACTAGGTTTGGCCATGGTGACTGGACCCTAGCTGCTTTGTCCTAGTCTCAGTTTCTTACAGGGCAGCTGCAATCCCTACCTAGGTTTTTCCATGTCCTGCCTATTGTCTACTTGCTGGAGGAGTTTGCTGTCCAATCTTGTCTTGGCCGTTGCTGTGTGTCTCCAGTGTAATTCTCCTGAACCAAGCGCCTTAAGGGAGCTGGGTGGGGGGAGTTGGAAATCGACCCTTGCCTCAATGTGTGGTGGGTCTCTACACTACACCCACTCCGCTTCGTTTTAGGCAATCCTGGGTTGCCCACAACTGTGTCTCCGATCATGGGACAATTCTTTGCTGGCTAGCTGCCCCTCTTGAGCTCACTGGATCCCCTTGGTCAGGTTCCTCAGTCTTCCTGGTGCCTTCTCAGTCCCTGCTGCTGCTTCTGCGTGGCATTTCATCCTCCTGAGTACATGAATTACTACTCTTTTCATCCATCTGCGTCATCACTGGCCGAGAGTTAAAGTCCCTAGGTACCAGATCTCCTTCCCTGAACTTAACCAGATACTCCCAACATTCATAAGCCAAGTCCACAGGCACTTGCACCATGGGTACTTACCATGGGTCCTGATATATTCTTTGGAATCGTCCCCAGGAGTGCAGGAGTAGTAATTAGGGTGTTGCTGCCGCCTCCCCCCACCGCATATTACCGTAGAATTGCAGTGGTCCTGAATCCTGTTTTGTATCGATCTTTCTCCTCCTGGCCAAGCCTCAACCCTGGAGCTGGAGTTCAAGGGGGGCCCCCCGCTTACATTCCCTGGAGTTGGTTGCGTCATCGGCCACGTCACTGGGCTAGATCTGGTATTTACCTTACTTCAGCATATAAAAGCTTGTCTATAGATTTTGTCCTGATATTTAATAGGGTAGGGGTCTGCAACCTGTGGCTATCCAGGTGTTTTGGACTAGGACTCCTGTGATCCCTTACCATAGGCTTTGCTTGCTAGGGCTGATGGGAGCTGTAGTCCAAAACATGTGAAGAGCCAAAAGGTTGCAGACCCCTGCCCTAGGGGCAACCGTCCATGAACTTTTCATACTCCCTGCATGGACGGACTGGCCTATAGGGGACTCTGGAGATTTCCTGGTAGGCCTCTGCACCCTGGGCCTCTTACGTGGTAACCTATTTCATTTCCAAATGTTCTCATAGAAAAAAGGGTTGGGCTTGCTGAAAATGTGCGATATGGGGCTACTCTGAAAAAAATAATTTCCTGTACCCCTTTTGGTTCCTATTTCATCCCCACTCCTACTCCACCACCCCAGCCCCACTGCCCCCCACCTCTGAGTGACAGTAACAGTACTTCCCTAATCACAAGCAAAGTACCATCGATGTACCGCTTGTGCCGGTTTTGCTGCTGGTGACTTTCCAATCTGCCTGTATTCCATGGATTTGTTTACTTATTACATCAGAGAACCAACGGTATTTGGACCTTCCATTCATCCATACTAAAGACTTTTCCCTCATCTGTGGTTTCAAGCCTTTAAAACGTGCATCTTTGTCTTTCTCTTAGAGTTTGCATAGGGGTGTGTGGCGCTTTGGTATCCTCTCAACGCTGCCTCTTTTCTGATACAGGCCTTATAAGCAAGCACGCACGCGCACCAGCGTGCGCACACCAAGCGAAGTACCGTCGAAGTACCGCTTTGCCGCTTCGCCACCTTCGTTGTGGCATTGCAGAATCGCGGTTAACTTCGTCCGGGCCTTCAGTTTTGGGCTGTGTTTTGGTGCTGGTATCATTATTTCACCCCAGTCTGAGGGGATATTTATATTTATAGTTAATCTAACATGGCATTTTCTTTGATGGTGGTATCCCGGTGCCTTTTGAGACAAATGATAAGGATAACAGACAAGCTGTTCCAACTCTGAACATTCGAAAACGTGCAGCCTCGCATTTGTGCTATACTCCCAGCGGACGGCCAATGCCCAGAATCCTAAAGATTTTCAAAAAAGCAGAAAGAAATGAAAGAAACACCGACATCTGAACGTTTTGGAAAGACAGACAAGGCCTAAATTACACTAATTTTGTGCCGGTCACGGACATTGTTTCATCTACATCCACTTCTGGAGTCTGTTCCCAAAGTAAAGGACTGGGAAATGAGGTAAAGATACAACAGACTAGTGTTCAAAAGATTGATGCAGGGGATGGTAAAGGACTTTTTGGCAAAACCTGTGCCAAGGGTGTTATTTCTCCTAGAGTAGAATGTGACAATTATGTGCCTACATCATAACATGCAAAGAAGACGGACACTACTATAAATATTTGTGTCCGACAGTATGATTTTGGGGGCTGTGCCTACGGCCTCAAATATGGCGGCCTTGGGCTGCCCGGTGGTAGTACCGTCTGATGACTTGGCGGTTATTGATTTAGATCTAAATAGCTCTTGTTTCTCTGCAAATACGCTGGCAGAGAACCTATCTGGCTCGCCAGTCTTATTTGCCGAGATCAGCCACCCATATTCAAATCTGTCAGCCTCATATATTGCCCTGACACCTAGAAGACCAAAAAGTGTTGATATTTCTCTTGCTGAAGGAATACAAGAGGTGAATTCCCAAAATCTTCTAGAGATTACTCTACATGCAATGAATGTAAAGCTACAGTTGTTAGCCAATCTTTTTGGCACCCTTGATGCGAAATTAGCAGTACAGACCAAGCAGAGGGAAAAAATGCTAATGTGGCAAGAAGGGATAACGGAAAACTTGACACATGCCAGAAAGAATAATAGTTCTGACTCACAACAAAAATAAAAAAAAATCAGATAAACACTCAATGTCTGTCACGGTTGCCACACAAACATTGGTAAATGAGAGCCTCAAACAGGGAGGATAGTGTAGGACTGAATTGTTTGGGTAAGATAAGCCAGGGTCCCAGCCTTCTCCCATGTTTTGAAAAAGTTATAAGGGAAGAGGCATACGAGGGTCCAGATGTACAGATAGAACAACCATTAATAGTGGGGCCAAAAAAAGGAGCGTGTACCATCTTTGCCCCGGGACATCCGGTACAGAATGCTCCTGTTGTCAAAGACAAGATGAAGAAAGGCTCACAGAATAAACTAACCAAAAATCTAAAACCTTTGACGAATTCGAATTCATCTTCGGCCTCCAAACAATTTTTTAGATCTATTAAGCAACCTCCAAAAATAAAAAATCTGCTATTAGGCTCAAGTGCAGTATCCAAAAAATATCAACACCTAAATCAGGTGAAAGCCATTTCTTCTGTCCGGGCCTTGAACCCAAAAGTTTTGTCCTATGCCCCTTTAGATGAATTGATTCAAATGGCGGATGAAAGAAAAGTACGAATAAATCTATACTGCCCACTGGACCAAAAATTGTATCAGTAAAGCAATCAGAAAGCTCAGAACTCGCTCAGGCTTTAGTTGACCATCGCCTAGAGATACGTAAAGCTGTTGATGCGTACATGGCTGGTATGCCCCCTCCAGTCACCTTGGGTCCTTGCCAAACAAATCGCTCACAATCCTGTCATCAACACTTTCCTGTACAAAGGGTAGATAAACCTGAGTCAGAAGAACATGAATGTGCGTCGGGTTGAATTGCCCCACGCCCTCCACAGAAAGGGGAGATGTGAGTAAAAATCAGGGAAGTAATTGGGATTCTCCAACTTTATTATAAAAAAAGTGCATTTTGAAAACCCACTGACTACAGAAAAATATGAAACTACAAATAGCACAAGGCAAGTAAGTAACGCGGTTCTAACTGCACTTACCCCCTCAACTCCTCAAACTTATTGATAATGCTATAAGTAACGTTCAGTCCTCCATGCAATCTTCTCTTTCACAGCAGACAGAAAATGACTAATAAAACTGAGGTTTGTCATTACAAACAAAAGAGAAAGTCGACCAGCATCATACTCCCCGATTGTGGCTTGTAGATCATCGCCAAACACACAGTATGATTTAAGTCGGCGAGCGATCTTGGCCATTTTTTCGGATGTGCCTATGCTGGAAGATGTAGCCTCCTCTGATATAAAGTTGGTGGAATTCATTAATAAACCCATTTGCAACGCTGTAAAACTCTGGTTTCACTCACGAGTGATCCAGAATATTATTTGGGCTGCAAAAAAATCAACTTTTCAGATTGGGCTTTGAGGTCTTCATGGAAAGCTCCACACAAACACGAAATGTACTTGTGTGGAAAAATACATTTGTCCATAGATCGATTGCAGACTTCAAGAATAGTAATCCTCAAAATGTTAGTTCGGGCCATTGAACTAAATATGAGAATCAATCTAGATAACTAGATCCGGTACAAAAATTTCAAGAACTATCACTTGTAGTTTAGAACACGAGGGAGTTTTGTCATTTGTTAAACAATGATGTAAATATGATAGGCAAACACCCTGTAGTTTTGTTGCAAGGGACATGGATGATATCCCCCCAATATGGGATGATTATGAAGTGCAATTGAACTCAGCGATTATAGCCACCCGAGGCAGACCTTCATCTGGCCTATTAACAGCTGTCAAAAGGGGTTTGGGCCTAAAAATTGAACCCTGGGCTGCCCCAAGTGCCTATACACAACTTGTGAGATTATCTACCACATACCTTTCTATCGCTATTTTCAATCTTTATTGGAATCCGGTAGGGATTTCGAATACGAAGAATTATTTGAATGACCTGATGAACTTGGTAATGATAGATGCCTCTGCTAACTGCGTCATATTGGCAGGTGATCTGAATTTGCAATGTTTGAGGGAGGATGAAAAGTCTGATAAAGTGAGGCTATCCATGTGAAAAAGTTTTGTAGAGTCAAGAAACGTACATGTACTAAATGGATCATATGTGTCTGATTCTCCTCCTCATCCCACGTGGCGGCGAGGTAACTCTGCTAATATTTTAGATTACATATATGTTAACAATGCTATGTTTTCAAGTGTTACACACTTTCGCGTGATGGAAACTGATGATAGCGATCATGACATGCTTGTAATGAGATGGTTGCACGGTACCCTGGGCAAGGTTTACAACAATGTGTTTAATCAGAGTAATATCAGGGTAAATAACCAACAAAATAGGCTTTGATGGTCGGAATCCACAGTCAGAGCCTTTGGTTCTCTTCTCACTTACAAACTTGATAAAGATCGGTTTGACAGGAAGGCCAGGAAATGTGGTGTATAGTGATATGATGCAGATGTTTCAATCTCGAGCACATGGCAAACCTGGCTTTAAACTGAAGCTGCATGTCTATAAGCATGCAGACAAAATGAGAAAAGCGCAATATAATCTACAGAGGCGACAAGTCCTAAATTATCCCGTGGAACAAAGGGCAGGTATACTTATAAAGATTACGCACCAATTATAAGAACTGGCTACGAAGCCAAAAAGCTGCTCTTTATCAAGCTGATCGTGCCCAAATGCTACGTGCCCTGGCAACTAAAAATACAGCTAATATATGGGCTATCTTGAACCACTCCACACAGGGGGCTCAAACAATTGTTCAGGCGAATGGGGTTGCTGAAGCAGTTTGGATTCAACACTTTCGCCAATTATATTCTCTGGTTTTGGGTAACTCCAGCTTAGAATCCGCTGCTAAAGCTGGGTCCTTTCACTTGAACTTTCAGTTAGAGGATATTAGTTTTCACATAGCCAAAATAAGTGGTTCACGAGCCCCCGGACCTGATGGTTTGACCAATCATATGTTCAAGCAACATCCAGCGCTGTGGACAACCATTCCATATAGTATTTTTACACCAATTAATCGTACACAAACAATTCCTAAATCCAGACAGAACGATGCCTGAGAGCTACAGGCCAATAGCTTTATCAGATGCCCTGGGTAAAATCTATAGTGGACTTATTCTAAAATAACTTAATGCATGGACTTTAAAGTCTAGGATGCGCAATCCTTTTCAGGCGGGTTTCGTTACTGCATTAGGAACGGCTCCAAATATCATCACACTAAACATGTTAAAGGCCAAATATGCCCAGCTCAAGCTCCCTTTGTATCTAGCATTTATAGATTTTAAGGTAGCTTTTGATTCTATAGATCGCCCTCTTTTGTATCGTAAACTGCAACGTTATAAAATTGTCCAGCCCCTCTACTTGCATTGATTATTCTTTTGCATACTGACACCACGCTGCAAATTAGACTTTCCAATCAAGGACACCTATCTGAAATGTTTCCATCATTGAGAGGTCTTAAACAGGGATGCATTTTGGCATCTACATTCTCCAATCTATTTATTTTGGACATGGGAGAAACTCTGATAGAAACTGTAGGAGCTGCTCCAAAACGTGGCTGCCAAAAAATTACTTGCCTGCTTTATGCAGACGATCTGGTCCTGTTGTCTCAATCTCCGTCTGGCCTTCAAAATGTACTATCAAAGTTGGAAAGTTATGCTGACGCAAATCATTTGACTATCAACACCGAAAAAACACAGATTGTAATCTGCAATACCCAACGCACTACCAAATCTATGAGATTCAATTGAACTCTACAGAATAGTAATTTGTAAGTTGTTCCACAGTATAAGTACCTGGGGCTCTGGTTTGCCTCTAATGCTGCCCAAGACACTTATATGTTGGATCTAAATAATAAATTGAGTAGACTCACAGCACAGGCACAAATCCTAGCCTACAAATATGGCAAATTCTCGTATAAACATGTTATCTAACACGGGCTCCGAAAGATCATGCTAATTGGGACATTATGGAGTCGTATTTTTGGAAAAAGGTTTTGAGATTGCCAAAGTCTGTTCCCTTACCGATGATACGTTTTGAACTGGGCTTGTTGTCTTTACACTCACAAGGTCTGTGGTATATGTGTTCATTGCTGAGAAAATGTTTGGTGGGCATTTCAGCAGAGAATATATTGAGTATAATGGCTTGCTATTAGTAGCTTCTAATGACTCATTTCCATCTCAGTGGCGTCAGCATGTCTTCAAAGCCTTGTCAGGGGCTTTAGTCACTTTTGAAATGATTATGCATAATCCTGGGCAAGCCAAAATTAAAATCTTTCAACATGATTGGTGTCAAAATCAGGAAAAATGTTGTTCATATAAAGACTTTGATGCAGTACTATTTGGTCCTAAACGCTACCGAGAACCGGTAAATTATCTGGTGGCCTGGCCTTCGCCGTATATTTGATCCCAATATATGCGGTTCAGATTTAATCTTTGGCCTACCAATGAGGTGATAGCTAGACATAAGCAAATTCCATCAGCACAAAGTTACTGTCGCTTTTGCAAAAATATCGACGTGTGGGAAACCTTACAGCATTTAATTGTGGATTGCCCCTCTTTGGTTGAAAAACGTAATATATCTTTGAAGGGCCTCTTTGCCGTCTACTGCTCAGTTGAAAGATCACAAATTTGGCAAAAGATATTTGCAAACACCAAGCCGGCAGTAAGGGTGGCGAGAGTCCACTTCTTGGACTCAGTGCTTGTAAAGGTGGGAGAGGGAAAATTGATTGGACATTCTTTGGTGTTGCCCTCTGGTTTTGTTGTAGTTTAAAAGGTAGCGGCAGAACTTATGATTTTTTTAAAAAAGTGTTAATTTCGTGTAGACGTATGAATACATCTTATTATTGGATTGTATGATAGATTTAGATCTTAAAGGATGGTGAAACTTAGATTATGTTTAATTGGTCTGAATAATATGTGATGAAATATGTGTAATACATTTAAAGATGTAATTTGACAATGAAATTCAAATTTGAAAAGTTGATATTTCAGCTTATCCAAATAAAAATAAAAAAATAATTAAATAAAAATGTTTTCTTTGGACCATCCAGGGCGACAGAAACATCAAAGAAGATTGTTTTTTTGGTACTCACTTGTGGTTTATTAAGGAAGAATTAAATGTAATAGTTAAATGCACTTCACTCAACGATCATATGAGGATACGGTGTAACATGCATCAATCGCCCTTACGTTGTTTCTGTTCTATTCCAGGGTGAACTGGAACCTGTGCAGGCCCAGGATTGTTGACTAATTGCATCTGTCTTTTGGGAGACGCCCAGGGCACGGTTTGAATTATTTAACCCCTTCAATCCCTCTGTGCCCACTGTATGTCTAGGATTCCCCTGTAGGTGTATCCTATTTCACTGCATGTTCGAGGTTGTGGGGAATGATGTGTCAGTTCATGTTCTGGCAATTGGATTCTAATGAGGAATATGTAATGCATTTTACTGATGCCCAGGGATCCCTTTTCCCCCACTAATTAGCATTATAATATATGGTATTAGCAGCGAGACAAAGGCCTTAAATTTAACATTTAAGAGTGGTCTATACTAAAGGCCCCTTTCACTGTTACATACGTGCACTGTTTTTCTGTGTTTTGTGTTCTACTCCAAAGGTTGCTGCCTAATGTGTAATTCTATAATAAAGAATGTATATTTTTTCAGCATACCTGTGTAGTGTAACTTCTTGAGTTTTCTCTTGATATTAACTTGGCCTACCCACCAGCCTACTACTGAGTGAAGCCAAGCCTGCTCGACCATTGCTATGGAGAGCAATGGAGGGATTTTGATCCATTTTGTGGTTGGAACCAGGGGTGTTGCTATGTCTGGAAAAGATCTGGGACTACGCTACTAGCTAGCTGTTTGGTTGTAACCCCTGAGCTTCTATCCGGGTCTACAACCAAAAGACCTGGGGCTATAGCCCCCTAACCCTCCCCCCCCACAACCCCCCAGGAACGCCTCTGGTTGGAACCCAGCGCTACCCTTTGGATAGATGCGTAGAAACCCCTCGCCAGAGGGCTGTGGTAAGATCTCCCCAACGGTTCATGAAATGGACGCGGCTCACCAACTGCCAACCCGTCTGTGTCTGCAGTTCAAACAATGCCCGCGAGACAACCAGCACGCAATCCAGCACCAAACAAGTTAGCAAGGCCGGTGTTATGGCCAAACATTCCAGTGGCGCACAATGACGACCTGCTCCCAGCCACTGGAGGCACGCCCGCTCAATCCAGGGATCAAACGGCCATGGCACCCTGGTAAGGAGTGTATTCCGTAACCGTGGCATGAATAAACCATTATTTAAAAGGTAACATGCAAGTCATCAGAAGTTGACGTTTACACTTTCGAAATGGAGCCCACGGGCTGTAGCTGAGGAATGAGCTGATGGGTTAGAAATAGCACATAGTACACTCCGCTCAGCGCCGCTCCCCCTCTTTCGAGCATGTTTCAACCTGCCACTCCCTAAAATATACTAACCTTGCAATATGGGCTTGAGTGGCTCAACTTTTCAAACTGCGTAAGTAACCGCAGAAAAAGTCAAGTTTACGTGTTCAGTGAAGTGGCTTTGCTCCTAACAAGGACTCATCTGTCAAAACATAGTGGTTATGTATAGCTCAGCCCGTTTATGTTCGTGGTTTTCCATGCTGCTGCTAACAATTGAAAATAAAAACACGCACGCCTTGCCTGCTCTACCAGAGCGGCGCGAGACGACTAAACGGCCATTCAAGTCACGTTTTCCTGCTCTGAGCAAATGCCAGTGCAAACGCAATGCATGATGGGTTTCTGCCATGCTAATGATGAGAGTATAAAGGGGTCACATGTGGCACTTCACGAAGGATTCCCCCCCCCCACACCCTCACACACTTGGGTGCGCTGTAATAATAGCGGAAATTACACTATTTGATAGTGCTTAGCATGTGTGTACGACTGTGGACTTGACCCAGTTCAGATGCGAGTGCTCCACCCATAAACTACGCTCCCAGTCTTACGCCTGTGCCCAAGGTCGCGTCAATGGTCGGATGCATCAGGTGCAGTGATGGAGACAGTGGGGAGGGCTTGCCTCATGGTCCATCGCCAGTTGAATGAAACATTGAGGAGGATCATACAGGGTCAAGTCCACTGAAAAGGAGCACCTCACCTCCCTAGTCCAGGGAGGTGCCGAGATTTTCAGAAAACTACAGCAGTAATGCAAAGCAGCTTATGTTATGTTATGTTATTGGATCTTCTACCGTGATGAAAACTCTTGGCATCAAGCAATCAGCCTCTCTTTCCATGCTGCCTCAAGTGAGTGCGGTTTGTCAAACCGTTGACTTCAAGCTGCGGAAAGTGCTCCCTTTTCTCCCCTCCGCACTCGGTTGCCTGGGTGCCTCCTCTCTAGTTGCGGGTCCTCTTGCCTATTGGAATTCTCTTTAGTTACCCCAACCCAGCTATCTCCGTCACCGCCTTCAGCTCCTCTGGAATTCTGCAGCCCGCCAAGCTACCGCTGCTTCGCGCCCTTCTTCTGCCTCTACTATCCTTAAGTCCCTGCTCTGTCTCCCAGTAGCCAGTCACGTCAAATTTAAGGCACTGTGCATAGTTCACCGTGCTTTCTACAAAATTGGCCCGCACTACCTATAGGAAAAATGTACCTGCTACGTTCCTCCTCGTCCATTTCGCTCTGCATGCGCACTGTGCATCGCTGTGCCTCGTGTCAAGCACTCCCGTGTGGGGGCCCACTCCTTTTCGGTTTCCGCAGCTCTCTTGTCGAACTCTCTACCTTTCTCCCTTTGCAGCGTCTACGACCACCTGTCTTTTAGGCGCACTGTTAAAACATTCTTATTTTCGGCCCGATTCCTTCTCATGCAGTCTCTTGCTTCCCTCCTCAGTCTTGCTGTCAGAGCAGTGATGCCCTAGCTGGTGTAAGGTTGCGCTATACAAGTGGTTATAACACAACAGAACCGCTGCCACTTTCGTGGTCTGTTGGCGCCCTGGTGGATCTGAAAAGGAAGGAGGGCTGGCAGTGCCGGATTAGCCATTAGGCCAAGTAGGCACCGGCCCATGGGCCCCACTCTTTTTTGGGGCCCCGGGAAGGCAGACGCCTTGATGCGCTGCACAACGACCTGCGCTGCGTTAGCATTCTTATAATTTGCGACGGGGGCACCAACATTTCGACTGCCTAGGGGCCTCCACAGGGTTTAATTCTGTATTGAGGGCTGGGGGGGGGCTTTGTTAGTGGGATTGAGAGGGAAAAGTGCAAGAGAGGTTTGATGTGCTGTTGGTAGCAGTTAAAGGAGGTAACATACAGGAACGCGTATTTAGTCAAATGTGTAGCCAGCAAAATGGCTCAG
Organism: Ambystoma mexicanum; assembly: GCF_040938575.1. Taxonomy (NCBI): domain Eukaryota; kingdom Metazoa; phylum Chordata; class Amphibia; order Caudata; family Ambystomatidae; genus Ambystoma; species Ambystoma mexicanum. Next base: position 602,059,304 of record NC_090931.1, read on the forward strand.
AGCTCCAGTGTTGAGCCTGCAGACATGTTCGAAACCCGGCAGTGTGGGCCTGCCTCGATATTTCAGAGATTGATCAAAATTAACACCTATTTTTACAGTATTTGGAAGCGCGGAAAATCAGAATATGTACTATATGTAAAACACGAGAAAGCATAATAAAAATGATAGCTTCTGTATAGCAGAAATTAGGAGTAGGATCCTAGAATAAAAGGATTAAAGAGTTCATTAAAGTTTAAAGTGGCGGAAAAATGCGGGAATCCCCCGAAACCTGGTACTCGTGTGGTGCAACACTCACTCCCCCAGCAGCCCACCTCTCTTTTTTGTTAGTGTCTTCCTTTAGTTGGGTCACCTTTTAGATTGTCCTTCAGGATAACAAAAGCCACCTTACCTCCTCATGCAAAAGTAGAATCAAAATGTAAAGATTGAGTTCCAGTGTCCAAAACTGCCAACGGGTGCAGTACTTTACACTCTTAACACAAATATCAACATTTTCAATGTAATCCAACTGCGTCGTGGGTATGACCATGTCACTGGTGACGGAGGAGTGTAGGGGACCCCTCTCCCCCAGCTCCCCGGTATGCCTGGAGCCGTGTATGCTCACGGGTGTCTTTCTCTGACCCAATGCCTATGAGCCCTTTCTCCGCTCGTCCATGTAGTTCTTAAGAGACTCTGGCGCCCAGAATGCACCAGACTCCTCAGACACCTGGGATGGATAATAGTTCCTGTGAAGATGCACCATTTAAAGAAAAACAGGGTAATGTGACAGTACTAGACTGTATAGCGTCCAGTTGGTTTTCACACATTTAAGTCGCGGTAGCAAAGTTCCAGTTTCAGATCTGGGAGACAAAGTGGTTTGCCCACTATTATATGACTTCTGTTCAATTATCGAAGCCGGCGTTTGAAATCCAGGTCTCAAGGCTCGTTCCAAGGTCAGCGGCATAGCCACTAGCGACGTCCCTGCTCTGGACACTCATGCACCAAAGTCAAAAGTTCAACCAGTCCATCCAGCCAGGAGTCGGGACTCCTCGGCTGATATTCCAAATGCCATAACCAAGAGAACATCTGTAGAGCCGTCCCATCTCCTGCACTCGGTAGCCACCCAGGCTCCTCCCCCGCTTCTCGTCAAAGACCCTTCCATGACCAACCCTCAGCCAACCCACACTTTGTTTGCTTTAACCCTCTTGCAGCAAGCTCTCCAGACCCTCCAATCTGGGTTCCACTTAAAGCACTGCATTGAGGCTACCCAATATTAAGGCTTCAGTTATTATACGTCACAAACACCTTTCCTACATTCTTATTACTGTGGAATTGTCTTCAGCCACTTTTCACAGATCACCACAATGTACTCCTTAAACCCATGCCAAACCTTGGCCTTCCCAACAGAAGAGCAATCTAACTCAAAAGCTAGAACATACAGGAAAACATAAGGGACATAGGCTTAATTATGGGGTCTTCAAACACAAATATGTACTTGTAAGCTTAATGGGAGTGCCAGCAGCAGAACCCGAGCATTCATAGAAGTTTCAAGAGAATTGAATGGAGGATCTGGGGCTAGTCTCCCTGCATGTACAAAGTATGACCAGGCATAGACTAGCGCAGGCCTACAGTGACAGATAAGTATACTGTCAAATATTCCGAGGTTAGGAAAAACATCACACACAGTGAGAAACCGGTTTAGTCAGAGTAATGTGGCAACTTTTCAGTCTTTGTAGTCATTACAGGTACTGCAGGAAGAGCTACTAAATTTCTCACCATTTTAGCAGGTACTAGCAAAAAGGGGCAGTTAAGTACAAGGCCGTGATGAATGCTTGCATTAACACAGAACGGGAACACATTAACATGCATAAAGGCATGGGGCGTTGGGGATTACTTTTATTGAACACATGGAAGACTTAGGACAATAACAATAATTAGGAGAAGGGTATGTGGTCTTTAACACAACATGTTTTACTTCCCCTTCAACCATTTAGTTGTGTACTGAACCTATGTATGAAATTCTCTTACCTCAAAGCTGGCAATCAGTCTACCTTAACTTTTTGTCACAGATGGCTGGCTATGCACAACTCATATGAAAATACACACTTCACAAGGTGGCACCGAGTAAAAACGTCCCTCGAGGTGAAGATTGGTCGCTAGAACTCACCGCCCTTTTCCTGCTGAACGGACACCAACACAGAGTGACACATTGGCTTTCTGCCTGCCCAAGCTGATAGAGAGACCAAATGCTGGGCTGGCCACCTTCTGCTGGAAGGAAGACTTTGACATACTTCAAACTATTTCAAATGAAATGACCAAGGGAATTTCAGGAAGAGCCAGAGTCGCTTTGCAACTCTAGTGCAGACAGACATCTTAGACATACAACTCGAACTTAACATTACAGGGCCTCTTGCCACAATGGGTACATATGCCAACTTCACAGCATCGAACAGGTTAATTCCACAAAGTGTGTCCTCTAATAGGAGGAGCGGGCCCGCTGACAGGTCAACTCTGATGAAGTCATGTTATGATGATACACTGGTTGCCAATAAAGGAAAACCTGGCGCGAGTCATGACCCTTAGTTTGAGGTTGAGTTACCAGCAGAAAGAAAAAAATTATAAGGACCCAAGCAATGCAAGTCCAGTTTACAGAGTAATTTATACCGTGCCTTTAGGATTCCACGTGGTGTAAATGTATATTTATATTTTTAAGTAGGTTTATGGCTTTAAGGGTTTTGCATACCAATCTTCATCTCCTCTCTCAAGGTTTTGTTCCTCAAGAACCCCTGCTTGGACAGGAGGGATCCCTTTTTTATGTGCGTTATATTTATTTTGATTGCATATCATGGCATGTAAAAGGGAAATGCAAGCTTGGTAAAAAAAAAAAAGAATGAGAAACGGTTCCATGTCTTAAAATCGGGGCAAAAATGGCTGTGAATACAGAATATTGCGGCAAAAATGCTGTGGTTTTGCCACCACAATCATGTAAAGGATGCGGGGGATACCCCCGCAACCCCTGGACCCATTATACCATTTAAGGGAAGCGGGGGACACCCCTGCAACCTCCGCTCCCCTTAAAGGGTATAATGGGGTACACCTTTACTGGGTCAAACCACAGCATTTTTGCCGCAATTTTTTTACCGGTGACATTTTTGGCACAATTTTATTACCCGATATCGAGAAAACATGGTCTCTGTCGAATGCATTCATTCAGAATGTTTAAACAGCGGGGAAAAGGATGGGTTGTGTGAAACATGAATGGAGTTACGTTTTCAATACAGTGCTCAACATGAATGTTTCCTTTCCAGAAGATGCCAGTAAAATACTGCTAGTGTTGTGCACGTTTTCACGTTGCACAGTCACTTGCAAAATAAAAGAAAAAGCTCTTCTTGGCAGAGTTCCTGGGGGTGCCCCTGTGCAGGAGGATCACCTGGGCGAGGGCTCTTCAGGGAGTGGGACACCGGATGGTGAGACGCGTTATCCCCTTCCCTGTAACACCTTTACCCCATCCTGGCCTGTAGGATATTTAGGAAACTCTACTCCCTGCACCCCTTTTACAACACAAACACGGTCATACGACAGCCCGCTATGAGAGAAAACAGACTAACACCTGAGCCATATACCCGACGTGTCCCAATACAATGGTCAGGCGAGGTCAGGCAATTACTGACCATCACACATAACTGACTTCCATTAGGCTTCCCCACATGGGTAAAAGGTGGATCAAGAGAGCACACTCTGAGCGAGGCAAAGAACATGAGGAAACAGCAGTTTCGAGATAGCAGTTTAACGAGAGAAGAAAGACGGCAAAACAGAAGGGGATCATACGAAGGGAAGTTCCGTTGACCTTTTCGACAAGGAACTGTTATTTTCCTGAAATCATGAGAATAGAAAGTGTAAACCAGGAAACCAGGCTGAAGAATCCTGCATTGTTATGATATATGACATGATATGATACGGCATATATAACGCACCAATACACAAGTGTTTCAAGGGGTGACGAAGCAAGGGAAGGGGGGAACAGAGGGAAGACAGACGACAATCTTACTAGGTCTGGTGACATTCAGATTGTGTAAGTGCAGTGGAAGAGGGAAGGGGGAGGGTAGTGCCAGTGGAAGGGGGAAAGGGGAGGGTAGTGCATGGGAACGACAGAAAAATAAATAGAAGAAATAAGCGAGAAATAATAGTGCGGCCAGCTGGTGGCAAGTGCAAGGGTAAGTGTAGTGTATTGCGTGTCGGAGATACCCAGGGCCCTCCGTGTCAATAATCAAGGTGAGGAGAAGCAGCATCCCCAGTCCTTGGCTCCAAGAACAAAGCAGCATCAGTGAAATCAACACAGCTGGTGAGTGGGAGACCGATACAAGACCGGTCTGTGTTGAAGCCACGGTTACAAGCAGCAACATTATATAGCGAGCACTGGAACAGACATTGTTAACAGGCATGTTATAAGAAACACCAGTAAAAATTAGCTGCTGATGAGTGATTGAACTTTAAAAGCAAGATACAATACCTTTGACAGAGTGGTCCGGCACTGCGTGGATGCTCACTCGAAGGTCTCTGTAAGGTATCCAGCTGAGAAGTGGCAGGTTATATCAAGACGAGAACGAGTAATTGTGAATTAAAGAGGTCCTGCAACAGGTTGAGCAAAATCCTGTGCACAGTCTAAAGTCTTCGATTTTGATGAATAAGGAACGTTTGGAAAAGTAGATCAGGTTTGGTCAGAGCCCGGCAGAGGGAGCCCAATTGAAGATTTTGTGTTAACGTGTGTCTGAGCTTGGCGGAGAGGGACCCGGGTTGAACAGGAAATCACCCAAAAAGGTTTTGTGTTAAAGTGGGTCTGAGCCTGGCCGAGGGGGGCCTGAAGTGACCAGTAAATCATCCTTGAAGTTGTACATGTGAAATCCTAAGAATAAAAAGGATCTTTAATGTTTGTCGTGCTTGTCTTACTGTTTGATACCATGCCTTCCTTACATGTAGCAGTAGGTTTTTGAAGGCCAGGTGCATGTGTGGCAGGTGAAAGTTCTGTGGTCATACACGTTTCGGTGGCTTTTGGGCTTGGTGCATAAAAATCCCAGACTCGCTTTAATGCGACAAGCCACAGCTTACAAAAATACAATAACCTGGCTCCCTGGCCTTACAAACTAACGGATCAATTAACAATCGCCAAAACAATTAAACAATTAACAATTCACACTTCCTGCCGCCTGCTCCCTCCCCTCCTCCTCAATTCCTCTCAACCTTAATTCCTGGTTTCTCCCCATCTTCTCCCCGAGGCCACACCACTCCTTCTTCAATACCTCTTCCCCCTCTTTGTACCTGCGGGATAGCCTGTTCATGAAAACAGCACCACCCACCTCCTTTACTGCACTAGTACCATTTTTTGCTTCCCGCAACCATCCTCCAAACGGCCATGTCCCCAGCAACAATCCTTCCCCACCAAGCTCTCCTAAACACCAATCTTCATCCGACCTATTTTATGACCTGCAGCCAGGCTGACCTGCCACATCAGTAACAACATGAACACATCAACATAACAGTCACCCAATTCTATCTGCCCCAGCCCGTCACACCAATACCACCAACCCCCCTCATAATCGGCCACCCCAGCATCCTTCTACGACCTCTCCAAAACAACGGGGGGAAAATACAAAAACCTCCCCTGACCAGTAACTCAACTCATAGAAACCACACAAGAGGCAGGAGTGCGGGGGACGCTCGTAAAGCCACCAACTGCTTGCTCCTGAACCTTCACTGCCCCTTATAAACCCCCAGGAAGAGGGGCCAACTATCCCCAGGAAGCTGGCCTGTGCAGCGCCCAAAATCCCTCTGGGGGAAAACGCTTGCGTGTATCCCCCAGTGCCCCCACCCCTTTGGGGTCACTGCACAAAAATCCCAGACATGCTTGAAGGGGAAAGGTCGCTTTAATGGGACAGGTTACAAAAACATGCTAACCTGGCTCCCTAGCCTTATACACTAACAGATCAATTAACAATCGCCAAAATAATTAATTAACAATTCATCACTTCCTGCTCCCACCCCTCCTCTCAACGTTCATTCCCAGTCTCTATCCCCCAACTGCCCCTCCTTCTTCAATACCTCTTCCTCCTCTTTGTACCCCCAGGTTAGCCTGTTCGTGCAAACAGTGCCACCCACCTCCTTTACTCGGCATTGCACCCCTTTTTGCTTCCCCCAACCACCCTCCAAAGGACCATATCCCCGGCACCAGAACAACCCTCCCCTGTGATGTTCTTTCTGCCCCCACCCCACTCTCTCCTACCTCCAACCTTTTATGATACCCTCCACTGCCAACCTACCATCCATCAAATAGTACTGGTTCCCCATAAGCGACAAATGAAGTCTATCCTCCCGAAACAAATAAAAAACTTCATATTTGAACTCTGGGTGCATGAGAGTCTGCAACCCACAGGACCTGCAGAACTTCAACATCTCCCAGTTAATCTTATTCCACGTCCGTTCCACCTCCCCCTCCTTCACAGCTCCCCTCCTTGGCATCAACTCAGCCCAAACCAAAACAACCCTAGGACATATCTCCCTCAACCAACTAAGGTCCCTCTTCATCTTCTTTAACAATGCCACACCTGTATCCCTAACCAGGCCGTTCTCCCCAGCATGTAAACCCAGAGCCGCTGGCACCCCATTAAGCTCTCACATACCCGCCCAGCATAGGGAACAGACGGTCCCACCCACGTGAGTAAAGGGTTTGGGTCTTGGTGGGTCCCTCCCTCTCCCCTCCCCTTCGCCTCCTCTCCCTCTCCCCTCTTTCCCCCTCCCCTCCTCTCCCTATCCCCTCTCCCCTCTTTCCCCCTCTCCAGGGATAAGCACAGATGGTTTATAGTCATAATGCCGAAATAAATAATGTCGAAAGTAATTTTTTCGAAAAATAAATGTCGAAAAAAAAAGTCAAATTTTTTTTATGCATTTTTTTTCGAAATGGGGGGTTCCCCCCCAACCCCCCTTTTTAAATTTTTTTTTGTTTTACCCATTTTTTTTATCCCCAACCCCAAAATAAATATATAATTTAAAAAAACGGAATTCGACTTTTTTTTTTTGGACATTTTTTCGAAAAAATTGTCATTCGACATTATTTTTTCGAAAAAATGACCGACCACCAGCACAGATGCCTGACCAACGTGTTCAAACCTCTGTTATGTAGAGATAAGGATACAAATGAATCTCATTTGTTCTAGGAATTATGCATTATATTTTTTTAGTATTGCATTGTTTTGTATGACACTGGTCGTGTTTGTTGGAGTGTATGAAGGTATGTCTGTTATATGGAGTGGCCATATCAAGGTGGATGGACAGTTATATAATACTAGTATGTATAGGTCTATGATTAAAAATAATCAAATAATGTCTCACTTTTTGCTGGCCACCCCTACAGGTTTCTTAGATGAATAAAACGGGAAGTACAAATGATGTATGATTTATATAAGGGATTGGGCTTTGATGCCGTTTATAATATTCAGTACTCAGAATCCTCCAACAGCGGGTGTTCCGATATGCATACTGCAGGAAGAAATGTGATAAATGAAAGCTGTTACATGTGTGCACTTATCCCGAACGCATCAGGGGCTCGGAAGGTTTTAGTTCCACATCCAGTCCCAATTACATAGGCACAATGCCTGGTACATCTTGCACTATGTAGGATAAGGGACACATTGCAGGCACACAGCATGCAGTGGAGGAGCATTGATCTAGACCCAGCGCTATGCAATGGCAGTTCGAAATACAGCAAGTGTCTACAAGCACCATATTTTTCCTCGGGAGGTCACTCACATATCAACGACAAATGGCAGGGCAGCACAGTGATGTTACGGGCAGATGGACTGATCAAGTACAGCAAACAAACAATAGCCCAAGTAGAGACTATATGTGTGCGCAAATATGGTCCCAATACATCACAAGGCTGACATGGATTGCAACAATGGAGAAGCCAGTGCGAATACATAGAGACATAGACTATGAACTTTGTTTTAGCAATGAAGGAACAGTTCCTGTTGGCACAAACACACACTGGAACCACACTCTTGTGATCCCTGATATGACGAAAGGTATGGCAGTGGTGATGGATTACTACTGGGTTTGTGGCCAATAAGCCTACTTGCACCTCCCACCATCCTGGAGCGGAAAGTGTTCACTGGCCACCCTGCACTCAGTCCTACTAGTAATCCTGTAAGAACACCTGAAGGGAGAAGAAATGCCTGTTGAGGTGCCAACGGCCACTCCAGCACCTAGAAACTTGCAGATCACACAAGAATTTGGTATGCGGCGGAAAAGGAACGATTACAACAGCTGCGAAGAAAGTAGAGATCAAACTATGTCTCGAAGGACTCTTCCGCACTGTTCAGAGGAATACCTGAAGAGTATCACTTTTTAGCTCAGCAGAGACTTTCTTTTAATCTTTTTTGGCTCCTGGGTGCAGATAGTTCGATGGGAGCTAGCCCAGCTGGCCAATGACAGAGAATGGGTTCAACGCCATCAAAGTAGAGCTGTGTGCATTGAGACTCATGACGATCAGAACCGCTACATGCTGGATTTGCTAACAGCCATAGAAAGAGAAGTGTGTAAAAAGTTGGAAAGCAGCTGCTGCACTTTTGTACCCCCGGAGGAGCTGAGACTAGGTCACTATCCCAAGTTATCGAGGCGGTGCAAAATCTAGGTGTTCAAATGAAGAAAGAAGGTGGAGTTCAGAACACAGATTGGCTATCGCTTGCCTTTGATTGGGTCCTGTCATGGCTGGGGACAGCAGTAAAAATACTGGTCCCCGTCATCGTATTCTTCTTGGTCCTCTTCTGCACATGCCAATTGGGTCTCTTATGTTTTGTCAATATAGTTCCTAGTAGTGTAAAGATGATGGTATCAATTGGGGGGGGGGGGGGGGATCTAAAACACCTTGCCATACAATAAACAGCGAAACTCAAACGGATATTTTTGGGGTTGTAGATATGTCGGGTGGGTTTGAATTTGTTACTTTAGAATTAACAAAGGGGGAATGTTGGGAAGGAACTGGGGTCTTCCTACATCCCCAAGCGCTTTAGAATTAGGCAAAACTTATTTTAGGCGCTATAATGGCACTCAGGGGGAGCAGGGGCACTGGGAAGGCTCTCTCATGCATATATAATCACACACAGACATGCGCAGGCACTGAAAAAGGACTTGGGCAGATACTGAAGAAGGCAGTTGTTTAAATACAAGGTGCGATTAACTATTAGCTGAATATATTTGTAATGTCAGATCCTATGCATTTGTAAAAATCTTAGTACTGTCGAACTCTCCCCTACGTCCCAGAAGGAATGTGGCCTTCACTAAAAATGGACGACAGGCTCATGCAGTGTTTCGTCACTATGGCTAGCACTGGCAGAGCACACAAAGTGACTCACCACCCGTCTACTGTCCGTCAAGAGCCCATGCAGCAGCATGTTCTGACAGAAACCGCTGACAATGAAGAAAGGAAGGCCCTGGAGCATCCTTTGTATGGAAACAGGATGGTTTGGGGTGGAGCCATAGCCCGTATCCAGTGACGCAACTGCAGCAAGCCAGGACTATATAAACGTCTGCCGGGCATCACCGTGGCAGGGGAAAGGAAGGCTTGAGGGACAGGAGAAGACCGTTCATGCAGCAGAGTCCTTTGCTACCATCCTCATTTTTGTTAAACAAAACTTGGTAGCCTTACAAGATAGACATTTGACCTGATTTCCCTAGAGGGGTGTATTTTTCAGGTGGGAGCGTAATTAGGGACACCCTTACAGCTCTTACACACATACAAATGGTGCCATGCATCTGGAATCACCAGAGGACACCTCCTATTGAGTCACGTCCAATGGAAAGACCTGAGCATACAGTTCTGAACTGTTCTCCAATTAAGGCACTTACCTGGTGGGGCTGGGCACATTCTCCAGATACTGGGACCTAAAATGCATCTCTTCAACAGCAGCTGGGCAAGTCATACCAGTGAAAAAGAAACTGTTTTGCAGCACATGGCATACCTGAGACTAGTAGGTCAGGCAATGGGCCACCATGGCAAGGTAAGGAATATGAGGCCTTCAAGAAAGAATACAGCATTATGCCTAAGAGGATTAGCCCCTGCTGGCCTACCTCCAATGGAGATGCAGAAAGATTTAGGAGAACCTTTAACATAACACAGAGCACATGAAACTGAGGAGCGGGGGGCCATGCGAGTGCTGAAGCAGGCTCTTACAACCTTCGTAACGGCCTCTCGCAGTGCCGCTCATACAGCAATGGCAGTGACACCAGCTGAAGCATTGTAGAATCTAATGGTGCGTTCTATTGTACCCGAGCACCGGGTGAGGAAAAGCTTGCAAAATGGCATGACTTGAATTAGACAAAAACAAAAATATATGAATATAATAAAAAACGGCCAGTTGACACCTCAAGGACATTCTTTGGATATCGGAGATCAGGTGTCAATGCAAAGAACAAATCGGACGCTTATGGTTACTATATGAAGCAACCCTGTGGACCATTACAGAAAAACTAGTGTCAATGGTAACTGCCACAGATGATCAATCTCAGAGAACTAGAACTTGCAGCCGGTTGAAAAAAAATCTACTACATCCGTGGAGGACCGTGAGACCGTTAAGAGTGAAGAACATCAGGAAGACTCCCGTTCTGACCAGATGAAAGAAATTGACCCGATGTCAGAGGACGCAGTGTCACACAGGAGTGACATAACACCAAGTGAAAATAACCAGAGAGGATACACACTGAGAATCGGAAGACATATACCACATCAGTTGCAAGACTAGGTACTTGAATGAACCATGAATATTTGATATCATTTTGTTGAACCTTGGATGGGTTTTTCTGACAAGGATGCCCGGCATTCCAGGATGCCAGTCATAGGCATAAGTGCGCCATGTGAGAGACAGAACAAAGGGACCCACCTGCCTACGGGGCACTTTCATTCTCCAGCAACCATATGTGCGTGGTACTTTGGCACAGTGTAGCTCTGTTCTGCTACACCGCATCCACAGCACACGTGGTTCAGGAGAGGGAGCAAAAGAACAGGGTGGTGGGTCGTGTCCCCCGGATGCAGACCAGACAAAGAGAAACAGGGCAGGGAAGGAGGGGACAGCAAAACATGGGCACCAGAATTAGACCAATACAGATGAAAGGGTAACACTGCAACAAAACATACAACGTACAATGAATGCAGACAAAGATGTGCATGACAATGAATGAAGGGTACCACGAACAACCGGTTCCGACTGTGGATGGCATTTGTTCAGTCTTCAGAACTGGAACCTCCCTAAATTAGCTCAAAGTGACTGTTGTTGAATAGTGCATATTAAATTGAATACTCCCTCCTTCTCACCTAGGAAGGGGTCTCACATGGAACAGGGAACTCTCTGGGCAACGCGATCGGCAGCGCAGACAGACGATTGTTATAACTGAATCAAGGAAATTAGCAGGGAATGATGGACTGTTCATCACCCATACATTGACTTCAGGCAGTCATCAATAAAAGCTAGACCATCCAAGGGCATACAATTGGTCTTTTCTTACATAATATTGGGGAGGAGACAGTGTCAGAATAAGATACAAACAATAGAAGACTCAGGGGGCGGGGGGGGAGGTGAACGATCGATGTAATGCATGTATTAGAAGCTATAGAAGAAACGCAAATGCGAACGCCATCTTAGACAAATGGCAGCCATCCTGGAACGTAGGCCCAAGCGCAGCGAATCGCATTAGGTGCTCAAACATTATGTCCCTCGCATGAGCGCGAACAACACCCACACCCTGGATAGGCCCCACACGGCCCATGAAATCCTCCATTGTTCCAAAAAAGTGACAGGCCCTCGCACACAGGAAAGAATGCACGCCAGCCAAAGATCCCGGCACGAGAAATACAGCTTTGCAATGCTTTTATCCAAAGACCCCCGCATGCCACAGTATCATACAAATCCAGACCACAGCCCATAAAATCTTTACACCCCCCAATCGATCACTAAGATCAGAAGTCAAGGCTATCACGCCTTCAGAATTGGGTCACATGATTTGTGCAGCAAGGTGCACGGTAGCAACTAAACTATAGCCAAAAACTAAGGTGGAGTGCCTTGACAGTTGCTGAGCTGCCTGGGAATGAGTGAAGCATGGAAGTTAGTGTGACCTCGACTCTCATACAGCCCATGAAGATGTCTGCCAGTGGTTTGCAACAATAAGGCAACATTGCATAACAGAGTAGCCCATTAACTATTAGACCAACCTCGCCACATATGACGAGCCCAGCAGCACCCACGTGGACGGAGATGAACAGATGAAGATGGACCAATGACCTGGCATCAGACATGAAGCAGACCCTATATGTGTAGTGCCCATTCAATTGGGATGGTAGAATTGTACTGTATAGTATGATGTCATGAATAACGCTGTCTGTAGTAATAAGGTATTGCACGTGCTCCCGAAGCTGAAAGCGTTCTCGTGCAGCAGAGTCATTTGCTGATATTTTTTCTGTTTTGTGGAGTAAACGCTTGTGACCTTTGCAAACGCATCTCGGACCTTCTTCCCTAGTGGGTTGTATTTTTTTCTGGTCACAGTGTACAGGGGGCGTGCCTTCAATACTTCAAACCGTTATGGTCTCTGGGTTTTGGTTCATTTGTCAACCACTGGTGACCCTCTGAGCTAGAAGTTAATCTTGCGGTCCAATCAATCGTTATATCAAGGCTGGACTACGCAAACGCCCTATACCTCAGAGTCCACGCGTACCAACTGAATAAACTCCAAAGGGCACAAAATGCGGCAGCCAAAATGCTACTTGCGCTTGGCCCAAGATACCACATCTCCCCAGCCCTTAAGACGCTGTACTGGCTTCCAGTAGCCCGAAGGGTGACTTTCAAAACCTTATGCATCTCCCATCGAGCACTGCATAAAACCGGACCTCAATATCTTCAAGAAAAGCTAAAACCCTATCACCCCACAAGCACCCTAAGATCGAGCTCAGCCAGCCTCCAGGTCATACCGAAGAGAAACTCAGTGAGGTTAGGTGGATCATCATTCTCAGCCTTAGCCCCCATGCTATGGAACTCACTACCACATCCGCCTGAGGATTTAACGTCTTTCCACAAACTGCTGAAAACCTGCCTCTTCCCCTAAAACCAACCCATACCAAACTAACCCAAACAGACTAGCAGCATCTCAATGGCACCAATCCAACAAACTACCTGATGCGAGAAATTGACAGCTAACAACCCCTAATATAAACTAGAAGGACAAACAGAATTAAACAAGTAAAGTAAATCAAAGCAGTGAAGTGGTTAATAAGAGTAAATCATACGGAAACTGTAAAGAGATTTAAACTCCTGAAATGGACATAATGCATGAGGAGTGAACAAAGTGAATGGTGTGGATGAAATAACTAGAATGGATGAAGAGTGTGGAACAGATGAATGCGCATGAATGGAAGAACAGATGACTATATAGTTCGAATGAGTGTGTAAATCGAATGAGTATGTAGACCGGATGAGTGTATAGAATGGATGAACATGTTGAGCGGATGAATGTGTAGAGCGGCTGGGTGTGTAGAGCGGACAAGCATATAGAACGGATGAGTGCGGAAATACAGAGAAGCGAGTAGAACGCAGGAGTGCGTAGAACAGATGAATGTGCAGAACGGGTGAGCGTAACCCGGATGAGTGTATAGAACAGATGAGTATGTAGAGCGGATAAGTATGTAGAGCACGAGTACGGAAGTGCGGAGAGTGTGTAGATCACTGGAGCAGATGAATGTGCAGATCTGGCGAATGTATAGAGCGGATGAGTGTATAGAGCGGATGAGTGTATAGAGCGGATGAGAGTGGAGAGCGGATGCGTGTGGAGTGCTGTTGAGTTTGGGGAGCGGGTGAGTGTGGGGAGCAGGTGATTGCGTAGGGTGGGTGAATGCGTAGAGCAGATGAAGGTGTAGTGCATGCGAGCGGATAAAGCGGACAAACACCTAGAGCGGTTGAGTTACACAGACCGGGTTAGTGCGTAGAACGGATAAGCATGTAGAACGGATGAGTGCGGAATGCATGCAGAGTGCGGGGAACGGCTGGATGAGCGGAACGGGATGGATGAGCTGAGCGGAAGAATGTGTAGAATGGAGGACTGCATAGAACAGACTAGTGGGTAGGGCCGGCAAATACATAGAACAGACGAGTGCATATGAGCGAATGAGTGCATATGAAAAAAGGGGTACGTAGAGGGGATGAGTGCGTAGAGGGGATGAGTGCATAAAGGGGATGAGTGCGTAGAGGGGATGGGTGCGTAGAGGGGATGGGTAAGTAGAGCGGGTGAGTGAACAAAAACAAGTGAATGCATAGTGCGTGTGAGGGCATAAAGCGGATGAGCACCTGGAACAAACTAGTGCCTGGAGCGAACAAGTGCCTGGAGCGAACAGTTGCCTAGAGCGAACAAATGCCTAGAGCGAACAAATGCCTAGAGCGAACAAATGCCTAGAGCGAACAAATGCCTAGAGCGAACAAATGCCTGGAGCGAACGAGTGCCTGGAGCGAACGAGTGCCTGGAGCGAACGAGTGCCTGGAGCGAACGAGTGCCTGGAGCGAACGAGTGTCTGGAGTGAACGGATGTGTTGCGTAGAGCGGACGAGTACGTAGAACGAACGAGCGCAGATTGCATCCAGTACTGATGACTGCGTAGAATGGTTGAGTACGTAGAGCTGCTAAATGCGTAGAGCATGGGGCAGACAGGAGTGCTTGCGTGGGGCAGACAAGAGGGCATGCGTGGGGCAGACTGGAGTACGCAGGGCGGACTGGAGCACGTGGGACGGTCTGGAATGCATGAGTGCATCGAGCGGACCGGAATGTGTGGAGCAGACTGGGGTGCACGAAGCAGTTAGGAGTGCATGGAACGGACTGGAGCGCATAGAATTGCGTGATGTATATAGTATGGTTTGGAATGCAGAGAACGTTTGAAAGAACATATAACCCATCATATCACACCACCACGCTTACTCACTCCTTTACACCACCACTCAACTTGAACACAGAGATACTATGACACCATTCGGTATAACTGTTCTCATACCAACATCCACCGCACACTCCATATCATTCTAAGTAAACACTGCTGGTTACACATCGCCCAGCCAGGCGTTCTCCTCAGGCCTAACGCAGCCAAATTCGGTCTGGATAAATCCTGCCATAACTAACACATACTGCTGATCTCTCAACCACCACACCTACGGCTAAGAAGCAGCTATTACATGAATACTGCACCAGCTGCACACATACCCGGTGCTCACACGCACCTTTGACTCTCTCTACTCTCTCTAATGATTTGAACTTCGGTTCCCAAGGGCGTTCAACCTACCAGCGCCTGAAAGACTAAATATCAGTGTGGTAGTAACGGGGTCAGGTCCCCACGTGGGGTTCTGACCCCGTTACTACCACATTGACATTTAGTCTTTCGGATTGTCTAATCGAAATTCGGCCCAGATTTGAAAAAGGCTCTGAGCGAGCCGAAACAGGTTATCATTCATGGGCTTTACCTCATCATTTAATGTGTGACATTATAACACAATTAAATGACTGTTAAACTGGTGGCGCTGAGTCCCGGATTTTTTCTCTTTCTACAATAAATGCAAAATAACATAACATTAAATCAAACGGCACTCCCAAATATACGTTTACGCCAGCGACCACTCGCCTAGAATATTGAATACTCTATATATGCCCTTAAATGACAGATATATGGTAGTATCAAAAGCAGGAAATGGCTAGCCTCGTGCTTCCTACGTTTACCAGCATTCAGTTAATAAATGTATCAAAAGCAGGAAGTGGCTAGCCTCGCGCCTCCTACGTTTAAAAGCATTCCCTTAGTAAATGCATGTGCGGTTTGTCTCGTGGGCCGGAAGCGCCTCCTCCCGGAAAGGGAGGGCTATGGCTTACAGAATAACCTGGTCACAGAAGAGTTGCTCTTGACGTTCTCTTTTGTTTTTTTCAAGGCGACGTGTCCTGCAAGGTGAATGCAAAGCCCCACTGTGAAGAGGCCCCTCCCTGCACGCTGCTCTGAAACACACAGAATATCAGAGCTACAGAAATCAGGACAGGCTGAACTTCTCGCACCTGACATGGAAAAACAGGACATTTTTTTGACTCGTCGACATCATCAACTAATAAGAATTATGGTCAGTTTAAAGTTTCCAAAACTGGTGTTTATGTAAAATACAATCTAAACGTGTGTGAACACTTGTCCATCGTGTTCTTTCTAGTAGATACAGCTTCTGAAATAAAAATATGCACCGCTCCTCCGCCGAGATCAAACACCTATATAAAATAAAAATAAAAGGCCAAGAAGGTCCGTTTGAAACAGGAGGCCTGACAGAGGATTCCTCAAGAAAGCAAACTAGCCCTGGGTGGGCCACTTTAAGGCTAAAACACGTGCTGCGACGAGAAGATAACAGAAATATGAGAGAAGAGACCAGGGACAGGACTCTCAGGTTGCACTGGGAGAACTCTGCCTGCGTCTAATCGCCTCAGTCTCAGGCGCTGGCAAGAATGCCCTGCCCAGGGCACACTGCGCCGCACGAACTTCAATATTTTATGTCACTTCGCGTCTGTGAGCTCTACCAAGGTTAGCAAACACTGAGCAGAGGGTAGTCAGCAGGGAAAGAGGGCAGTGGCGTTGCCAGGAATCAAATTTAAGAGGGTCACAGAGGGCGCCAAAGACAAATGTAGGCGGAGCCAAAGACAAAAGTGGGGGGGACCTATGAAGGGGACTGTGTGACGTCACAAGCACTCACCCCACTGCACCTCCCATCCCATCAGAATGCAGACACAAAACCATTCAGTGACCAATGACCCATCATTAGCAGTTTTGTGCACTACATTCTGATTGGAGGGGCTGGACTTAGCTGCAGAGGGAACTGAATGGTTTTGATTCTTGTGCTTATAAGTCAAGCCAAGTGCTTATGAAGACTTATGACAGCCTCCGTTCACTATCCATTTCTGCACAACGGTACACTATCCTGTTGTTCAGCTCCTGTGTTGTGTTGTTGTGTGGACAGTGGAGAGCAGCCCAGCTGAGGTAGGGGGGCACAAAGGGGTGCCCAGGATTTCAGAGGCGGGGGCCACGCCCTCCCATGCCCCCCCTAGTGACACCACTGAAAGAGGGTAGTTGAGTAGCATAAGGTGGATGCATCTAGGTTTTTTAATAATTCAGTATTGGAACCCGGAAGGTGCATATGAGCCAATAAAACGGCTTGGTAAGGCAGTATTTAACCGCAGTTAATGTCTGCATTCCAAGCCATTAGATTGGCTAATACACATATCGATATTTGCATGATCCAAGTTAAAAGCCAGAGCATTAAAAAGGCTTTTAAATCGTGGAGGGGGGGGGGGGCGGGTGGGGGTCATTACCACCTGCTTTGGCCCACTCAACAAGTCATTATTGCACCGACTGTCCTACTAGCGCCGGTAAATTAGCTCAGTGGGTTGAGTGATCGCTGCTGCGATCTGAGCATGATTCGCAGGTTCGAATCCCAGCAAGGCCAACTCAGCCTTTCATCCTTCCAAGGTCGATAAATGAGTACCAATTGCGGTTGGGTGATATTCTATGTAAATATGTGCTCTGTAAAGCGCTTTGGATTAAGGTGCTATATAAATTACACATCATTATCATTACTATCCAGCACTTAGGACTCATTGAAAGAGCGTTGCACTGATGAAAGGTTCCTGGACGTGGAGCAACTCGCAAGGTTACATTAGGAGTGTTTTACAAAAATACACATGTGTCCAGGCAGATGTCAAAGGAACAGGGACAACAGATGGAACTTTGAAGGGTGGAGAAGATGGTGACTTTGGGGTGGCAACTTTTCAAAAACAAAAAAACTAGGAATGCACTGTTGGGTCACACTAAAAAGGTGTTGGAGTGTCTCTTAAGTCGACTCCCCAATGCTCGTGGTGACAAGGGTCACCCCTTGTGTATTAAAGAAGGAAATAAATAAATAATGAAAGATAGGAAATGACATTGTGCATACTTTCAACACGTGGAATGGAACTGCTGAAAAATGTGCATCTCTGAGTTGTATTGTGCTGTCGCTACTTCTTTACCCTCCGAGCATTGAGGCAAAAGTGACAACATATTATGCATGCATTATGCACCTAAACAAGTGCATGTTACTTAAGTAATGACCCAACCCCTTGCTAGTATCACAAAGAGACGAAGCAGCTCCAATGGAGTGTCATTACCAATTGTAAAAAAACAAGAGTGCTTGTATGACCAATTTGACCCATACCACTAACAAAATATATATATACACATACACACACACGATACATTACTCACCGTAATCGTATTTCTGATGCTTGTATCTGCTTAGATTCACATGCTGTGCATAGGCCGACATCCAGTGGAAGCTGCAGAGCATTACAGTTTGTTTTTCGAAACTCGAAAAGGGGCGCCGAAACAGGGCATGCCAGTAATGCTATCCCTAGTGTGACGTCCCCTGTATCCATGATCCCTCATGTGTGTAGGTCCCTCAGATTGTTTTTTTCCGCCATACTAGTCGGATGCATGTTGCAGAGTTCCCTCGGCTTTAGCCAGAGAAGTAGGCTACACTACGATGAATGACACAGAAGATATCCCCCCATAAGGACAATTACGTGAAAACACGGACAATGACAGAGGATTGCTGAAGTGCAGATGACCTGATACAACAGAGGCGTTGCTAGGGGGGGGCTAAGGGGGCTATAGCCCCTGGTCTCTTGGCTCTAGCCCCAGATAGAATCTCATGAGCTACAGCCAAAAGGCTAGCTAGCCCCCAGTCCCGACAATTCCAACATTAGAGTAGCCCCAGGTCTTTTCCAGACCTAGCAACACCCCTGTGATACAATATATACTGAAAGGACAAATCAAAGGAAGGGCGAGAACTGTAACACAAAGGGAATTGCAATGGCATAAGACAGGAATAAGAGGGGTAGAAGGAATGCTGGAATGCTGCAAGAAATACCAACTACCAGTATGAGGACAGGTGTTTCCAGGAGAAGAATGGGTCGAGGGGCTGCAGGAATACACAACACAAGCGCTCCTGACAATTCCAGTGGAGATGGTGCAGAGAGGAAACGAGGTGTACCTCGGGGATTGGGCAAGGGAGTTCAAGTTGCTCACATAAGAAGAAGATAAGGGAGGCCTCTACCCAGAATTCCCCTAAAAAATAACATCACTACTTCACAAGGATGAAGGTCCAGTAAAGGTTGAAGAGAACGGAGGCTGCAGACACATTTCAAAACGTACATGGCATGAGAGGAGGCGCATCAATATTTGCGGACCTGGGCCTGAACCTCACATGCAGATGCCAGCCAAATGGAGGAGATGTACCTGGTGCCATTGAACACACAAGCATTGATGGTGCCTTAGGAGGACATAGAAATGGATGGATTCCCCAAACTGGACACAAATCGCTGGAAGAAAAGGTTGCTGAAGCCAATCAGGGTGAAGAGGAGGAGGTGACCCAGAGCACAGACGAATACAGGAGCTCAAGCGACCTGAGAGAGGTGGCAAAGATGTTGAACCACAACATCATTGGGGATGGCTTTTGAGTATGTGTGGTCCATATGTATGGACCAGAGGGGGTACTGAAGTGGGGGCATCAACCCGCCCAGCTCACGACCAAGATGACAGATGCCACTTACTGAAGCAGCCCTATGGACCACAACCAGATGACATCACCAGAGTAATCAAGAAGAGGCAACAAGTGATGAATACACACACGTCAAAGCATTGGACATGAAGCACACGCATTCCTGCACAGAGCTACGCAGACACTTAGGCCGCAGTACTCTTAGGCACGAAGAACATGCTTATGACTCACTTAGCTAGTTGCACAAAAATACACATGAACTGCTAACTGAAGCTTAAACACAACTAACACTACTTAGCCAAGTAAATAGAAATTGGTGCTACAGCTGTATTGAATGAATGGAAGGCACTAAAGAGGCTCAAGAAGACAGGCAGAGGCCCGACACACTGATTTCCCTGAGAAACGCAGATCAAGCAGTCAGTGCAGCTATTGTGCAGAGCCTTGCCAATGACACAGAGATGGAAAGTTTCAAGTTAAAAGAAGAGATAGAACACCGGCAAGATTAAAAGCTGAAAATCCCCATAAATGCAAGGAGGAAAATTAGGTGTGTGGTCCCTGAACACGTGACCTGAACCTGGGAAACAAAGCCCATCTATTTGAGCCAGAGAGAGACTATTGTTCCCTCCAAACCTAAGACAGAAGTTACAAAAGTAGCACATAATGACGTTGGAAGCTACTCTGGGATCCTCCTCACAATCCCCAGTGTGCTCATGTGCTGGTTGCTTTCCCAGGCTGAGAAGGCCTGCAATAGCCAATGCTTCCCCACTGTCCACGCTAGTTCACACTTTGTTGCAAAAGCCAATAGGAATGTGCCAGGCTGGTATGCTTGTAGTTGCAACATCTTGTAGGTGGTCCCTGGCGGAGTTACCAGATATGGCAGGACCAACTAAATCATCTATCCCCTATAGACTGTGTGTCTATCTATACTGTACACCCAATCCCGTCTCATCTGAAGGTTTAGAATGCATCTTTTGTTTGTGATGTCACTGGGGCTTAAAACCCCCATGACATGCCTGTTACGGTGAGAGAGCTTTGAAAATCATGCAATGTCTACATTACAATCCCTGATGCAACAGCTTTTAATCCACTGAAACATTTGTCACATTTCAGGACCCCTCTGTTTCTGGGTGCAGAGAATTTTCTCCAGCCCGGTTCCTCTCCCTTAACATCCGGCACGACGTACCACACTGGGTCATAGTGAATAGGAACTGGTCCTCAACCTGCTTGCAAGGTGCGGACTAAATGAATGCGCTGTGCAAAGGCATATCGGTTGTCCCGGGTGGCAATGACAGGGTCCAGACGCAGAACAACAGTGTGAGGTGGACCAAACGCAGGAGGAGGCCGGGTTGGAAGTTAATTTTCTTACCAGAAAATACCAATCACAATCAGTGTAAATTACACCTGAGATGGAGTTAAACCTTTCACTGGTAGATACCATCAGCCACATTTAGCTGAAACGAATATCGGCATGGAATTACATTTCTAATTCCAAAACACCAGTCTCACCTTATGTAAATTCAGCATGGGCTGGGAATTATATTTCTCACTGCGAAACACCAGTCACACCTAGTGTAAATTCAACGTGCATGGGAATTACATCTCTCCACGTGGAGGCCACCATTCATGTCTGCTGCAAATAAAACATTGGATTGGGAATGACATTTCAGTATGGAAAGCACCATTCACATGTAAGGGGCAACTGACATGTAGACAGTGGAGTAACTTTGCTGAAAAAGTTTGGGGGGGGGGCATGACATCTAAATGAAAGAGACACCTGTCAAATGAGTTGGACAAAAAGGAGTGCCACAAAAGTTAGGGGGTTGGGACCCTTGTCCCACCATATAAGTATTACACCTATGAATGTAGGCGTCTTATTATTGTCAAAAATGATCCCCTTTGCACGACAATCTACGTTGGTCACTGTTTAAAATAGCCCACTGTGCTTGCTCATTTGTTGACAATACCTCGAACAATGCACAAACTGCCTGGCCCTCAGGCACAGCAAAGAGTGGAATCCCAGGAGAAACCGTGGGGCCACGGGGCCCAGAGTGGCCATGGAGCACGAGAGGTGGGGGAGGGGGGGCGTTGGGAAGTACCAACTGGGAGGGTAGGGGGATTGTCAGTGGTGTGGGTGGGACCGAGGAGCATAGCTAGGTGCCGAATAATGTGGGTTCCCGGAATATAGAATGCTGGCTGCTTTGCATAAAACAAAGTGCATTTTGGGAAAATGAGAATGACCGCCAATTTATCATATGTGTCTGTGATAGTAATATAAATGTACCTTCCTTCTCAGCATGCAATGCACACTGGATATGGTGCTCATTTCATCTGTCAGAATAGTCAATATGCCAGCAAAATGTGTTCAAAGCTCCAGACATACATGCAGATTTTGACATTTTCTTTGGGGCTGTCCTAGTGAGCAAAGGACGACTTTCAGATGCAGTATGTGAAGTCAGCCATACCACTGCACGCCTTCAGAGTAGCATTCGGGAGACCTGCGGCAGTCAAGAGCAGCGAGCTTCCCCAACTTGGGGGATTTGGGCCCCGGGTCTACACGGAACGGCACATTAGCAAGACCATGTTTGCCAGAGCACAGTTCAGTCTTGGTCCGGACCAATTCCTTCCCTACCTCCAGCATATAAATTTAATATTATTTTCAAGAGGGGCTGTGCTGCCTCAATATACAAGGCTCCCATTTTTATTTGTCCTAGTGAGGCAACGTATCACCGCTCAACATCCTGCTCTGAGGCTCTCAAGACAGATAGCCTTCCTGCCAGTGGCCCACCAGAAGCTGTGGGCGAGAAAGGACTGCTCATTGCCTTCTTTAAGCAGAGCAATTAAAGTGGGAGCGATTTACAAGTGACGGCCGGTTTCAGAGACCATTGTTTTGGACAAGACGTTCTTAATGTTTCACTGTTAAGAACTGGAAAGGGGTATTTTTATTTAGAAAGCACACATAAAGCACCCGTTAGCTGCCTAAATCTATGTTCTCATCTTGGACAATTTAATATCACACACCACAAAACAGGTTAAAAAACGATCCGCCTTATTTTCACATGTTCATATTTAATACACCAAGTCATATTTCTATAAGGATTAATATATTTGTGGGACTACTTCTCAATGGTTTGTGTACATTTCAAGTTGTGGTTATAAAACAGTATTGTTGAAAGCCAAAGGTGGGGGTGACGCTATATGCTGGAGGGGTGATTTTGCCATGTTCTGATTTTCAGGGCACAAATCGAGTATACATGTGGGTGGAGTGGGTCCACCCACTTTTTTCAGAGGGCTGCTGCAACCTCCGGTGGGCGTTCTGTGCTTGCTACAGGATTTCGTCCCATGTTGCATGTTCCAGTGCACATGCTTACCCACAAGGCCACATGAAAGTGCCATTAAAGCACACTTCTCATATTAATATTTTGTTTTACATGGACTATTTAATCATAAAAATTGTTGGGTTTAAAAAGGTGGGAACCATTTATACTTTGTCAGTATAGTTATTGGAAATGCTCCCCTCTCTGATTCTTTTTTCTGGTTGATTATTGGCAAGTGCTCATTTGTATTGTACAGTAAGTGGAAAGGTCAATTGAACTAAATTTGTATATTTCCCTTCGAGATATGTTCCCTTACTGTGCATATATTAATGGGTGGCAACTTTTGATTTTCCACACTGAACATAGAACGTAATATATTAGGCCATATTAATCCACCAGGAGTTAAGATATAGTGCAAGGAGACACGCGTGCCAATCAACATCGCAGTACCATTGTGCACAGCCGATAGATGTAGATTCATAAGTCATTACTAGTGACGCACACGCCCCAACCTGTGACGTCACTATCACTATGACTTTATTTTTAAAAAATCCCAAAACGCAGCCCGCTATAGTAGGACAACGAATGTGGCTGGGTTGTCCTTAACAAAACAACTGTATGTGAAATTGACGGAAATCAGGTAAGCCGCTATTCATAAGGTTAACAAAGATTGTTACAGAACCCTAATACAGGTTTATCTTTACTAATTTTGATTTTTGTCCCAGAAAGGAAATGTATGCAGTGCAATAGCAACAGTCAGGGCTGTCCAACTCCAGGCCTTTGCGGGACGGAATCCTGAAAGGTTTTCAGGATATCCCTCATTAAAATGAATGAGAAAAGATGTGCATACATTTAGAATCACTGTAGGCAAATTTATCTCATGAATATTAATGCAGGGTATCCCGAAAACCCGTCAGGGATCTGTCCCTTGGGGCCTGGAGCTGGACAACCCTGAAGCCTCATACATCTTATCAATACCAAGGTGAGCCATTACACAGCACTTTCACTTAAGTTTTGAACACCACCCTATACTGTTAACAGATATATACCTTCTATCAGCAATTAGTTGAAAGCTGAAATTCTTACACCTAGATAGAGATAATCCAGAGCCTCAAAGTGTACAGGTGAGCTAACCATTATGTTCATACCCAGAACACCAGCACTTATATTCACAGTGCATGAGACACGTGGTGATAGCACAATATAATCAATAAGGGTCAATAAGGAATACTTACTAGTAAGTACCAATCATGATTACTATTGTTAAACCAAAACAACATTCTAACATAATTTGCCTATTTGTGTATTGAACGAATGCTACCAGCCTACATATTGTTTTGATGGGAACAGATAAGCACCGAAAGGTTCCTAGTGATAGCGTCGACATCCAAAGCCTCGAATACAAAAGCCTCGAAAAAATTCATTTTTTTCATTTTTTTTTAATGGGGGGTCCCCCCTAAACCTTGTTCTTTTACCCCTTAAAACCCATTTTAATTAAAAAAAACCTTTACCTACAAATAAAATGCATTTTTTGCGATGCATTTTTTTTTTAGGCTTTTGCATTCAATGCTTTATATTCGAGGGAATCACTGGATACCGCACCAAATGTGCTATGCTAACATGGACTATTATTGTTGTCACCTATGATGCAGTACGCAGGATTATTAAACCAAACTGTATACGTTCTAGTGTACTCAAACGTGTGCATATATAACATACTATATAAGGCCATATTAATCCACCAGGAGTTAAGATATATTGTAAGGAGACACGCATGCTAATCAACATCGCAGTGCTATTGCGCATGGCCGATAGATGGAGATTCATACATCATTAGTAGTGACGTCACGTGCCCCAATGTATGACGTTGTGAGGAATGAGACTATCCGCACGGTGGGTGTGCACTCGCTTGCGCTTTTTAGAAATGTTTTTAGAAAACTTTTTCCAGAGGTTGACCTCTGGAAAAAGTGTAGGGCTAATCTGCACACAATTCCTGTGCTCACTGCACGACATACACATAGACCTGTGTACTATGGGTTGACACAGCCTACAGGCGCAGCCCTTCCTGTCACATTTAGTCGGAATGAGGAGTACATCAAGGCATCTAAAAAGGGGGAGGGCAAAACATTCCCCCAGCCATGGCCAGCCTAATTAAATAGCAAAAGGCTTCATGGTTCTGCCCTATCTTTTGTTGGCCTGGCAGCATGGTGGCAGCCCTTAATCATAATTAACATACTAATAGAGTATACTTCAAACAGGCCCACATGGGGCCTAGCTGCAGAGGCTAACAAAAGACAGGGAACCCCCTACAAACTTTGATATGTATTGTCTCAACCTGAAGCCAGCTCCCACCCCTTAGTATAAGGGGCAGTAAAGCGTCATGTCCGGTACATGTGTTTACAATAGGGAACCCCATTCAGACAGTAGGAGTATGTGATTTGATGGGGACAGAATCTGTTCTCGCTACAACTTCAAGGGAGACCTGCCTTTAATCAGGAACCACAGAGAGCTCAATTAATCAGAGAAACCCTCTGATCCACAACAGACAAGACAATTGGTGGGACTTAGTAGTACATGTTTTCACCCCTTTACCTTTCCTGTTGCAAAGCACTCTGGTTATGACCTCACGCATAACACAAGATCGTTGATGGGGACCCAGGATTGGTTCATTAAGGTAGGTTTAGCCTACACCAATCACTGGTGCCCATTTGGTTTTTTTTTTAAAGAGGGTCGAGCCCCTCTTTTGGGAGATCATCTGAAGGCCTTGCAAGGAGTAACAAGAAGTACTCATTTGGACCCTGGCTGAAGGTACAGTCTGCCTTACATTTTCCGCCAGTGAAGGAAGGCCAGGATTTTCAAGAGGGAAGCAAGATCCCTCACCTAAACATCTCCCAAGGAACAGAGGGACATACTGCATTCAGAGGACCCTCCAAGCAGCTGCAGAGCCAGTACACAGCATGCCCTGCTAGGCTCTACAGCAAGCTTCCTAGATGGGAAGTGCCAGAGAGTCTCTGAACCAAACCAAGGACAAGGCCGTTGCCTGCAACACTCTCCTCAGCTTTGGGCCATCTGCCTTACAGGACAACACATGCCCAGTGAAAAAGCTAGGAGGAGTGCATCAACAAGCATAACCTGAAAGTACATTTTCAAGGCAGTCGAGCCCCTCGAGCTGCAACCGACTGCTCCGCTGACTTGTTACGCCGCAGTAGCTCATGCCATCCAAGACACCTCGACCAGTTCTTCAGACCCGCCAACCAGCACTGAGACGATTCCTGGCCCAGAGCCGCTGTGTAGGCCAGCCTGCAGCAGTCCGCCCAGCCTCGCTCGTCGAGCTGCCTGCCGCCTGATACCCACAGCTGTCTCCCGTCTTGAACTCTGTTGCAGAAGCTGGAAAGCACTCTGAAACCGACTTGACCCCGTCGAGCACCAAGAACCTCTACAAGAACAAGGTACATTGTAGTTCTGTCCCCCGGGTCCTTCTCCGAAGGCCGCTAGTGACATTTTACAACCTATTGCTCCCTTTGTGCTGAAACCAAAGTATCCTTAAACTATTGCGATTCATTACTTTAATGACTGCACTGTAGACAGTATACAGAGTGCATCCCCTTTCCTTCTTGAAACTGTCTGCTGCATTCCTTTACAGGGTGGGTAGTATTTTGTAGTGTGGTATAACCGTCTGTTGTGATAATAAAGTAGCTATTTTTAATACAACCTTGACTGCACAGTCCCTTTTATCATTGGGAAATAATAGTATTTTCGATGTGTAGCAAATAACCAACGATCCACGACCTTGCAGAGATAAGCCAGCTGTTCCGTCCACGTTACCAAAATTGGACAAGGTGGTTTATAATTGACTTGTGTTTACAATCTGTTCGGATCCCTTCTGGTGTCCTAGAGGTGTGGGGCTGATCGATGGTTTACCAACCGATATTCATCCCTCGACCACTGATGCCCCGGAAGTTGATTCGTCACAGACGTCACTGTGACTATATAAACAACTACCCAAAATAGCACCCATTTTTGAAATACGCAGGACACTGAATGAGGCAGGGTAGTCCTTAACAAGGCAACCAGTATTTTAAATTATTGACGGAAATCAGGTAAACCGCTATTCTTGAGACTAAACAAGATTGTCTACAGAATCCCATCACAGTTTTATCATTACTAATTTGGATTGTTGATTTTTACCCCAGAACAGAAACATATGCGATGCAGCAGCAACAGCTCTGATAAAAAGCCTCATACATATTATCAGTACCAAGGTACGCTATATTATTATCCAGCACTTGGACTCGTGCTTTACGCACCACCCCAGATTAATTACACCTATATTTCTTCTATTAGCAACTAGTTTGAAGCTAAAATGGAGCCTTAAAGTGAAGAGGTGAGCATAGCATTATGTTCACGTCTGGAACACAAGCACTTATATTT
Organism: Ambystoma mexicanum; assembly: GCF_040938575.1. Taxonomy (NCBI): domain Eukaryota; kingdom Metazoa; phylum Chordata; class Amphibia; order Caudata; family Ambystomatidae; genus Ambystoma; species Ambystoma mexicanum. Next base: position 602,086,649 of record NC_090931.1, read on the forward strand.
ACCATGCACGAGACACATGGGGATAGGACAATATAAACAAGAAGTTATACTTATTAGTAAGTATCAATCATGATTACTAGTATTAAACCAAAACAACACTTAACATAATTTGGGTTCTCATGAAATATCGATCAGAATGTATCATTTTCAATTTTTAACAGAATTTACAAATGCAATATAATTAACAGTTGTCTGTATCAATAATATATCAATAACAATATTAACATTAATATCTTTCTTCCTTTAAACATTTTTTTCTCTCTTCGCCCTCCTCTCTCATTCACCTCACCACACTGTTATAATGATGTCATATTGTGTCTAATCATCTTGAGAACAACTTTTGATGTGTATAAATTGACGTAATAGCCTTGAAAAAGTCCAATACATGGTCGAAACATTCAGCTTTAGGCAATGATATGTCTACTCAGCATCAAATGATTTTGGCTTTGGCTTAAACATGTTTTCTTAAAGATCATTTGATTTTGGCTTTAGACAATGATTTGTTCTACTAATATTGAATGGTTTCAGGTAAAGACGACTGTAGGTGATTCCAATATTGAATATTTTGCCAAAAGAATAGATGAAGATAATCTTAACTATAATTTATGTTAGTAAGGAAAGCAATCAACATTGTTGAATAAATTCAGCTCTAACTAATGACATGACGTTATGATCTGCTCAACTGCTGTTGAGTAAACTTGTGAAAAACAAAGATCCAGATATTTCCCACCATAGGGCACGCACATTGGTATCGGTGTATAGCTTTGTTTCAAACTTTGTCTATCACACACACACTTACTACAAGGAATAGGGTGCAACAATGGGTCACCTTCTTCTCCACTAAGGCTGCCCTTAATCCAGTTTTCTTTGAACTCTTGCAGACCTTAACTTTGCCACCAATGATCTATCACCAGGCAGGTCACAGTCTATGGTTCAAACAGAGAGATAGGGCCAGAGACACCCAGACTGCCCTCCGTACCTCACCCAGTCCTCGGATAAGGAGGAAGCAAATTCACAATTGGTGACATTAAGAGCTATATTACAGAACACATCCTGCTGCATTGTCTTTAAAATAAATTGTATTACCTGGTCAAATGTATACATTTTTGAAGCACTGATGAATGTGGAGAGACTTTTTGATTCTCCTGAATTTGTTGGCACCGTTGCTGTGGCCAACAAATATCTACCTTGCTAATTTGGGCAGCCAACTAAAAGGAGAGACACACTGATATAATGATATTTCGCCCCTTTAAAGAAAAAGTAACTTGTTTGAAATTCAAGCACCTTTGGAAAATTATACATTTTGCGTTGCGTTGTAACTCCAAATTCATACAAGCTGGAGCATACACTTAAAGTGGGGAACATTGGTATCATTAATGCTTCTGCCTATCATAAATGTATGCATTCCCAGGTGTGAGAAACCTGAAGGTGTCTCCCTGACTAGTCCCCGGGGATCTGTCATCCAGGTGGCCAGGACACGGCCATCGTTATTGGCTCCAGGTCCTGGGGGTGGAGCAGTGAGGGAGGATCACCTGGATGGGGGTCCTCAGGGAGTGGAAGTGGGACACCAACGGGTGAGACCCAGTATCCCCCTTCTTCTAATACCGTTTCCCCACCCTGCTACATAGGAAACTCAGAAACTCTCCCCCCTCCACTTTTACGACACAAACACTTTCGCACACCACGAAAGACGACAATCACCAAAGCTGTTTAACTAACATGTCCCAACACAGGGGTCAGGCAAAGTCAGGCAATTGACCAGGATCACTCACACCTGACGGCCCTTTCCCTTCCCCACAGGGATAAAAGGTGGAGCACGTGAGCACTATACGAGCAAGGCAGACCGCACAATGAGACAGTTATCCAGGCACGGCAGTTCAAGAGGAGGAGAAAGGCAGCAAATATCAAGATGCTGACAAGGAGAGAAGTGACCTTGTCCTTTCCGATCCAGACCCGCGAGACCTCAGCAGAAGGAAAAGTAAGACCGCGGACAGTAGCTCAATTATGTTGCAGCAGATGTCAACAGTACACAGAGCGTGCCTACGCGGATAAGCAGGACCAAGGGAGACGCCTGCTACCGTGGTACCGGCCTTGACTCCAGATAGTAGGAAAGCCAAGCGGTTCATCACAGCCAGTGAGACAAGGGGAGAACCGATAAGAAACCAAACGGTGTTGAATAAAAGTCGCAAAGTGGTACCCTGAGAAAAGTTCAAAGAACTGTAAATAGTTAAGAGAAGACCAGCTGCAGAGGGAATCAGCACCACCTGGGTGCTCACTCTAGAGACTCTGGCTATTCCCATGTTGATTGAAACTACTGATACCAGAAGGCCATAGGAGAGCTGCCAAGAAAGTTCAAAGTGGTCATAAAAGGGTCTAGCAAACTCCCAGTACAGACGAATGTCTTTGACCGACAAACTTTTGAGAAAGTATGTTGACAAAAAGAGAACCCGGCAGAGGAGTTCCAAGAGGAACTGTTTAAAAAGACATTAAGATTTGTGAATGCCAAGAAGAAAAATATCTTTGCAAAAAACCAGAGTGACCCCGACGGAGGGAAGGCAAACAGTTGAGAAGGGTCTGTGCTTGGAAGACGGGGACCCATAGGGTGAAGGCATCACCCAGAGCACATTTGAAAGGAACTTTTTGTTTGTCATTTTTGGAGCTTATCAGGTCCTGGGAGGCAAGAGACTTTTTGTAGAAGAGCGACTTAACCACTGACGACCCTGATACCTGCAGCTGAACTATCGTCTCATGCTGGGAAAGCTCGAGCGTGCGCTGTGCTCAGGAGTCCCACCTTGTCCTATGCTCAAAATGTGGCGAAGGGAGACCACTGTTACCACATCCTGACTTATTATTTGTGAACACTTCTTTCTGTCTCGTGAATCATATCCCACACTCTTTTTGGTGTTTAGTTGTAAGGATTTGCAATAGGTTTTTTTAGTATAGGCCCTTTTATTTTGGCAAGACGCCACTAGGACTGCCTTATTTTGATTTGATGGTCGTAGCTTGCTCCCATCTTAGATTTAGGTTTAGATTAGGCATATTTCCGCCCTACCTAACGCTTGAACTGCGATCACTTGTGTCTATTCTTGATATATTGCCTTCCTTACACAGGCAACAGCACATATGTTGGTTTAGAAGTCATTGGATGACTATGTGCAAAGGATTGGGAGTTGGGGGGAGGGATTACGATGGAATTCGGGATTACCAGGAACAATCTGCTTCTCTAGGTACCCACCTTGCTCAACTGCCCACAAGAAGCCCTGCAGCATAGTTAGGTTCTGGTGACTCTACTTGGGACAGCGGGTTTCCCCTTGGGGTCTAGGGGACATTGCCACATAGCCCTCATTTCTGCCCACTCAAGTATTTCGGGTTGTGTTGTTTTTAACCCGCAGCCAGGATCATGCTAGCGGTCCCCTTATGCCAATGCATAATGGTGAGCTGTAAGTGCATGAGTTGTAGTACAATAATCTTCATCCCTGTACTTTAAAAAAAAAATGGACCACTAGCAATGCCAACCAATTGGGCTGTAGGGAGGGACATAGTGAAGCTCAGCAAGAGGTTTATTGAATGTACGCTGCGAGCTGTGAATGCTTATTTGCTATTGTCTAGTACAGCGTACTTAAGACTTTTCTGCATACTTGATGGGCATATATTGCAGCCAGGGAACACAGGACCTTTGATGGTGTGAAAGGTCCAGGGAATTCGTCCCTTCTCCCCAAGGTGCAGACACCCCCTTTGGGACTAGGGATGCGAGTCTGCTATGCAAAACCTTTGCTAAGAGACAGTTGAGAAGTTTGCAACGTCTCCCTTAAACCAATGTCCTACTTGTTTGTTGGATACATGGTGGTTGAACACAATGATAAAACGTACAGGGGCATTTAAATGTACTTGGTTTGCTGGCTAACCCCACCTTGTTGCCAGAATCGAAGAGCCAATGGACTTGCATCTCTTGTTGCAGAGATGAATGTAAAAGGGCTTATATCCTTACCGGCAAGGAGAGAGACAGCCGCTGGGAGGAAGCCAGTTGCTGCAGGATGCTCAGCCTGAGCAAGGCCATGCAAAGCAGTTGCCATGAGCTGATCCAGATTGTCAGCAGGACCACGTCACACACGTACCCAAGTATCATTTTAGCATGCCACTGATCACCAACAAGATAAGTACCAGAGAATCCTTTATAGTGGCCTATTCCCCACTGTCATAAGTCACGTGACCCGTGGCAGCCGGAGGGGCGTAAATATATGGGCAGAATATGCATGAGCAGCCAAGCATGATGTGGGAGCCCAAAACAAACCCAGGAGGAAGACGGTTTTGGGTAATGTGGCATGGCATTTTTTACTTGGCATCAAGGGTAAATCCAAAATGCTCAGTGTTATGTATCTAGACTGGCCTACATTGAAAGTAGGCCAGTCTAGACACATTATAACACTTATTATGTTGCTTTCCCTTTGAGTACTGTGCATCAAGGGTATAGCAAACATGACCAGTGTTATTACATGGCTAGACTAGCTAAATTGAATGTAGATAAGTGTAGCCACGTACTGAAGGGTAAAGGAAACATGATAAGTGTTGTGGGTAGCCTTTTATCCATATAATAAAACTTATATTGGCTTTACACTTGATGCACAGTAATGTACATGTACTGCGCATCAGGGATAAAAGCAAAAAATAATGTCATGTCCCCAAAAGCTTCCACCCTTAAATTTAGATGCCCAGTGGGCCGCTAAATTTAGGGGTGTGAGCTGGCACACTCACATACAACACTTTCACCCAGGCATTAAAACCATATTAAAACAACTCCTTGCATGCACGTATACATAAAAGCAAAAACACCTACATGCATACGTACGTACATACATACCCAGATACACATTACATCTGGCCTAATCCTCCAAATGTGACTGCGCCACCACAGCGGACCAGGTGGCCCTCCCCTCCTCTCTGCAATATAAACACACTGACAGGAGAGGAATTTTCTCCTGTCAGTCAGCATGTCTATGCTGCTAGAATAACAACGAGATGCGGCTCGGCCAGTATTTTGACACCCCGCTGTCATTACTACATACTACTTTTATTGAGTAACCAAAAGGGCTTTGCAACGAAACAAAATTGTGTAGCAGGGGGTGCGCCCCTGCTCAGAGGAAGGCAGTGCAGTCCCCATGCAAACAAATCATACAGGTGGACTGCGCTGCCAGCCACTCCAGCGAGGGGGCAGCACCCTGCTGCCCATAGTGGTGGGATGCCACTGCAGGGTACCCTGTGTGAATATCAAATAGTGGCAGACTGGCCTAGAGAGATGATGAAGGTGGGCTCTGTGCCAAAGGCTTCTTGTGTGGGTACTGTGCACGTTTGACATTTGTAAGAAACTTTTGAGCAAAGTAAAATGGCCTAAAATAATTGACAACAGAAAGTGTTTGTGAAAGAGCGAGAGAGGCACCATTCACAAAATGATGCCTGCTGTTGGACTGCACATATTGCTCACTGTCATGATGGAAGAGGTGCCACTGTGAAATGTGAATAGTAGTGCAGACCCGTGAAAATGTTCAACAAAGTAAAAGAGAACCATATAAACTGCAACCATCTCTAAGACTTTAAATGTAATTCTAGAGACAAGCTTGTCAATGCTGAAGATGTGCTTAGAACTGTGAGTATTTGGGTTGAAACGTTCTACATTTAAGCAAAAAGGCCTGATTTCATGTGTTAAAGACACAAATGAAAATCACACATTTATTCAACTATTGCCTCATTAATAGGAACAGACATGTGGAAAAAGGCACATGGAAGTGGAACTGAACCATGTGGAGAAAAGTGTGTTTTGTCATCACAAGATTCAGCGGGTTGCAGAACATTTATTGAAGATCAGAACACACATGCAAAAGCCTGGGATTTCATTAAAGTGATGACCTGAGTCCCCAGCACAATGAAAATCAATGTAATTTGTGTGTTATCAGAACTGGATTTGTTTTCAATGACTGTATTTGGTATCTAATGTGGTTAACCGAAATAATGTGAAATGTAATGTAGAACTAAAGTCTCCTTCATAGTACTATTGTCTGTTGCTGTGTTTTAACTTCCCTTTCAACACTGTTGAGATCTATTTAATGTGAAATGGGACGTGCTCAAACATATTGCTGGAAGTAACTTGAACTGACGGAAAATGTACCTTCAATGCAAAGCATGAGGCCACACAGGTCCTGATCCATCGTGCTGAAACTGGTTTTCACATTAAAACAGTGAAAACTGACAGATTTTCCAGCCTAATAGATAAACTTCAAAAGAGGTCTGTCGCATTCATCAAACTAAGGTTCTCATTAAATCTTTTACCTCAAGTGAGCTTATTGACCTCTGAACAGGTAAAAGAAACCTTGCCTTGATATGTATCCATGTCATGAAAGCGGGTATGCAGGAGGGTCTCGGGGGGCATGAGAAGTTACATGTTGCATTTTAAACCCAAAACTTTAATCATTTGAAAATTAATATCTTCATCATGCAAGGGTCCATCAGCTTAAAACAAATTACAGTGTATAGCCAAACATTTTTTTCAACCCATAGAAGACGCACCTAGGGCGGTGCAATGAATTCATCAGGAGATGAAAAGAAAAATTATAATCTCTGGAAACATGCATTGCTTATGGACAATCAGCACATAAGATTGTGTGCACTGGTCTACAGAATATGAAGATACTGATTTTATTAATTTTGCACACATCCAAAGTTATGTGGCATGAAAGAAATACCTTTTCATAAGTTTAGTACCGGGTTTAACCCCCTCCCTTCTGATCATGGGACTGGTGAAAGCCACACCCCAGTCACAAGATCAGGGGAGGAGTTAAAAGATATAAAATAGAATGTACACAGGGAGGAGGAAGATTACGAAAATATGAAGGATTAATATTGAAGAATATTTTGGGATATCGCCTGTAGAACTGGAGATGGATGGGGAGTAGACACCAACTGATGTCTAATTCCTAGGCAGGCTGGAGACAAAAGCCCTTCCAGAGGTCAACCCATATTGGAAACTGATTTCCAGAGGCCAGCAGGAAAAGGGCCTTGGCGAGGCATCAGCCCCAGATTGAGGGTCTAAACTGTGTCCCCAAAATGAGAAGCCATGTCTGAAATGGAAGTATAGAAACCCCAAAATAACTCCAAATAGTCCCTATGTACTTTCCATTCTCAATCCATGGAAGAGAGGGCTGGGAATCAAGGGAGTGTTCACTTGACGAAGACACAGGTGCAGTGTAAAATAAAATGCCCAGTGTTTCCCATATAAATTGAACAACATGTGAGATGTAATTTCCTTAAAACCCAATGCATTTTGTATTGAGTGGTGTGACATAAAACTGACAGTATTTTGTGCATTGAATGCATATTGCTTTTGTAAAATTGAGCATGATTAAATGGAATCCTTGGCTTTTGTCAACATAGAAACGTGCAGACCACAGTGTAGTAATGACACATTTTTGTCTGTGATATCATGCAGATTTTCAGCAGTTGCAAGTCTATTAATAAATTATATGTTTGTGCAACCGAAATTCCCACAGAGAATTAATTCTATTCATAGAAAATCGTGCAACGTGGTAAACCCCTGCAGTCCATTACCTTGAAATGCACAGGCAGACAGACCCATGTATAATGTGAATGGGCTAGGGTACCTTAATGTGGTATCCGTCTCTGAAGAAGATTCCATCTTCAGACCAAACACATAGAGCTGAAGACAAATAAATAGGAATAGATTGAAAACTACACACTTGTACACTGAAAGTGATGCACGCATATAGATCGACAGTTGCACACATATGTTCACAGAAAGTTGCACATACATATCCTGAAAAGACAGCACACGTATGTGTTCAGAAAAGAGCGGGGAATCCCTGCCAGCATTATTTTCCTAATCCAAACCTGTAGGGGTCAGCTGTAATGTGTTCTTGCCTACACTTAAATGACCTGCACATAGCCAATACATTCACAACCCCACAATTACACAGGGGGGCTAGGTTGAATAAATAGAGGTTTCTAAATGTCAATTTACAAGTACATTTTTCTCCAATACCACAATTGTTTTGATACTGGAGAAAATCAAGTGTTTTTGAAGAGTTTGGGAATGGCTTTATATCAATGAGTGCACACGCTGGCCAAAAAGTGGCAATGTTATCATTCAAGTAGATGGTTTTACTTAGAAACAATCCTAGAAGGAGTGAATTTAAAATGCCTAGCATCGTTTAGGGTATAATATATCCCTATAATTAATTGTGGAAAGGATTGCTTGTGTGAATTGAAATAGCAAGATTCATATAGGCAGTGAAAAATTAGTTTTGTCGACTTTTTGCTTAGCCATCTCGAACATTGTAGTGATTTCCTTGGTGTACAGCTGGAGACCGCTTTTGTTTGAATTGGAGTCATTTCTTTAAATACATTTCTAGGTTTTTAAATACACTGCATTTATTGCCCAGAATTGTGGGATGAGACTGCATATTAGGGGGCATTAAACCACTTGTGCCGCCCTAGCAAATGAATACATCCATAAACATTTCTGCACATTGCCACACAGCACACGCACAAAGATGATGTGAAGAAAACAAAACAGACTCTTCATACCCTAGAGAACCCAGGGAAATGCAGAGTTCTATTGGTTCCTTGAAAATGAAAGTGTGGCAAAGTTGCAAAGCAGTGCCGAGAGCAGAGGCACTGTTGGGGATTCCCTATATTTGCAGCTCTACAAGGAAAACAGATATGCTGCGTTTATGTCATTAATTGCGAAGGTAGTGGATCTCTATTTCAACCACCCTGTGAGAGAGGGATACTAAGAAACCAAGCTGGTGGAGGGCTTTGATGGAGGTTTCTGTAAGGTGGGACAGCAGATTTTATGATTTATATTATCTAGAGCTTTCAGGGCCTATGGAAATTGCAGTAACATAATCATATGGTCTTATACAGTAAGTAGCATTGGGTGATTTGAGTTATTTCATCTCATCGGGGTCTCAGAACACTTTGAAGCAGCCGAAAGGCAACAGACAGCACTGTGCAAACCATTGGGGGGAAAAATAAATATCAAAGTAGGTGAAGACAAGTCTACTTCACGTAGCATCTAAGGCAGTATTTTTTAATTTACACCAATAATGCTTTTGTGCAATTTTTTAACGGGCCCACACAAATTATAGTAATTACTGCAACTCCTATCCCTACCTCCAACTGTATGGATAATATGGACGCACGTTTGGCTATATACAAAAATATTAGCAATATCACTACCCAAATGACCTCAAATATAGTTTTTTTTTTTTTTTTTTTTTTTACACAGTTCAGTTGCTTATACTTCTACCTGCTTACCCTGGCATTATTAGATCTCCTCCTTTCGAACTTCTTGGCCACCACCCACTCCAGGAATTGATTTAATTAATACTACCAGTCATACTATTACTTATATATTTGAATACATGTAATGCTTGGATGGCAATGAAATACATTCATGTGCACCCTAGGGTAATTGTCTGCCTTGCAAGTAGCAGAGCACCACTTGTTTTTAATTTTTAACTGAAGGGTGAACAAATGAATGCTCTAGATAAGGGTTGGGTATGCGAGTAAGGATACAGTTCATCGGCACTGCTGTATCTTCCCCAGACTGCACCATGTAATCATTATAGGATGCTGTAGCCTTTCGTAACCCTGTTCCAGAGTCAAGATTACAGCACACAATACTGATTGGATGAGTGCAGAACATGCAGTTAGGCAGGGAAGAGCAGGGATGCCGTACCCCTCTATGTATGTCACGCCCCTTGTAGGATCCCCATTGTAATATTCGTTCCACTACTTCTAAACAAAATGTTACTGCCAACTACTCTTCTCCCTCATTTCTTCCATAATCAAATTGACCCTGACCCAGCTTCGTTTAAAATGTCTGACTCCAGATCCTCTGGATAATCCAGCATCCCTGAGGACCGGCACTTAGCACCACCCAACCATCAAGTCCTCACCATCTTTGTCAAACCCTGTGTTAGCTTGACTGAAGTGATAAGACTGGAGCACTAATGATCACACACACAAAGAAACGAATTGGAGGTGGCCTTTTGGGGGCCTACAAACTGAGCCCACACCACAACTCCGGTCACTCAAACCCACAGCCCAGTGCCCACTCCCAACTTAACCGTGGAATGGGTTTAACAGGTACAGTGGGTCTGGGGTTTTTGTATTGCTCAATTAGCCTGCCAGAAAGAGAATAATATTTCCCCAAAAAATTACAAATGAGTATGGTTTGCCTTCTTATTATACAGTTGGTTTCAACCAACCAGCTATACAGAATAAAATGAGTGTTTCACATGAGCCGATCACACAGCCCTCGCTAAGTACCATAACTAATGAGGCAAGGCTTTTGGCATCAGAGCGAAGATAGGGAAGGGATGGATGTGCAGAGAGATACACAGCCTGTCGGTGTTGTTTGGCTTCACCAAAAAGAGCGCCTATGTCTGAATGTAGACTTAACCAATCTAACACAACGGAAGCTTATCTATCGGTAAAGTATCTAATCAAATGGTCACTTTTATCCTCACAGAATTGTGGGATGTATTTACCCACTTATTCTCTACCCTGCGGCATCACTGTGTGCTGGTGGTGCCAGAATCATCAAAATGGCTGCAAAAACCCTTTGCGCGCCAAAACCTATGAAAATTGCGCTCTACGAAGCACAAAAAGATGGCTGCCAAATCTACCAAAAAGAAAAATAAAGGGGTAAACCTGCGTTATAGTCCCTGATCCTTCAGGTATTATGCAGCACAAAACTATATATTGGATCAGTAGAACGGGTTGACTCTGGCACAATAAGAATATATCACATTTTATTTCAAATACTTCATTACAAAAAACATATATATTTAGATTCTTAAGTACTTTTAAAAATTGAACAATTCCTCTCCTCATTCATATCCCACACACACTCACCAATCTATCTAAAAAAACATGTTATACCCCACATTCAATATTTTGCAGAGCATCCACTCTATTATTGTATTTCATTAATATGTTCAACAATGACCCAGTCCATAATATCAGGTGTCATTATATGGCTGATATGATGTTTAACCAGATGTCTTGCTCGTAGACAAACGTCGACACGTGTTTCGGTCAGAGACCTTCTTCAGGACGTCGGGCAAGAAAACAGTGCTCCGCCCTATTTTAAACTTGTATGGGCCAGAATTCGATCCCCAAGATGCAATTTCTTAGGATCGTGACAAGAACCAAAAGGATTAATCCTCCACTGGCCTCGATATCAATGTCGAGCATGTATCCAATGGTAAAGAACACTTTACGCAGGACCTGCACGTTTGTAAAAGCAGGACGTACACTAATGTACTGGAGTCATTAGATCCTCGACGGACCCCAAGCAACTTGGTCCAATCGATCAAAAACCACGACCAAACAAGATTGACAAATCTACCATGCATGTGGTCAGTGGTGGAATGGAGACCTCACTCCTGAAACATGTCATTGGGCTGCCCAACAAGTAATAATGGAGCACAGATGAAAAGCAGTGCTTTACTGAAAGGAATCCGAAATATTGCATTTAAATCCTTTTTCTTGGTTGCTGAAACTACAGAATGCCGGTATGAAACACCCACAAACATCCAATATTCTTGCTGGGGGCACAATTTACTTCATTCAAGAAATCATTATGAACATACAATGTCCAGAAAAGCTAAAGTTGTCATCAAAACACCCACAGCCAAAGTGCCTGCCTCTGGGATCTGTCAAACTCTGGGCACAGTACCAGCGGCCGCCTGAATGACTCTTTTCAAAAGCCTGCATTAAAACTGTAAACTTGTGCCACTGAAATCTAATGTCTGACATCTAAGTGACTGTAGGGACCAGGAAATGAGAAGACCAGCCTTCAACACTTCAGACTTACTGACTTTTATTTGTAGAAACAACAGGCTTCTTTAATTCTGGGAAAATAGGGGACAACGTGCCGTTCCCTTTTCCATACTTAAAAAAAAAAAACAAAGATTCTGTTTACTTGTAGTTACGAACCATTCTGTTGAGGCTAACAGTGTTCGGGACTTTTCTCCAGGAGATGGGACTCTATTGTCTTTTTCTCTGTGGAAACTGTTTTCCTAGGGATCACTCATCTTCAACTCCTTAAAGTCTCAAATTGTCTCTCAATCCTCTCTATTCGTTTCTCTATTGCTCTCCAGAAAGGAGGTCTCCAGTTCACGCCCCCATTGGTGCTGGTTGTGTTCCAGCCTCATTAGGGCTCAGCCCCTGTTGGAAAGGCATCACAGACACCGTTAGCACGGTCGTTTGCCTTTCTGTTCATCCACTCTTCCTTTCATTCACTCAACGCTCACCTTGGCTTCCGGCTCCCTCCTCGGTGACTTACAGCAGCTGCGAGCGCGCTTCCTTCTTCCGCTCGCTCGGAGGACGACTTTGTTTTCAGGACTCTGTCAAGCTGTCAGCTGTTTCTTCGCCTGACGCTTGCGATTTGCTCCATAATATAGGACTGTGTCACTAGCATATGTACTATCCATAGTCCAATCCCTATCTAAATCCATCCTATCCCGTCTTCAGAACCTGCATTGTTGGAAAAAAATTTGAATTGCCTGAACTCTCTATAATATCCCTACTATCTTCTTTCTGTACTAGTAGTGTTAAAAATATCTTTGCGCTGATATATTTCATCTGAAGAAGGCAAGCTCCTCGGCAGGCAAAAACCTGATCCAGTGGCGGTGCTTCCGTGTGGTATTTGCTTCTTCATAGTCATCCCCTAGTGTAAAGAAATCCTGTCTTTTGAAAGTGCCTCCCTGTTTTCTCATTCTTGCGCCTATCTAAAAAAAAAAACGACCTCCACAAAAACGTCCATAACTTCTTCAATTGTAATGCTAGAAACAAAATGTAAACGTCTGCTTGTAGCTAACATCCACAGCTTACCATAGAACCAGAATCCGCATCTCAAATCCCTATAGCTTTCCGGCCATCGCGATTACCGCACACGGAAAAGTTTGCCGCACATTTCGTTTTGGCAAAACATTACACGTGTAGAACAGCTTTCAATTGCACCCGACCTCAATTTTAAGTTTTCACATTGCTTCTTGCTATCAAATCATTAATAGTGTTTGCCTGTAACTATATAAAGCGGCTCCCATTAGAATTTAAACAATTTCAGTGATTTAAGCCATAGTTAGTGTTTTTCACCCATTCCATTCAAAAGCCAACTTTAAAACCATTTTGACAGTTTGCCAATCAACTCTATTTCTCTCTTATGTTTGCTGGGGGAAAATTGGGATCGACATTCTTGTTTGAATTCTGCATAACTGAAACCTGTTCTCTCACCTTCCATCTCTTTATATTGCCTATTGGAGGGTTGAGGGATGTGCAGGGGGAAATAGTAACCACATTGATACTTCATTTGAACACAAACCCACAAAAGTATTATTTCTGTGCTGCATTGTTTTTCCTCATTGTTACTCCTTGTGATTAAATAGATTGCTTAGTGCTACCTCACCCCATTGGTGATCATTGTATGTCCATTAAACATAGTGTGATTATATTGCGAACTACATAAATAAATCTTTTAACTTTGCAAACCAGCCCGATTCCTGGTTCAGTGAGACTGGGGGGGCGGGGTGGTTTCCAAGAGAGGGGCATGATATAAGTGGTACGTCGTTCAGAATGAAATAACTTTTAGACACAAATAAATAAGGGTTTCAGTTGTGCATTACACGCTAGGCATTGACTTAGGTGAAGTGTCGGATTTAAATCACTTAAGGCAAGATTGTGTATTGAGGCTAGTGTGATTTTTTTCAAGCCATTTTGTTTACATAAGGCTTTGAATTGAGCCACAATGTTCGAGACTTTCTTTCTGACTTAAGTTGTGAATGCCCTAAACATTCAGTAAAAGTCACAATCAATGAGAATCGACTTGCTTGCTGTCAGTACTGGTGTGGACTGTAAGCTCCACAGTAATAGATGGAGATGTGCACGAGGGTCGCACTGCTAAATGTTTGGTAGCCCACAGGTTTCGGGTAGCACGCTCGTCCAGTAGGAGCTCGCAAAGGAGTAGAAAGGGTAGGGCCTGAGCGGGCAAGGCCCACCCTAGAATCTGTAAATGCCCACTCATCAGCACTGTGTTGGCATTTATAGATGTTAATGTCACTGCAGTGGGCCCAACTACATAGGCTTCAGGCCCTACTAGTTAGGCAATCCTGGCTATGCCTCTGGTGACAGTGAGGGCTATGATGAAGCCTGTGTGCTCTCCAGGGACGCAAATTGTTGTGTGCGAGCTTCGGGAGGAAACAGTGCCACTGAGGCAGGTTCACCATAGGGACTTACCCACTCTACATCACTCGCAGGATTCACAGATTCACAAGTATTCACCCAGTTCTTAAGCAATATATACTTTCCTGCAGTGAAGTCGGTTTAACAAATTGGAAATCGAGCAATTACCTTTTGAGCCTGTTTAATAGAGAAAAGTAGTTCCTTGAGGCAACTCTACTGTGATAACGAGGAACATAATGGAGCAACTTTTCCATGGCATTAGGTATATAATGGTAGGGTTTCCATGCCTATACTGTAGAGTAGTATCTTGTTCATGTGCCACGTGTAGTGCTTTACATCTAAAAATGTTTGAAAACGTTGTTGCTGTTAGCTTAGTGGACAGGAACTAGTCACCCACTGCTTAGAAGCTGCACCATTGGCTCAGAAACCACCAACCAGGCTAATAATCCACCACCCTTCAGAAAACGTGAATATCGCCATGGGAGGAGGACAGGTGTAACGAGCCCTACAGATAAGGGGTGTACCGGGCACTTTTACTCCCTAAAACTGGGCAAATACTCCCCAAAAAGTATAATAGGAAGTAAATACATGGGCGAAAAAAAAATAGGAGACAGACACAAAGAACCTGGTGCCATGGACATGGTTTTACCAGTAGTGCATGTACTACCATAGGAAGAAACTTCTATTATAACTGCCTGATCGAAAGAAAGTAAACGTGTATCTTTTAATGTGCATGAATAACTAGGTATAAAGAAATAATCATTACAAAAACATTTCAGTTTTCCAGTGAAAGCATTTTCACACGCTTATAAAAAAAATACTCCCATTGGGAATTGGACTTACATTTTTACTCCCTAAAAATGTTTTTACTCACAACTTTTAAAAATCGGGAGTAAAATACTCCCACTTCCGAATCTTATCTGGAGCACTGGGTGTAACTTTCAGTTGCCGGCACTAGGAAGGGCCATCTCAACTTTAGCAATGAAATTGGAAAATGCACCCAAACCCTAACATTGCATGATTTAATTTTCAGGTTACCAATGAAATCCTGAATCGAACCCATTTAAAAACAAAAACAAAAAACAAAAAAAAGTATGGGGGTCCCACTCGACCAACCCCCACCCGGAACTTTAGGTGGTCCTACTAAAGTATGAGAGGGGCAGGGAGTCCCTTCCAGAGGGAGGCACCTTCAGAGGAGAGAGATCTACCCCCCACTCTCTGCCTGGAGAAACGTCTGACCCTCAGACTTAGGAGGTAGCTATGCGAAGGGCTAGAGAAGGAAGGTATTTTGAAAGAGCATTGTATGTAGTGCGGGCCCCGGCCCGAGAAAGCAATGCAAAGGGTCTTGAACTTGATCCTTGCAGCCACTGGGGGCAAGTGGAGAGATTTCAGGGCTGGAGAGATATTGTGCCTGGGCTTGAGGCCAAGGATAAGTCTTGTGTGGCTGGCCCAGCAACCTCGAGTAGCAGGCACATGTCCCGCAAGGAAACAGAGAATCCATCAGACTAGGAATACATACAATGTCAGGCCACCCAGGGTATCCCGTTGTTTAAATGCACAAAATGACTTCAAAGTATTTTTTTTAGAAGGCATCACTTCGACTTTTTATGTATAGTGGTAGTTTAAGGGGCAAAAATGGGATGGGGAAGGGTGTGGGCTAGGAATGGGAGTGAAGGCAAATTTCAAATTAATGCCTTCGAAGTAAATCACCATTTCGGCAAAGGAACATGGAACCGCCACTGAGTGTTAGTCAAAGTGCTGGAGATAGCTTTGCTTTTGGGAAGACCCCGCTGGATAGGAGATGAATATGTGAATCAGTCTTACCTCTTTTCAAACATAGGGCAAGGAGGGCCCCATGGAACACAATGCCACCACTTTCAGCAGACAGCCCCGCTCAATCAGTTTTTATCAACATGGCAGAGGAAATCGTACCCGTGCACCAAAGCGACGCAGGGTACAGCACTCAAAATGAAAAGGCCCTTTTACAGCAACCGTGATCTACTAGCCCTCCCATGAATACTAATTCGGAACTTTCCGAAAAGCCCGACTTAGCGTGGCCTTGCACATATCCTAAACAATCTTTTGTACAAGCCCAGGTCTACTGCTTTATTGAGCAAAGGACTGAACCAGACCTAAAGGGGCAGCGTGGCTCACATTTCACCCATTTTTATTTTTGCCTCAGATTAAATATTCACCCTGTACCCGCAAGTTGACCCACGTCATAGATAAGTAGCTCATCCAGTCCAGATATTTTAGTTTTGGCTGAAAAGCGGTGGCTGCAACTGTAGTGTGTTCTTACTGTATTGGCGGGAGGACACAGTAGTTTGTCTTAATGCTCATTTGGGAAGCAACGGACAGCATGTCGATCAGGCCTGGCAAAACCTCGCTATTGCTGCTTCTGACACAACATAATGGCAGATCCATTAACACCGGAATCAGATTAATGCTGCTGTTCTTCTTTTATGGTATGATAGGTTATTTATAACACGCTTAATACCCAGAGGTTTCTAAGCGTGGACCCGGGATGGACCTGTGTTGCTCCGTGTCTTCTTGCTTCCAAGGTGAGCACGTTGCCGCTGAGCTATCCTCCCGAGACACATCACCACGACAGTGGTCTTAAAGCACTGAGCCTTGTCCGGTTGGCAGTGCATTATGGCACTTCTCTGGGTGGCTACCAGACCATGGTCTGGAGGTGAAAAGGAAATGGGGGTCAAGGAGACTGGCCAAGGGGGAAGAGTAGGAAAAGTCAGGGAGACAAAAAGGTACAGACTTAACGCAAAATGTAGGGAAATTCAAACAGAAGTGTGAGTGATAGTGACCATGCGGATGAATGTATAGTTAAGTGTTTTGACCAGAAGAAAAAGTAATCAAAAGAAGGGGCCAGAGCAACTGTCTCTGGTCCCTCCTCCTACCCCTCCCAGCATGATAAAAGTCCTAATAAATACAACAAAAAGACAAAGTAAAAAAATAACAAAAACACAATAGACTGTGAAACTTATTTTAAAACAGACAGGCCTAGGCGGAGCAGGTTCGCGGATGATGCTCCTGGGAGGATAGCTCAGCGGCAGCGTGCTCCCCTTGGAAGCAAGACGACATGGAGCAACACAGGTTCGATACCCGGGTCCGCGCTTAGAAACCTCTGGGTATTAAGCACGTTATAAATAACCTATCATAGCATATCATATCATGGCTCCTGGGTAATGCATTTCAAAGGCACGCTAGTTTACTGAATCTCTTCTAACCTGCTGCAACAGTATCAGAGACCAAACACTGAAATGTTTGGGGTCATCTTGGACACACTTGCAACAAAACGTTCCAGAAAATGAAGATTAAGTATTTACCTGTTTTCTATGCTGCATAATCCTCTACTGGGAATTTTTTTTCTTTTTTTTAAACTCTTCCGAATGTTAAGCACATTCTATGTTGGAGTTCACAATAGAACATTAGTATGGAAATTGATTAACTGTTCAGAAACATGTTAACAGAAGGATATGGTTCTATAGCTTAATGGGTTCACTGAAATTAAGCAGGGTTTCTTGTTATTCACCAGGGAAGTGTTGAGCAATGGCAAGAAAGGCACAGCATTTACGACCGCTTCTGTGTTTTTATCTTCAGTTCACTACTATTAGCATTCAGCAGATTTTCTACTAAACACAAAAAAGCCCAAAACCTTGTGGGCTGGGCAACATTTGCTAGTGTGCTAAATCGCCTATAGACTAGCGAGTTCATGCCTCCATCGACAACAGGCAGACTCGTGGCTGAGAAAGTAGAGTAAGTCCCTCAGGCTTCATATACAGTATCGAAACCCTGTAGCAGATACAAGACAAAGATGCTAAAACAAACTAAACACTGAAATTGCTACCTAACACAGTTAATAATATGGGCTAACCTGATACTATTGGTTTGAGTGTGAATCCTTCGAAAAGAAAACAGTGTTAATCGGCGTTACGTTAATACATCCTTTAGACTATGAAGTAGAAATGCACTTTTTTGTGTAGATTAATTCCTTTTTTATGTTGTTGGCTATTAACTGCCACCATGCAAGAAATGTCCACTTTTGAATAGAGGAGTGTATTCGCAAAAAATACCCCTGAAGAATGCCCTTAACTAAAGTTATAGGACAGAAACATGTCAGAGGTTATGCGTTGCGATTGAATCATATGTGCCAAGCAAGTGAATATAAGGTTCTGTTTAAGTGAATTCATGAACCGATCTTTTTCAAAGTTGCTTTGTATTCATTAGTGGCAATTGAAAGGTTTTTTTTTTGGTAACAGACGATGTGAACGTCAATAATAATTTTAAATTTGTCTTTGTATGGAAAGGTGCGATTTATACATGGTTATTGTTTTTTCAATAAAATAAAGATATTGTAAATGTAGGTCCTCTTCCAGTACTTAATATATCCATGCCATTCCTCTATTTCTGCTTATTATTTTATGCTAGCAGGCAAAGAGAGGAAGTAGCAAACTTCAGGCGTTGTTTCTTCTTGTGACGTCATTTTGTGGCAAAAGTACTGAAGAAGATAATCACAGTCCAACTGTCAGACAACAGTGAATCCTTAGACCTTCTACATGTTGTAAAATCAGGTTTAAAACACTTTGGAAGCATGGTTACTGTCTTTGTTTTTCGCAAGACAATTATGTGCCCAGATGCCAACACCGCCACAATACTAATCCATCTAGATCAATCCACAGCATATGCACAAGAGACCACCCTTGCCTTATTGAGAGACTATGAACTTCTGAGGAAATTAAGTCCAGGTCCAGTGCTGGCATTCCTCAAAGGATGCTCAACCTGAGCGACAGTTGCAACAGGTCAGATTAAAATTGGCACCTCTGAAAAGGATGTGTCCTATAGGGGTCCAACCAAGTGCCACTTTTGTTTAATATATATTTAAAGTCCCTTCTCAATCAATTCTCTTCTAGATTTCAGCTCTATGTAGATGACTCCCAAACTGCCTTTAATCTGGACAGAAACCAAACTCATCTCAAAACAATCCCCACATACCTACAGGAGGTTCAAGATTGGTTGACGGATACCAATTTTTATCCAAACAGTAGCAAAATGGAAAGTTCCCTCTTTGGATCTCCCGCTCTTCTGTGCCCCCATCCAAGTAGCTGGGATCACTTTGTTCCCCTCACATTCCATTCAAGAAGTTAAAAAACCTAGGCCTAACTCCTGGACAGTGGCCATGTTACATAAGATCACACCATACTCAGAATTGACTGAAAAGATAGAACTGACCAGAGCCCTGGGGTTCTTAAACCACAGCTATTGTAAAAGCATGTAAATGAGATGAACACATATCAGATCTGTCAACCCCTACCCATCCAAAACAGAATGGCTAGAGTGATCTTGGCCCTTAAATTACGATACCATTTACCCATGGAAAGAAGATCCTCTATTGGCTGCAATTGGAATCCAGAATTCTCTTCAAAGGACAATGCAACAGGGAAGGGAGGAGGGGGGACATGAAACAGGCCATTTGCAGAAGGAGCTGAAAACCCTGCTCATCAAAGACAACACTGCTAATGGCATCACTCAACCCCGGTGTTCTCCCTCTGGAGCTCCCACCCCCCTCTGCTCCCACCAGACATCTCAGTTTCTCTGCGACTCCTGCACCCTTACTTGTAACCCCCGGGGTGCGTCCATCATCTGCAGTGTTCCATTGCTTCCCAGCTAGGTGTGTACCTTATAAATCCCATACATACAATAGACTATGCACTACTTGCCAAAACATCCAAAAGCAAGAATCATAGATACTTAGCAGCCCTCTTAAATGCCTACTGTACCATCCAGGTCTGCAGGAGCAGACAACCTAACCCCAGAAAGGTTCAAACAGATCTGGCATGAATGGAGATCTTTCCCAGTGATCCCACCCTGCAAACTCTGAAGGGCTATGATCAGGACAGCACCTGAGCTCCGCCCCTCAAGCCCCTCTTTGCATCTAGGTATACTTACTAATGAGGAATGTACTGTACTCTGGCTGTTTGCAATGTACACCATTTTCCACTCCCTTTCCCCAACAAAATGTAACTTGGACCGGCTCTGTTGCAATATGGAACGCTGCCAAACAATGACATTGTAATAGGTAGCTACTAAATGTACTGTCCTTATTCAGGGTGTCATTTCCTTATGTTTGGGGCTCAGGAACACTAGTGCTGTGGACATTAGATTTGTCTAGATGATTATTTAAATTGAATCCACATAGTTAAAATACTTCATTTTGTGTTTTATGGGAGTTTTTCAGAAATTTTGCAGCACATTTGAACATTATAAATGGCGTGCTTTTTTTGCTTCAAGAGTAAAATTGCGATACGATGGAGGGTCGATCCAACAGATCGTTAATCCAAGCTCACCTTCTAGTGCACCCAACGGAACGCTACAGGAAATGTTTCTCAGGGATCGAGATTAAGATTAGATGAGCAGGAGCTAAAAGCAGCTCCTGGGTATCCTGCACTAACCAGTGATCAGGAGTCACCACTGGGGAATCAGGAGCTAGTACATAGCGTTCCGCAAATCTAACATCCACAGAAGATGCAGTCTGCCCGTTATTTATGACCCCTTATGCATTAAAGGTTGTATAGATGTGTCCTAATGTTTAATTATAGATGTCATAAACACACAGAAGCAGGAGCTAAATAGATCCCAGCTCCACTCAATGTCATAGCCTGTGTTCTGTTCCATTACTGTACAAAGAATGAAGTGACCTAAGGGGTCTCTTTAAAAAAAAAAAAAGAAAAAAACAACCAAAAAAAAAAACACATGCAATACAGGATGCATAAGGACTTTCTCTGTAATTGTCTACACTTGGACTGCCCCGTATTCGAGGAAAAACGTGCGCCCCATACTCAAGGGAAAATGTGATCAAAAGGCCCTTCTTACCTGCTGCTGTCCAGTCTTCATGGTCAGAGCTGTTGTATTCGTCACTGCCAGGGGTGTCCAGGCAGTATGAGTCGATGGTGGATACATGGAGGAAGCGCTTAATTTTCAAAAAATGCTCCCTGATGGCATGGCCCACAGACTCTTCCTCAGAGGGCTGATGCCCAGGGGCCAAAACAGGTGCCTTGTCTTGTGCCTGTGCAGTGACTGAGCTGGACAGCGAGGCCTTTGCGTGCGCCTCCTCCCTGGTGCTTCTGGCGTGGGCAGCTACCTTGGACGGCTGCTTACCAATGGCTTTGGTGGTGGGTTCCTCCTTCTCCTCAGAATCCTGGCGCTTCTGGTGGTGTCCATGTGGCTGATGCTTTCCGGTGGCTCTTGGCCAGCGGTGTGGACTGCTAGTCCGCCCTCTGCCATGGTCTGCATCATGGTCACGGGGCCTGCGCCGACCAATGGGCGGGAGCATGTAGCCCCGCACAAACCGGTCATTCAGATCAAGGTGCCCCTGTTCATCTTCACTATCATCAAAACTCAAGAAGTCCGGGTCGACAGGCTTCTCAGAGATGTGTGGTGACGGCAGGGAAGGCTGCTGCTGTCTCAGCTCCTCAATTGGAGAAGCATGCTCTCTAAAATTAGAGTCCATGCTATGCACCACAAAGCCTTCTTCAGATTGCATAGTAACGTCAGGAGGCGGTAGACATTCTTTAATTTGCTTGGTGGCAAGTAGGAGGTCGCTAGCATCCCCTGGTAGCTGCGCCGTGCCCTCGGCCGGGTCAGTCGTTTCCTTGGTGGACAGAGGTTGCGCCCTTGGGTCCTCTAATTGAGGTGGCACCTCGATCATCACTGGAATATCCTCTGGGGCATAGATCTCCTCTGGGGGCACGGGCTGCATTTCATTACCTGACTCGGCCTTGATTTTAGCATTTTGTGGTTCCTCTGGAGTCCTAGGTATGGAAGTGAGCACTTCCCGAGGATGCAGATCCGGCTGTTCCCTCACCTCGCCCATTGGCTGTGGCTGAAGGGAGGTCTTCTCTAAGCTCCCCGGCACCTCCCCCAGTGGCTCTGGGCGATTTCTGGCCGCCCCCGTGAACTCTGGTTGCTCTGTGATCTCAACCAGTGCCCCTGGCTGGTCCTTAGTCTCCTTCAATACCTCTTGCCCCAAACTCTCCCTCGGCTCTTCCAAGTTCCCCGGTTCTTCGTTGACAGCCATCACAGGTTCCGATTGCTCTCCAGTCTCACTCATCAGCCCCGACTGCTCTCTGTCAATTGGAGACGGTGGGTGTTTCTCCCCGTCAATAGGGGGCTGTTCTTTGATCGCCTGCTCGTCAGCCACTTGAAGCTTTTCAACGTATTTTCCAGTTTCTTCAAGAGAACTTTCGAAGTTCTCGGCAGCTCCGTTTCCCCCAGTCGCCTCTTCTCTTCTGCTGCAGGGCCCGACTGTTTCCAAGGGCGCCATCTCCTGGGGATCAACGGGGAGACCCTCTCTGGACCCTCGCAGGGCCCCCTCCAGGTACCGCAGGCGGAAGGTCTCCCGCTCCAGCTGCTGCTGCAGGAGACGCAGGGCCCCTCGACACTTCTCCAGCTCCCGCTCCAGGTCCGGCACGGAATGCAGTTCCATGCACGGGGGAGGGCAGCCCGGGAACTGCTCCTGCCAGCAGAGACCGAACTCCCCGGGGTCGAACATGCCGCACGCAGCTCCCCCGGGGCGCCTGCAGCCCCACCTGCGCAGGGAGGCTTGTGGCTCGGCCCCTGAACCTTTCGGGCGCGCGTCCTGCGCTGCCTCTACCTGTTGGCGGTGGTTGCGGCTGTACTCCTCCCGGCAACGGGTACTCCTGGTTTATCGCCCACACCCCCCTCCGTGTGGGGGCTTTCTTGTACACGCCTGTACTTTTGGCTCGGATTTTGGGGGTGTTGCTTCGTTGTTACTCTAGCTGGTCTCGGTAGGCGCCCCTACCTGCAGCTCAGGTTATCTACCGCTTTCCTTAAAGTCTCCGGCGCTCGGGGTGTCACTCCAGATCCCAGGGGGTCGGTTTTCTTTCCCCTCGGGCTGCTCTAGCGACCCGAGAGCATGCGTCTCCCTTCCCCTGGAGTCTTGTTTCTCATGGGTGCCTGCATCGCCTTTCCTCTCACAGTTGTAGCGCTGCTCCCGTCCCCCAGGTGAGTGTCTGTGCTTGGGTCGCCAGGTGACTCTGAGCCCGCTCCGTCTCCCCAGCCCCGGTCACTTCAGGCTTCCAGGCTCTGTACGAGGGGGCTCTCTTCTTTGCTGTCACTTCGGGAAGCTGATCTTTGCTGTCTCTCTGTCAGAGGCTGTGCAGCTTCCGTCAGTTTCTGCCTTGTTTCCCTCCCCTCTGAGCCCCGCCCCCCGGTGAGATGACAGAGAGCTTCGCTGACAGCAGAGACGGATCCCGCCAGCCTCCGAGAGGGAAGTCACGCCCCCGGGGAAGGAAGTCCGATGGAGCCACTGCTCAGGTGAGTGCTACACTCCTCCCGACCTAGAGAGACAAGATGATCACCATAGGCGTCCCTAGAGGGGGAAAAGGGTGTCAATTGCCCCCCATTTGCTGCTTTGCCCCACCCCCACCAATTGGTGGCTTGCCCCACTCCCTCTAGCAAAGAACTCTATCCAGGCGTCATACAGAAGTTCCTTAGCCCAGTCGTCATTCGCTCGCGCGTTTGCAGTTCTTTTGCCGAGCCTGTGTTCTTTCTGACTAATACGGTAATCAATGGACTATGAATATCACTGGGGTGGAGGCCATCCCCTTTAAAAGCGGGCTTCCTACATGCTGGGCTTACACTTTCGTAAGGGTGTGGGGGGCGTAGGAGTGAGACATTTCCAAACTGATGCTTCTTAAACTTGCACCCGCTAGTTTTTCTTTAAACAGTGTTTACTTAAACACTATCACACAAGTACCCTGTGATATTTGTGCCTCTTCATTTGTGACAAATAAATGCTTCTATTGTGCTCCCAGCAGTTATTAGGAAACTAAACTGCAGGCTCATGGGTGCCAACTTTTGATGTTCACTATGGCAGCAGAATTCCCCCGCCCCCAGCCTAACTTTAAATAAGCAAGCAACCAACCCAACCCATGCCAAACCCACTTCATAGCACTTGTTTTTTTTATAAGGAATTGCAGAACTTAATATGATTAATAGATTCAATATATAACATCTTAGCAACAGTCACTCAATCCACTGAGCTACCCTGGAAGCCTTTTGCTGTAGGCAGAGGTGTTGCTAGGTCTGAAAAGATCCGGGATTACACTAATGTTGGGACTGTCGATACTCTGGACTAGCTAGTCTTTTGGTTGTAGCTCCTGTGCTTCTGTCCGGGGCTACAATCAAAAGACCCGGGGCTATAGCCCCCTCAGCCCCCTTAGCCCCCCTAGCAACGCCTCTGACTGTAGGACATGTCTATGGTTCTCTTAAAGGACTCATAATCACTGCATTACCAACCGTGCAGTTCATGTACATGACTTCAGAGTCAACAGTATTACATCTCCAACCACACAGACCCTGTGGATAGATTAATTGAGGATGTACCAGTGTTGACAATGGGTGAGGGGGCACCCTCACCCATTATGGCGGAGCAGAGGAGCCAGCTCTGTGTAACCACTGGGTGCTCCCTCAGTTGCTGCTTTTTGCAGCCGAGGGACTGCTTCTGGGCTGGCTAGACCACGATTGCAGGGAACATAAGCCCTCCACAGAAGCTGGCCGTATCATCAACGAGGACCCCAGGCTCGCTGCAAGGAGGCTGTGATCTGCTCAGAAGGCGCATAGGCGAGTGCTGCATGAGGTTCGGTAGGTGTGATTCCCTACAAGTGAACAGGCCTGGTCTGAGACAGTAGGTGTGTCGTTGGGAACCCCATACTCCGCTGCTGGGGACACATCCCCTCCACCGTGGCATGGGAAAGAAGGAAGAAGAAGAGGAGTGTGACCCCATGATAAACAGTGGGAGGTGTGACAGGGATGCTTCAAGAAAAAGCGGCTGACAGAGAAGTCTGAGGAAACTGTGCATACAGGAAAATGCGATGAAGGCGTTTTGCAAGCCCGATGCTGTGCTTGCAGTTGCTGCTGTGGTTAATTTCAGCACACCTCTTTGGAAAGCGTGGGAGGCCCTGTTACCCCAAGCATCTCTAAGTGGAAACTCTCTGTGCATCAAGCAACCCACCCTGCTTTCGGCGATCGGGGATGTCTTGTGCACCTGACTTGTCTGCTGGCTGCTAGGCCACCTGGTGGCTGGTGAGTCCGTCGTGCAGTGTGCAGTTTCTCCGTGCATTGCAGTTTTTCCATCTCTCTGCTCTCTCGCTCCATGGTGCTCTCCATCTCTCCTATTTACTCTAACTACTACTCTATCACCTATCCTACATCTCTCCCGAAGCCTGGAAGGAAAAAGATCAAAAAAGATCTCCTGGTCTCCAATCCAGGCCTGCCCATCGCAGACCTCTACGTAAATGCTTCTTCCAGGCAGACTGTCATAGACCTCCTCTTTCTCGCTTCCTCTCTGAACCTATGGACTCGCCACATTGTCTCTGTCCTCTCCCGATGGGCATAATTTTATGGGGGGACAGGGGTGTCTGTCCCCCCTACTTTCATCGCACACCATTTTGTCCCCATTCATTTGGCTGGGGCACCTTTTCTACAGATGTCAGGTCCCCCCCAACATTTTCAGCAAAGTTACTCCACTGCCTCTCCCCTTTCTCTTTGTCGCCCATTAATGGTGGCACCAGATGGGAAGTACTCTTGGCATGCTTCTTATCCTCGAGGTGCATCATTAATGTCTATCAGAATGGCACTGTTGTGGCCCAGGGATCTCAGCACAAACACCTCCTTCTTGATATGCATTTTACGCCTCTCACCAACGTCCTCCCTTCGAATGAAATTCCTCTGTCTGCCACCCCTCTTGCCCATTCTCTACCACCGACAGACGTATCACATCCCTGTACCCCTCCTCGTAAGACCTTGAAAGGTGGCAACCAGCTTCACCTAACTACCCTCAACTCTTGCTGTGCTGTTTAACACTCCTCTGATATCTGTCTCCTTCTTGAAGACTTTGCCCATGACGTTCTAGATCTCACTGAGACGTGGTTCACTGCCAGATCTGTCACTGCTTTTGACACACTCCTCCCTGAGGGCTACACGTTCCACTATAAGCCCAGGCCCAACAGGACTGTAGGCAGATTGGCCTTGATCATCCCTTAATGGGTC
This sequence comes from Ambystoma mexicanum, assembly GCF_040938575.1. Classification (NCBI taxonomy): domain Eukaryota; kingdom Metazoa; phylum Chordata; class Amphibia; order Caudata; family Ambystomatidae; genus Ambystoma; species Ambystoma mexicanum. Next base: position 602,112,992 of record NC_090931.1, read on the forward strand.
CCTGCTATTATCATTCCCACTCAGACCTACTCTTCCTTTGAATGCCTCATCTGCAGGCTTGGTGTCTCTCCAACCCTCTTGTTGACTCTTGCCACCATTTACAAGACACCTGGTCTGGTATCCCTCATCCTCTCTGAGTGGTCTGACCTCACCTCTTCACTTCTTGCCCCCTCCTCCAAGCTTCCCCTTCTCAGAGACTTCAGTATCCACCTTCACTCTCCTGATTCGGCCACTGGACTCTTCTGCAGCCTCTGTGACATTCCCTCCCTCACCATTCATCCGTCCGGTCAGATGCACTCAGCCGGCCACAACTTGGATGCTCTTATCTCGGAAGACATCCCCATCTCTAACCCCCTCACTACACCTCTCTCCAGGTCAGACTATGCTCTCCTGTCCTCTCACCTGGATCTCAGAGGTCCCCCGGCTAAGCCTGTGTCTGCACTGCCAGTCTCCTCTGCCATTCGTCCGATGAAGCGAGTGTCAGTTGCTGCTTTTGCCACCACATCCATTTCCCATCTCACCCCTGCCATGGACTCCCGCAATGACTCTGCCCTTGCCAATCTTCCCCTCTCTATCACCAACACCCTGGACATCCTTGCACCAGTCATGATAATCCGCATGAAGCCTGCCTCCAAGCGCAACACCTGGTATGAATCCGACCTAGCCTCTCTGAAACACAAGTGCAGAGTTGCCGAGTGGAAGTGGCGGGTATCAGGCACATCCTCTGACAGACTGGCCTGCTGACTGCTCCCAAGGCAATGCAGACTCTCCATCCGCTCGAAGAAGAGGGCCCATATCCAAGACTGCATCTCTGAGGCAGACTGTTTCAAATCTGCAAGGAACTTGCCAATCCTACTGCAGTCTCCACTTCTCCCCTGCCATCCCTGATCCTCTATACTTCACTGGCCTCCCTTTTCATAACCAAAATTCAGGACGTCTTGTCCTCACTCTCCTCTACTCACCTCCCTCCTCCCTCCCCAGCTCTCAGGGCTCCATTGGCCCCCTCTCCCTTTCCCTCCTGCTCTCCTCTTTCTTGTCCATAGCACCGGATGAGGTCTGTAGACAAGTTATCTCTATGAAAGTCTCCTCCAAACAGGTGCTCCCCTGTTCCTCCAGAACCATCAAGGACAATATTGCCTGGTGGTAGAATAACCCTTGACCAGCCCCTCTGGCACAATGCACACCTGAATGAGCTGCGCAAAGTGGGACACCTAGGGAGCTTGGAGGCAAAAGGCATAGCCATCCTAGCAGATGTTGTGCAGGACGGCTGGCTCAATTCATTGGAGGCACTAGAGGGGGAAATATGGTCTGCTATTGGGGGAGCGATTTTGGTATGTACAAATATCGCATATTATGGTGGTGCAATTTCCCTTCTTGTGGATATCCTGAGGAGCTCACCCCGGGAGACATACCTGTTCCCAGCATGCATTCTCTGAGGGATTCAAACATCCGCACGGGGAGTGTGCGCTCGCCTGGGCTTTTTTGATTTGATAGGAAATTGAATGATGGGAGATCAGTTTCCAAAAATCTGTGGGGCTAATCCGCACACAATTTGTAATGCTCGCCACACAACAAACACATAGTCCATTGTACTCTGGGGGACACAGCCTACAGGTGCAGTCCTTCCTGTCACATTTATTTGACAGGTGACAGCGAAGGGGGGCACGAAAACATCCAGAGGAAAAGAGCAACACCTTCCTCCTCTCATGGTCAGCCTAATTAAACATCAAAGGCTGCATGGATCCGCCCCGTTCTATTGTCTAAGTTCTGTGTGGTGGCAGCGCATACTGATGAGAGTTAATTGAAGCAGGCCTGCAAATAGGCCTGGTCCCAGAACTTAAGAATGGGTAGGAAAACTAGCACCTCTTTGCTATGCAATATGTCACCTTGAAGCTAGCTTCCTCCCCTCTGTATGAAGGGCAGTGAATGTCAGAATGGCATGTCTGGGTCCATTATTTACCATAGGCAACCCCTGCAGAGTGGACACCTTTCAGAGAAGTATGTGATTTAAGAGAGACAGAAAGTCTGCTCTCATCACAAACGTCAAAGGAAACCTGTGGTTTGATCAAGAGCCACAGAGCGCTCAGTTAACCAGAGAGACACTTTGTTCTACAACAGACAGGAAGATGGGTGGGATTTAGGAGTACATGTTGTCATCTCTTACCTTCCCTGTTGCAAAGCATTCTGGTTCTGACCTCATGCATAACAGAAGATTTTTGGTAGGGACCCAGGATTGGTTCATTAAGGTAGGCTTAGCCTGCACCAATCACTGGGGCCCATTTGGCTTTAAAAGGGGGCTGGAACCCTCACTTAGCAGATCATCTGAAGGCTTCCCCTGAAGCAGGAAAGAAGAACTCGGCATTGGACCCTGGCTGAAGGTACAGTCTACCTAACAACTTCCGCCAAAGAAGGAAGGCCAGGATTTCCAAGAGGGAAGCAAGATCCCTCCCCTAAATATTGCGCAGGGAACATAGAGAGATACCGGACTCAGAGCACCCGTCCAGCAGCTCCAGAACCGGTTTCCAGCCAGCACACCGCGTGCCCTGCTAGGTTCTGCCAGCAAACTTCCTAGGAAGGACAAGGCGGTTGCCTGCAAACACTCTCCACAGCTTTGGGCTGTCCGCCTTGTAAGGATGCTACAAGCCCTGCAAAGAAGCTAAGAGGAGTGCCACACAAGCATCAACCAGCATCCATCTTTTAAGGACATTTTTGAGGCAGTCAAGCTCTCGAAGCGACCGACTGTACCACTGACCGTTGTCACGTTGCAGTCACTAAAGCTGTCCGACACGCCTTGACCAGAGTTCCAGATCCACCAATCAGTACAGAGACAATGAGTCTTGACTCTGAGCTGCCGTGTAGGCCAGCCTGCAGCCGTCCGTCCAGCATCGCTTGCCGAACTGCCTGCCGCCTGATACACGCAGCTGTCTCCTGTCTTCAACTCTGTTGCAGGAGCTGCAAAGCATCCTGGAACCGACTCGACGATGTCGAGCATCAAGAACATCTCGAGCACCAAGTACATTGTGGTTCTGTCCCCCTGGTCCTTCTCCAAAGGCTCCTAGTGACATTTATGACCCCTTGTCCTTTAGTGCTGAAACCAAATAACCTTGAACAGTTAAGACTGATTGCTTTACCAACTACCCTCCTGTCAGTATCCAGAGTGCATCCCTTTCCTTCGTGAAACTGTCTGTCCTCTGTGTTCCTTTACAGGGTGTGTTGTATTTTGTAGTGTGCTAGAACTGTCTTGCAGTAATAATAAAGTAGATATTTTTATACAACCTTGACTGGACAGTCCCTTTTTATCATCGGGTAATAATTGTATTTTCGTTGTGTTGCAACTAACCAACAATCCACAACATTGCAGACATAAGCCTGCCATTCCGTCCATGTTACCAAAATTGGGCAAGGAGGTTTATAATTTACTTGTGTTCCAATCTGTTTGGATCACTTATGCCGTACTAGAGGTGTGGGGCTGATTGATGGTTTAGAAACCGATATTCATCCCTGGACCACTGGTGCCCCGGAAGTTGATTTGTCACATTGGTGTCAGCATCAGTTGGAGCTTTGCGCACAGCTTAGTCACCCAATGATAAAAGTACTGTTGTAGGCAATGTTAAGTCACTGCTAGGTATAGGTAATAGTCATGGAGTTTGACATGGAGACTGTAAAAGGCATGACCAAGGATGTCCTGCGTGTCTTATGTCAAGAAAGGGGACTTCCCCACAGCACTAAGGTTAATAAACCTGAGTTGCTGACAAGCCTCCAAACTTGGGTAAAAGCAAGGCCGGTTGGGGAGAAGACTCCAGGGGATGGACTATGCCCTGTGTACCCAAACAGACAAGACCTTCCAGAGGGGGAGAATGACGAGGACGACCGCATGAGCAGTGTTTCTCGCCACTCATTCCGCTGGTGGGTAAGTGTGGTTTCTCAACACTCGAGAGTGTCAGTGAGGACAGGGGCCAGTGCGGCATCCTGCAGGTCCCAGGCCTCAGCACAGTCTCTAAGTGGCCCAGTAATTGTTCCGGCTGTTAGTGAGGTAGCGGCTAGAAAGCTCCTGCTCGAGGAGAGGAGACTAGCGCCAGATAAACAGAAATAGCGGGACAAAGTCACCATAGTGCTGCAAAGCTAGCCCTTGAAGAGAAGGAGGCCAACAGATCCACCTCTAGCAAGAGCAACAATAGTTGCTCAAACCAGAGTGCCCAGTATTCGCCCCAGCGGCACATCCCCAAAGATTTAGTGCAGATTTATGAAGTGGGGAAGGATATTTTTGACTGGTTTGAAGCGCTCGAGCTGGCTTTACAGCTACAGGAGGTGAATGAGGTACTGTGCGGTGCAGCCCTGATGAGTCACTTACCGACACCAGGAACTGATGCAATTCTTCAGTTAACTCCTGAGGAAAGGCCCGTTTATGAGAGCATGAAGGCAGCCTTCCTAAGAAAGTTCTGAAAAACCCCAAAACAGTATCCCAAGAGCTTCAGAGAGCTTGGAAAGAAAAGTGGGCAGAGATTTGAAGCGTTCACACCCTTTTTGAAATATCTGGGTGGGTGACTGGTAACAAAGTTAACACATTTAAAGGGATGTACAATTTGATTGCGTGTAAGCACGTATTGAAAAATTGTGAGGTTGACCTACACCAGCATCTTGTGGACAAGACTATCACTGAACCTAGGGATCTTCCAAAGGCCACCGAAAGGTTTGTGAGTACTGGAGTCCAGAAAAAGGCTCAGGCGTGCACACCCAAACTGGAATAGAATTCAGCGGACAAAAAAGTAAATACGGATGGGAAGGACAAAGGTCCAACCCAGTCCTATTCAAAGTCAGGTGCCCAAAAGAACGAAGGGAAATCCCCAAACTCTAGTACAGGCGCGCACACCGAAAAGAAGAGCGCAGACACCCCTAAGACTGGGACATCTGTGCTCTCACCATCCAAAGGTTATTTCGTGTTTAAGGAGCTGGGCCATAGGGAAAGGGATCCTGCTTGCAAGGGCTTACCCAATCAAGCCATAGTGAATGTTGGACTTGTGGAAGAGGCCATTATTAGAGTGGGCTTCTTAGAGGAGGACTTCCCACTAGGCCATGGAGTGGCTGAATATGGATTGGTTACACCGAGTGGGAACGGTACCGGGTCTCCAGAAGAGATGCCAGTTCCCATAATACTCAACTCTATTTAGAACATGTGTATATCAATGGACACAAAACTCCTGCGGTCCAAGACACTGCAGCTAGCATCACTGCTGTCGCCCGGCAGTGGGTATAGCCAGGCCAGTATATTGATGGGCCTGATTGTAGCGTAAGCGGGTTTGATAGAAAGAGTAAGTGCCCCTTGGCGATAGTGAGTAAGTGCCCCTTGGCGATAGTGAAGTTCAGCTGGTGAAGTGAAATGACCCAGCGCCTCGTAGCGGTGAAAGACTCCATCCCTGTCGCATGTTTGTTGGGTAATGATCTTCCTGATCCCGGGATAGTCGCAGTGGCTAACCGATCGAGGGCCAAAGAGATCACCAGATTGAACACTTCCAGAGCCTTAGGACCTGCAGTGCTTACAGAGGGCTTGTTGGAAGGACCAGTGTGGCCGGTAGCCCTTAGTCCAGTTCCACAGCCTACTGAGTCGCCTACTCCTGCACGAGAGGGGCTAGAAGCCACTGAGGAACCTTCTTTGGTAGCAGGGGACTCAGTGACTTCAGAGTTGCCTGGTGCAGGCGAAGGAACAGGCTAAGGGTGAGGCCCCTGGGCTGTTCAAAGTGTACTGGAAAGATGGACTCCTGTACAGTGAGCCAAAGGACTCTGAGGGTAAGGGCACTAGAAGGTTGGTGCTTCCCCAATGCCACAAAGTTCATTTTGGATTTGGCTCACCAAATTCCTTTTGTAGGGCACTTAGGATTGACTAAGACATCAACCGGTTGTCTGTGGACTTTAATGGGCTGCAGTTTGGTGTAAAGGTTAAGGAATTTTTTGTCCTACGGTCCTGCCCAACTTGTGAAGCTTCTGGCAAGTCAAGTGGTGCTACAAAAGCCCCCTTATTTCCACTACCTGTGGGTGGGCAGCCTTTTGAGAGAATCTTCATGGATATTGCAGGTCCTTTCAATCCTCAAACCAGCTCAGGGAACAGATATGTCTTGGTGGTGGTAGACCACCCCACAAGATACCCTGAGGTTGTCCCTCTGAGGAGCAACAAAGCACCTGTGGTTGCGAAGGCTCTGATTGGGATATTCTCCCATGTTGGTTTCCCCAAGGCAGTCGTTTCTGACAGGGGATCAAACTTCATATCAACGTAAATGAAGTCTATGTGGGAAGAGTGCAGATAACCTACCGGTTCTCTACATCCTTCCATCCACAAACCAATGGGCTTGTTGAGCAGTTCAACAAGACCCTGAAAGGCATGATTGGTAGCTTGGAAGAACACCTGAGGAGAACATGGGATATTGTCCTGCCATGCCTTCTGTTCGCCTACCGGGAGGTGCCACAGAATGGAGTAGGTTTTAGCCCCTTTGAGCTTCTGTTTGGACACCCTGTACAAGGTCCCCTCAGTCTAGTGAAAGAGTAATGGGAAAGCAAACCCAAATCCCCTACACAAGATGTGGTGGACTATATACTCGGCCTTCGGTCTAGAATGGCAAAGTAAATGGAACAGTCAACAAAGAATCTAAAGGCCAGTCAGGAGGTGATGAAGCACTGGCACGACCAGAAGGCCACAGTGACAGTCTATTCTCCAGGCCAGTGGGTGTGTATTAAGGAGCCCGTCAAACCCAGTGCCCTTCAAGACAAGTGGACTGGGCCTTACTGTGTGCAGGAAAAGGTCAGTGAGGTGAATTATCTCATTGATGTACAAGGACCTAAACAGATGTGCCGGGTCTTTCACATCAACCAAGTTTGAGAGGCGCTAGCTTGTTAATAGCTGTCAGTAGTGTGTGATTATAGAGGTCGTCTAGGGCAGTGGGATCTGTGGTTGAGGTGTTGTGGTTAATAATAGGCTGTAGCAAGGGCAGGAGATTCTCTCGCATTATATTCTGTTTATTTCTCGTATTCATGGGTGATGCCAAGAGCGGATTAATGGGGTGGGTACTTGCTTTTTTTTGGTGAAGGAGATTATGTGATGATGTCACCAAGCACAAGGTGTATTAGATGTAATGTTTATGTCACAATTAAGATTGGCTAGCCAATTGAGGGTTCTACCTTTGTTATGAGTAGGTTCACTTATTCTATGTAGAAATCCTAATTCTGAGATAGTGTCGGCCATGGCTGAGGCTTTGGAATCTTTAGAATCCTGATAACCCAGATTAAAATCACCCAGGATGATATCTTTAGATTTCAGTTTGGTATTGGTTGAGAGGAGGAGTGATGTATCGTCCTCTAAAGTAGTTGTAGGGACTGATGGACGGTAGATGAGGTGGATAGTGATCGTATTTGATGGTGAGGTAGGTAGTTTGACTAATAGTAATTCAGCAGAGGGTATTGATTGGTTGGCCATGGATCTTATAGCAAGAGTTGTTTTGTAAATAAGTGCGATGCCCCCGCCTTTGGAGAGATTAGAGTTGCGGTCCTGCCTGATGATGGAATCGTTGTCAGGGATAGCAAAGGCAAGTGAGTGTCCTGAGGCGGCATGGAACCAGGTCTCAGTGATTGCTATAAAATCAAGGTCATGTGTTGTAATATAATCAGCAATATCAAGAGCGTGGGCTGGCAGTGATCTTGCATTGATGAGTGCTCCTTTAATTACAGGAGGAGTAATGTCTAGTGTGCATTTGGCTGGAGGGGGGCAACGTTTGCATGTAGTAACAATAGGTAGCCCATTATTAGGAACCTTGTCTCCTTGAGTGGTGTTTGTTAGCAGGAGCGGAGTGCCTCGATGAAGGTCTCAAGCGTAATCAGAGATTCCTGTTATTTAATGGACAGGGACTACTGTGATGGTCAGTAGTTTGTCGGGCAAGAATTTAAGGGATATGTGATGCTATTAAACAGATTTTTAGTACATGGCTCGGTAGGCGATGGTACAGGGGTCGTCAACAGGAGTAGTTGTAGGTGTCCTCTTTTGTGTGTGGTGACAAGTGCAGGTAAGTCCACTGGTGTACGGAAGTTCGATTCGGTGTGGAAGGCTGGTGGTAGGAAGCCTGACAGCGTTATGTCTAGAGGTACTGAGTGTAAGCACAGTGGTAGGAAGCGGGATGTTGGTATATGTATGGATAGTGGCAAGCATGGAGCCACAGATGAGCAGAAGCGTGTGTAAATTGTGATAAGGTTGGGATCCATACTGGATGTAAGTGTATTGCAAGATGTTGTAGTGGCTGTGGTGCGAGGGTTCGAAGATGAAAGGCAGATTAGTATGATGGTTATGGTGATGAGTGACATACACATGGTTAGGTACTACATGTAATCAGCTAAGGTAGGAGATGATGGAGCTGCAATGGACAGCACCAGTAAATGGTGTAGTGAGCAGAATTCCCTATATGAACTAGTTAGGCTGTGAGAAATGAGCGCTAGATAGCGGAGGACTGCAGGGTACTTGTATTAAGGGACATCATTATGCAGGTGGCAATCATACTTTACAATGGCTTATGGCATGCAGTTCAATTGTGTGCAGGAGTAGGCCGAGCATGGGGTGAAGCCAGCAATAATAAAGCAGGTCAATATGCAAGATGGCGTATAGCAAACAGTTGAACTATGTGCAGAGGTAGGCTGAGCACAGGGTGAAGGCAGCAGTTATAAAGCAGGTCAGGATGTACAGTGACGCATGGCATACAGTTCTATTGTGTGGGGATGTGAGCAGAGAACAAGATGAACAGTTATAGTGCAGCTAAACAAACGGTTAATATAATACAGAAGACCGTCTGTCATTGAATACAAGAAACTATCATAATTGTAGCTGCGAGAGGCAGCGAGGCAAGTAATGCGTTACGGCTAGTAACAAGAGAGTACAAGGGCAGTGTGAACAGGCAATCGGATTACAATACAGTTGGTAATGCGGCTACACGAGAGGCACTACATAATAATGTGATGGTAAGCGGTCACTCAATGCGTTGTAAAACGTAAAAGTAGAAATTGAGAGTTTGATTGATCCAAGGGTATGCAGGGCATGTGTGTCGAGGAGCTAGTCTTGATGTATCGGGTTGGCGTGGTGACCAAATTATAGGGTGCAATGCGAGTACACGCCAGTTGGGCTGATTACAGTGTAGGTGAGTACAATTGGCCCACCGCTGCGGAGGAGCTCTCTGTGAACCGAGGTAGGCAGCAGTGTACTGTGGTCATAAGAGGTCATGAACGTCGTAGGCAGGTTAGTAGTGGATATCGCCCATAGATATCACTAGGAGCAATGGCTTCCGGTTTGCAGCAAACAGAGTGTTATAGGTGGATGAAAAAGAGAAGGGAGAGGTTTGCTTACCCTCCGATAGGCTGTAACGTGGAGGCTCAAGTACGGCATGCAGCGTGTGGTGCCCCTTAGGCCCATTCCGGCACAGACAGGCACAGAGAAGTATCTGGCCTTAAGAGGATGGCCTTTGGAGGAAGGGCCGGCTGATGCCTTCTGGTGGCAACAAGCACAAAAAGAGGGGAGCACGCACCAATGGGAACACGAGGCTCGGCTGGCTCTGTTGCTAGTGAGCCGATAAACAAAGAGTGCAAGCGGCCATTTTAAATCAGCTCCACGTGTAAATACGGCATTACGGACATCTGATCAAGAATCCGCTTGCGGTGTAGAGTGGAAGCAGATGTTTAACCCGCAGGCAGGAAACAGTGCTTCAAGCAAAGTAGTAACAGGTACACTACTCTGTTGTGGGTAGCTTTCTTACCCTGTAGGGGGGTGATCTGGGCTTGTGGGCTGCACTTCTCCAGGCGTCGGTGTGAAGTGAAGGGCTCCTGCCCTCCCGAGGATACTGCTGATGAGAAATGAGCCGGCACAGACCGGTATCTGGCCTTAAGAGGGTGGCCTTTGGAGGAAGGGCCGGCTGACGCCTTCTGGCAGCAACGAGCATAAAAAGAGGGGAGCACGCACCCATGGGAACATGAGGCTCTTCTGGCTCTGTTGGTAGGCAGCCGATAAACAAAGAGTGGCAGTGGCAATTTTAAATCGGCTCCACATGTAAATATGGCATTACGGACATCTGATCAAGAATCTGCTTGCGTTGTGCAATGGGAGCAGATGTTTCATCCGCAGGCAGGATACAGTGCTTCAAGCAAAGTAGTAACAGGTACACTACTCTGTTGTAGGTAGTTTTCTTACCCTGTAGGGGGGTGATCTGGGCTGTGGGCTGCACTCCTCCAGGCATCAGCGTTGGTGTGGAGGGAAGGGCTCCTGCCCTCCCGAGGATACTGCTGACGTGGCTCTTCAACATTTACTGACGTGGCTCTTCAACATTTACCTTGCCCCTCTGGCCCACCTAATCTCTTCCTTCTCTCCTCACTTTTATGCAGATGACATGCAGCTCGCTTTCAAGCTTCCCTCTACTGCGTCCTCTTCATCCTCTCTCATTGTGAAAACAAAAGCAAAATATCGAGGCTGAGTACCCCAAAAGGAAATACACCGAACACGGGTTGCAAAGGAACATACAAAGATCTTTTTATTTTATACTGAACAGTTTTCCAAGAAAAGTAACAGATAGCTATCGGCCCTCAGTACAACACAACGAACTCCAGCGTGGTTCAGTGTGCTTAGTGAGAGACGCTGTACATTAGAATTCGTTGCTCTTTTATACCATTTGTGAACATGATGTCCAACCCTACTTCTGGTTAATATTCCTCTAATACATTGCTGATCTAGGGTTCATGCCAAGTTCGTACCACTATATGCAACCGGTTTGCCTTTAATACATACGTCAACAAGCCTACACGGTAAGAGTGTATTTTAGGATTTCTCTTAAAGGTCTTCTCAAACATTAATACAATGTAGTTAAACAAGTGTCCTTAGTTCAGTATTTGGATACATTGTTCTTAACATATGTTTGTGGATTAGTTTCATTGGCGCGAGTAATCCTTTAAACACAGATCAGTGAAGGACAAGGTCTCAGTTCACGACCCCAACAAGTGGCCTGCAGGCATGCAGGCAAGTTACATATTATTTATACACAGAGGTCAAGACGGCCATGTTGTATTTCGGAATGACATCGTCCACCATTTTAATTCACAGGGTGACTTTACAGAGAGAACCTAAAATGGCGGATTGACCTAAAATGGCAGCTTGCATTGATTCTAAGGTCAGGACCTTGCAACACGGATTCCTTCGCAAGTGGCTTATAAGCAACTTGGCGTAGGCCAATATACACATATTCATTCGAATAGGAGGTACGATATAATTTCTCGTTTGACAAACCCTCCTTTTAGCCTATGCCAAGTGCTAAACTACTTCTGATCTCCTTGCAAATAACCCCATGCATCATCGTCCATGCACCCTGAATCGCTGTCAGAAATATCTATTGCCATCAGGTCATTCGCTAAAATTTCCTTTAACACGTATTCCTTGGAAGTTTTATCTGGGGCATGCACTTTATGTCCTATTGTACAGGGGCTTGTGCGCAACATCCCGCTAGCATCGAACATATACTAGGTAGACACTGGATACAACAACAAAGGAAGAACAGAATTCCCAAAATGATCAGTAAAACCGAAAGTACCTTCCAACCCCAAGATCGCAAGAAGTCCCAGAACCAAGCGCTAAGATCCCAGTTTCCCTCGGGAACATGCACTTCTGAACTAAGGATGTGCAGATTCTGTATTGCCTTGAAGATAGCTGGGGAGGAATCTGGCACGAAAACACAGCAAGCGGACCCCACTAATTTACACACCCCACCACGTTCAGCCAGAATGACATCTAATGCCATCCGGTTCTGAAGCGCTACTAGTCTTATCGCTTTCTGTTCTAATGTCATATTATAGAGTATGTCCGTGGTCCGGTTGATGGTTCTCTCCAGTACTCTCGCTAGCCTTCTGATATCTTCGGAATTTGCTATCTGCCCCCAAAATGGCACAAGTGATTTTGCTACACCTCCCAAGACCTGTGCTGGTGTGTCACCATTCCCGTCTCGCCGTGGACGAGCCTTTGAAACCTCTACTGTACTAGCTATAAACACCCCAGGTAACAGGATCCCTAAATAACAGGTTCCCTGCCAATCCCTGGGCAACCATGGAAATGCTACATTACCGCAAACAAAGCAGACAGGTTCGCCTACATACAAAGGTCTGTCTTCCCCAGTCAAATTTGCAACGTTGGCGCAACCTCTAAAATCTCCCATTGACTGAGTACCATTCCTCTGTATGCAGAAAGAAACTGAATCGGGGCTATGGTTAACGGTGTAAGAAGGAGGCATGGCATCTTTATTGTCTATCAGAGCCATCTTAAAAGAAATCAAAGATTGAAAAGGACGAGACAGTCTATCAGAAGGCCTAATAGAAGCAACGTTGAGCTTACTTCTATTTGCGAAAAGCGAGCATCCCAGGGGAGTCAGAACACATTTCTCAAAACTATTCAAATTAGTGCCATCAAAGTTCCCCGAGATGCTATCGTTCCAACGGCCAAAGAACAATGCTCTAAGAGAAGCATAACAAGCAGTTGTCAAAGGGAAAGGATGAATATACCAACCTAGCCCCTTATCCCTGAGTTGCGGTAAATGTGAGCAGACCCAACAGTTGGACCTATTAAAAATGGCATGCGTGGCATTCATGATAAGTAACAGAGTATTATTGTGGTACCTTTGTCTATGCTGGGAGTCCCTGGGGGACAGAGTATGTAAATGTACGAAGGGAGTAGGAACAGTAGGTACATTTTCAGTCAGTAACAAGGACTCTAAAGGATGAGTTTCCTCGGGGTACCATAGGCCTAAGACAGTGAATGTTATAAAACCAAATATTATTATGAAAACACAGCAATATGTTTTCGGGGCCCAAGTACTTTGTCCATTATCCGGTTGGTCACACAATCATTTACAAGTCCCATACGAGCGGTAGCGGTGGCAGGCATTGTAGTCTTCAAACGGAAACCCCCAATGTTCGTTGCTGGCGACCTCCCGGCCGTGCAACTTCTTAGTCCTTCCACAACCCTAGCCAACAGAATCCCCTTTCTCAAATTTGGGCAAAAACAAGCCCTTGATGATCCTTTCCTTCTTCAAATGCACAGCCGAACCGTGCCGTAAGTCTATCAGATGCACAGCAAAACCGTGCTGTAAGTCTATTTTCTTGGACGCAGATTGCACCTTGCTTTTCCCGGTACTGTTTGATCCGGAAACAATGTGTCGTCACTTCCCGTTGGGAGCAACGTATCAAGAGCAAGTGAAGATGCCGAATTTGAAATGACAGTTTCCGGAAGCAAAACCTTTGGAGAGTGTGGAGACAATATGGCAGGTTTCCCAAGCCCCACGGGCTCAGAAAGATTCTCCGATACACTCTCGGCGCTATTTACTGCTTTGGGATCATTGGTTGCAGCATTAGCGAGGGGTTCTGTTTCTTCTGTATCGTGTGGCACTGGGTGAGGAGGTTTCTTAACATGCGACGTGTGGATCCAGTTCTTTCTGCCAGAGACCCGCACCACCGTCTGTGTGACCAACAGGACCTGGAATGGGCCCCGCCAGCAAGGTGCAAGGCAGGAAGAGCGCTCAAATGCCTTGATGAGCACCCAGTTCCCAGGCCGTATGGTGTGGCCCGGGCCCTCGTATCGCACAGGTAAAGCCTCTCGCACCTGGTGATAAATCAAATACAGGTTTTTAGTCAACTGGCTGCAATAATCTGAAAGTAAAACATTTTCAACATTTCTCAAGGATCTACATTTAGGAAGATTCCAGATATTGGCAGGTCTCCCAATTACCACCTCAAATGGAGAGAGCCCAGTCTTAGTTTGAGGGGTTGTACGCATGGCTAATAACAGGATTGGTAAGGCGTCTGGCCATTTTAATTTAGTGCCGGGACACGTCTTAGCAAGCTTGTTCTTGATGATACCATTGTGTCTTTCTACTAGTCCGACACTGAGCGTGTCTGGCCAAATGGAACCGTTTGTCGATCTGTAATGCCGCACATATCTGCAGAATTACAGCAGTGACAAAATGTGGACCATTGTCCGACCAGATGACCCTTGGTAGCCCGAACCACGGGAAGTATTCTTTTAACATAGTCTTTACAGTAGTCATGGCTGTAGCGTCTTTGACAGGGAAAGCCTCGACCCATTTACTAAAAGCACAGATGACCACTAATACGTACTTCATATTATTGCACCGTTCCATTTCAATAAAATCGAAGTGAATGACTTCGAAGGGGACAGAGGGTGGCCCAAAACTTCCCCTTGGAGTTGATGTCCCCTTTCCCACATTATGTTGTAGGCAAATCATGCAGTCCTGAACATAGCGCTGGGCAATTTTCGAAATGTTGTCATTTGCCTAAACTTTCTCTAACATTTTTGTGACTTTCTGGGCACATATATGCGTAGGACCTTGGGCCATGATGACCATCATCATTACATAGGCATCAGGGAGTAGCCATTTCCCTTCAACTATGTCCACCCAACACCCGTCATCATCGAGTTTCCCCAAGCCTTCAGCCCACCTCTTGGATTCTTCTAATGTGGCATCGGCTTGGATATCCCGTACAGACCCAACACCCTCATCCATTGCATAGGCATTTACAGTTTCCTTTGAAACATACATCTCCGTAAAGAGATGGGTAGCAGTTTGTCTAGCTATCTGATCAGCGAAAGCATTCCCTGTTCCTATGTCATCTTTAATCTTTCGATGTGCTGCACATTGTATGACAGCTAACTGAGTAGGGAGCGCAAGCGCTGAGAGCAGTTGTACTATTAGGGAGCTATGTTGGATTTTGGTGCCATGTGAAGTTAAGAACCCTCTCTCTGACCAAAGTCTCCCAAAGTTTGAACCACCCCAAAGGCATACTGACTATCAGTATATATGTTTACTATAAGCCCTTCGGAAAGTTCACAAGCTCGGGTCAATGCTATAATCTCTGCGGCCTGCGTGGAGTTATGCGCGATTCTCTTGGTTTCCACGACCATGCTTAATGTGGTGATTGCATAAGCAGCTGTGGGTGTCCCATCCGGGAGTTTGAAGCAGGAGCCATCACAAAACAGCTCTCCTTGCGGATTATTCAAAGAAGCGTCTTTCAAATCAAGTCTACCCTTTGTCTCTTGTTCGGTAGTATGCAGACAGTCATGTGACTCTTCATCGCCGCAAGCAGTACCTTACAGGGAAGGTAGGAGTTCAGCCGGATTAAGAACACAACACCTCTTAATTGGGATGTGAGGAGCAAACAAGATCAGTTCATACCTCATCAACCGTGCAGAAGTGAGGTGTTGCGTTTGGGTTCGGATCAGTAGAACATCTACAGAGTGAGGCACCATCGGAGTTAGATCATGACCTAGGACCATTCCCTCACTCTGTTTTACAGACACAGCAGCAGCAGCGACAGCTCGCAAACATCTTGGCAAAGCGCATGCTACAGGATCAAGGGCGGAAGAAAAGTAACCGCACGGCCTATTCTTCCCTCCATGTTCCTGTGTTAATACAGCCAAAGCGCATCCATCACATTCATTCACAAACAACACAAAGGCCTTTTCATAGTTTGGTGTGCCCAAAACTGGTGCCGAGCATAATGCAGTCTTGAGCAAATCAAACGATTGCTGGTGCTCCGTGTTCCACGGCAATGGCAAAGAAATGCCCTTCTTTGTCAAAGCCAACATCGGTTTGATCACTAGTGAGAATTTTGGGATCCACAACCTACAGTAAGAAGCCATACCTATCAAGGCTCTAACTTCCTTCTGTGTATTTGGGACAGACATGCCAGAAATGTGTTTTATTCTTTCAGGTGTCAATCTTCTTCCTTCCTTTGACAGGAGATAGCCTAAATAGGCGACCTCCTGGCAACAATATTGAAACTTTTTAAGCAAAGCTTTGTGACCATGTTTAGCTAGATGAATAACTAACAACACAGTGCCCTCCTTACAGGCACTCTCAGAGTCAGCAGCTAAAAGCAAATCATCGACATACTGAAGCAATGTACAATTAGAGGGCAATTCAAGGGTATCAAGCTGCTCTTTCAAAGCCCTACTGTAGATGCTAGGACTCTCTGTGTACCCTTGAGGTGCACGAGTAAATGTGAACGAGCGTCCCCCTAAGGTGAACGCAAACAAATATCTACTATCCTTGTGTATAGGAATACAAAAGAAAGCATTCTTCAGATCCACAACACTAAAGTAAGTAGCTGTAGCTGGAATCATGTTCAATATTGTCGTCACATCAGGCACAATTGGAAATTGCGGAGCGACGACTTTATTAATGGCATGTAAATCAATTATGAAACGGAATGGAATTGCATTATCGCCTTTTTTGTAAACGGGTAAAATCGGACTATTGCACAAACTTCCTGAAATTTCCTCAATCACCCCATGATGCACAAAATCGGAAACAATGCATTTCAAAGCTTGCTCGCCCTCAATTGAGGTATTATACTGTGGAATGCGTGGCAGCTCAATTCCATTGTTTCAAGACTATCTTAACAGACTCAATCTGTAGAACACCGACATCATTGTTGTCAACAGCCCATAAGCACTCTGCTACATCACTGAATTCTGGCGGCAAGGGTCTGGTTAAGAATTGAGAGACAGAAAGTTGCTGTGGTGAAATCGTCAAACGCACTCCATCAGAAGAACAATAAATTACTGCATTCAATTCTTTCAACAGGTTCAACCCCAGCAAATTCTCTCCACAATTCGAAGTCAAAAGTAATGGACAGTGGTCCGTAAAGGGACCCAAAGAAATAGGTACTGGCGAAGAAACTGGACAAACAACTGGTGTGCCAGAAAACCCTACAGAAACATTTGTTTGCCCTGACAGTAGAATGTTTGGGACCCGTGAATGATCAATGGAACACTTCTGTGCTCCAGTATCTATCAAAAACGTATGTTTCCTATTTCCCACCACCATTTCAACGTAGGGACCTTTCTGATTGACGGGAATAGGTGTAGGTTCCAAACCCTGCTTCGGGCAATCCTAACGAAACAAAATATCATCAAAAGGAAGCCCTTCAGATAGATATGCAGCAGAAGGATGATCAAATATGTTCCTAGTATCCACACTCGGCGTCTGATTATCCTGTGAAAAAGGTTGCTGAGGATCCTGTGCAAACTGATCTCTACCAGGGCCCCCTACACCCGGGCGACCTCTGGATCATCTACCCATATTCCCAAATGTGTTATTTGACCTCTGTCGAAGGACGGGGCATTGTGCACACCAATGACCCTCTTGTCGACAATAGGCACACTGGTTAATATTCACAGGACCTAAGGGCACATTCCCTTGTGGAACATACTGACCTCTAACCTGCAAACTACCCCCTCTGGGGCCTCTAACAATTTGCTGTAATAATACCTTAGTCTTTAAATCACCTTTTCATTTTTCAACTCTATATTTTTCATTGTTGACACAATTCTCGTAGTACTGAGCCATGTGCAGTACTTCTGATTGGGACTTCACCTGCCAAGCGCTCTCAGAAGACATACTTTGTGACTGGATGTCAGGGAGCAATCCACGCACAAATTTGTCCACAAATAATCTTTTGCCATAATCTGTGCCTAAGTCTTGTCCCCTGAAATCCGAGTATACCTGTTCGAACCGATTAAAGAACTCGTTAGCACCCTCAGACTTCCCTTGGACACAGGCCGTACATTTGTCCCAAATAATTATTTTCTCAGGAATTATGGTTTTAAATTTTGCAATAATTCTATCAGGCAAAGTTAGTATCACCTGGGGCGGTCTTTCACCAGCTGGCCTTTCTCCATCGAATCTAGTTATGTTCGCCCATGTATCTCCCAACCCTGGTACGTCGTCTATAGTCGTAACTTGTTTCCACAAATCTATGGGCAGGAGTATAGGAAATAACAAATCAATATCACCTAGAGTGAATACTGAGGACTGCAAGACAGACTCTATTTCTTTATAGAATCCTGTCGGATTTTTCCTAATATCAGGAATAGACTGTTTAATAGTATTCACTTCCTGTCTTGAGAACGGGACATGAACAAACTGCGATACATAATGTGCAGAAATGTCCACAGCGACTATACCCGCCGCAGCATCGGCCGCAATCTCAACCTTCGGGACAAATGTCAGAGGAACCTCTCTCATAGGCGGGTTTACCGCCACCGTTATTTCCGGACCGCCTGGGTCGTAATGAGGCCCAAAAGTCTCCACAGCTCTGGCCCTCTCTAGGCTGGACTACTGCAACAGCCTCTTCCTCAATCTTCCCTCATCCTCCCTTCTCCCCCTTCAACTAATCCAGAATAGGACAGAAAGACTTATCCCTGGCCTCAACCCCAGGGACCACATCTCTCCAGCCCTAAAATCACTCCAATGGCTGCTGGTTGCTTATAGGATCAAGTTCAAGACCCTCTGCATCATCCACAAGGCTTTCTGGGGCCTGAGACCCTGCTACATCCAACTCTCTCTCTTCCTAAATACCTCCTTGCTAGAGCCCTTCAGTCTTCTAGTTCCAACTCTCTGCAGATCAGACGCTTCTCTAAGCAGAGAGTGGAGGGTATATATCTCTCCTTCGCAGGAGCCTCCCTCTGGAATGGTCTCCCTAGCCCTCTTAGGCTTGAGCCAGATCTCTTTAAGTTTAGGAAGCTCCACAAGACCCTCCTTTACTCTTCTTCCTCCCCCCCGCCCTCCCCTGCTAACTCCCCAGTCTGCCGCGATGACGGGCTGCCTGGTACCCTCTGAGTTCTACAGGGCACCATGCACCCCCTGCTCAGTCAACCCCTCCTCGCACTTAGCATGTGGACCCTCCCCCCTGCACCCCATGCAATTCTCTTAGCACGTGCATAGCCCCTGTGGTCCTCTCCCCCTCCACCACCCCCTTTCTCCTGCACTTCTCTCCTTTACCCTTCACTTCCCTTCCCACCTTAGCACTTCACTTCTTCGCCCTATCAGCACACCCCCGTCACAATTCTTGTTACTGCACTTGCACAATCCGAATGTCATAAGGCCTAGTAAGACTTTTATTGTTTATCTTTCTCCCTTGTTACCCCCCCCCCCCTTTTCTTGTCTTGTGGAGCCTTGAAACACAATCTGTTGTATACGTGCCTTACAAATATCCAATAAATAAAGGCAAACACAATTTCCCTTTGACAGTTCTGTTCCTCAGCCACGCATGTCCAATGGGGCATGCAAAAAGCCAGGAGTGTTTTGCTTCCCCAGCCTTGCATGGCGCATTGGGGATGCTGGCTGTGGAACTGCATGTTTGTATGTGCAAGGGGATGCTCCTGCGCCACCCCACACATACAAACAAAGCAGGACACTTTTTTGCAAGCACCCTGGCTTTTATGCGAATGTGCAGGAACCAGGAAGCACCCTTTGTTTCCTGATTGCTGTGTGTGCTATGTGGGAGCTGAAGCACTGGAAAGAAACTTCAGGACCGGGGCAGGAAGTAAGTTAATTTAATTGTGTATCTATGCTTGTGATGAGTGAGTTAATGATTATGGGTGCATGTGTGAATGAGCGGGTGCATGATGCTGTTGTTGCCCATCTCCACAGGCCAAAATCAGCTCCTAGTATGAGGTGCTGAGTGGACCAGGGGGCAGGTATGGCATTTTTTTTACTAGGCATCTATGATGGATGCCTAGTAGAAAATACCATGGCTGACCCCTGTGCCTTGCATGCGCACATAATCACATTGTGTACCTCTGGGATGTCTACGATAGATTCCTAGTAAAAAGTACCATGACTCACATTGATAGTGTGCGTGTAAGACGCTAGGGAGCAGGCATGGTATTTTTTACTGGGCATCTAGGATAAAGCAAGGATGATAAGTGTTATTATGTAGGTAAACTGGCATTTTGGTGCAGCTAGCCTAGCCACTTTTTACTGTGGTATGATATTTTGTATTGGGCATATTTGATAAAGCAAGCATGATAAGTGTTATTACGTGGCTAGACCGACATTTTGATGTAGCCAGTTTGAACATGTTTTCAACTATTGCATGGCATTTTTAATGGTAAAGCCAACTGCAGTATGTTCTTAAGTGGGGTACTACCATACGTTGGCAGAACAAACATGGACCTGTTTTCTTATAGTATCATAACTGGCATATTGTACAAAGCAAACATGAGTATGTTCTTATATGGGAATACTGGCATATATTGGTACAGCCAGTATGGAAATGTATGGGCACGCAAGTATGAAAATGTTTTTATACTTGCATATATTGTGGGCATAGACATCATGAAAATTTGTTTGGCAAATGCTCCCGTGCACTGTTGGTGACTTTCAGCAATTTGATATTTTTTCTACAAAACCAATCATAAACTGCTTGGCTTTTTATCAAATTTTTCAATTTACATGTGCTGCAAAATCACTATTTTAAGCCATCATTGTAAAAAAACAAAACCGGGGGGAGGGAGACATTCCCCCCACCCCCTGCTACGCTTGGTCGCTCTGGCATATTTAGGGGAAATATTTACACCCCTCTAGTTAAAATAAAATCACCAGCTATCGCTGGGATGTACAGCTAGAAACTGAAAACTGTAAACCATTCTAAAGGGCCAACGTGAGATTCCTGCAACCGTTGCTACGAACCAAGGAATCAGTTGCCTCCTTGCCCCTTGTACTCTGTGCCTGTAGGTGATATTTCATCTGTTAAACAGATTGTCCTTGACTATCATTTGAAACTGAGGAATGAGTGATATCTCTTCTGTTAAACTGGTCCTTTTTGACTGGCTGTTATTTAAAGCTGAGCTGGAAGCAATGTCTCTTCTGCTAAATACCACCTCCAACTACACATTCTTTGAAGTTGTTCTGGGAGTGATGTCTGTGTTAAAATAAAGTAGTCTCTTGCTGAGTGCTTAGTGCATTTTTGCAACTGCTGGATGTGAGTTAACATTTTAGGATGTATATTAACTTGATGCAAAACATGTATGGTGTTAAACCCACTCTGAAAATGCTTAATGTCAATTTTGTTTAACCAGCTTGGTAAAATATAGCTATATTTTATCAGTTTGGCGTGTTGACCCTTATTTGATGTGCCACCACCCCACACTCCCTTGTTGTATTTTTGCCTTCTGGTTTGCACCCCCTTATACTGATTTCTAGTGATGCCACAGAGTATCATCATCCAGCAACCGCCCCTCCGTACCATTTATAGCAGTCACCCCCTCCTCCTCCCAGGGACTGCATGCTCCTTAGTCAACTCCCCCAAATAAAGAGAAGCCTCGCACAAATTTCAGCCATGGAAGTCACACCTGTGAACTAAATATAGGCAATCAGTATTAGGGGTGGGGGGTGCTGTTGCGCGACGGAGCATGGCAGCTCTCCTGTAGAGCTCCAGCAACCTAAGGCCCTTGGTAGATGCCCCCCTCTCCTGACCAACATCGTTTTGGTGCCTGCACAGCAATTTAGGCATCAGAAGGTGGATGCTGCAGGGCCTGAAGATGGCGGCCGCTGTGTGACAGATGCTGTGGAGCTGAAACAGACACATTGAGACTTTTCTGCACCCTTGCTGGGTGAATGTAACTCCTAAGGCACTTTCCATGGCAATACTGCTGCTGTGCCTAGTAGCGACACCTGAGCCCCGGAGGGGGAGCTATGCCTGGAGCCTTACAATCCCGGCGTGAGACTGCCAGTGAATTTCCCCCACTGTATGGACCGCCGGCTGGTCGAAGGAGTGGAGACTGGGGTGCGGTGCCTGGAGCGCTGTGGCCGCGCTGTCATCCGAGTGCTGAATGTCCCTCCGGGTCCAGGAGGTGCCTCCAGCCTCCTCACATCGCTTATTCATCTCGGAACAATGCTCCCTTGGGGCTGTGTGTGGAGTGCGTGCAGGTCACTTTAGTCTCAGCAGACCTGATACCTGGAGCCGTCCACAGGCTTGCTCACTCTCCTTTCTGTGGTGCTCACAGGGGCTCTGACTGCCCTACTACACTCCTGACAGCAGCAGCCACCCCATTTCCTGCACTCCCCTGCGGGCTGTGCATGGAGAAGAACTGCACACCCTGCTGCACTCCTATTTGTCACGGCCGCTACAACTAGCGATCTGCGCCTGCACTTTACACTCCGGGGCTGAGGGCCTGTGCACCGGAAAATACAGCACAGAATATCGCAGTGATTTAGGTGTCCTCCTGCCTTCATGGTGGTGTGTCCAGCAGCGTGCCCTCCTGAGAGCTTGGAAGTGAGTTGAGGCAGGCCCCACTACGGGGGGCTGGTGAAAATGGTGTTGCCCGCTTGCCTCCAGTGGTAACTTCACTGCCGCTGACCATTGGTGACCCTGAATACACTTGATCCCAGTGCCAAATCTACCTCTACTGTGCACACATGTAACAGGCTACTGTGCAATTTGGGGGCTGTGTGGAATCAATTTCGACCAACGCTGCCCCTGGAAACTTGAAACCGGCTGGGGGGAGCCACTTTGTCACTGCTAATATTTGGAAGATCCTCTCTACTGTTAAATCTTAAATCTCATTACTCCTGCTGCTCCCCTTGATGTGTCCTGCTGCTCCCCTTGATGTCGAGGCAACCTCTGTCAACTGATATTCCTTGCATACAGGAGCGAGAAATGATGAAAGGCGCAGGGAAGAAACCGTGTTCTATGAACATATATGCCAAAACCACTGGCAATGCCCCCGAACCTGCAAGCAGCGCTATGTCATTGGTCAAATCTACGGATCCAGGCGAGCCCACAGAAATGCAGCACATGATATCCTGTTTGCAGGAGGAGTTCTCTGCCATTAATAGCAAGCTGGACGACATAAATGGCATGCTTTGCTCCATCAAATCACTACTCGAGAAAGTGAATCTACGGCTGACCAAGGCTGAAACCAAAATGGGAGTTGTGGAAGACGATGTTGCCTCACTAACAAAGCAAATTCAAATGGTCGCCAAGAAGAATGATGAGCTGGAAGCCAGATCGCGCTACAACAATATCTGGATCATTGGGGTTCCTGAGGATAACCTTCACAGCGCCATGGAAGACTTCATAGGGCGCACCATCTTAACTCCACTAGACAACCCTAAACTATCACCACAGTTCACTGTATAGCGGGATCCCTGGCACCAAAACCCACCATGTCTGATAATCGCCCGAATACTGAATTACAGAGACGCGATCCCTTGTGATGCCCAGGAGAAGGGCGAACATCTTTTGGGCTCCGGCAGAATGCATATCTACCCACACTTCTCTGTGGCTGTGCAGCATGAAAGAAAAACGTTTTTGGCAGTAAAGAAGAGGCTTTGGACTTGGGAAAGAAATATGCAATGTTATACCCAGCCAAGTTATGCCTTGAATGTAAGGGTAATGGATATTACTTCACACTCCCGGAGGAAGCCATGAAATACCTAGATGAACACTCCTCTGGGACACAACACCTTTCTCTCTGGATTTGGTTCGCTGTCCACTTACAACACCCCTTGGTGGTCAAGATTTGCTACATTTCTGCTACTCTGTTTTCCTGCTCTCACCTCAGGAGACATATTGTTGTTTTATACTTAATACTGTACTATAATATGGTTTTTCGTAGAGCCCAGGTCATCACCTGTGCTCTAGCCTCCCCATGCAATGTTGCAGAGTTTGGTGGGTTGATTGGTTTCGGAGTCCCATCTTTCTGTTTGGGGGAGATAAGGGTGGGGGGAGATAAGGGTGGGGATCAGGGGGTATACCGTTGGGGTTAAAAATTCACTTGGTAAATCTGTAGCAGCTCTATCAATTTGCAGACAATGGTTGTGGAAATACTGGCGTTACATCTTCTTACAGGAGGGTGGCGGGCGGGCGGACGGATGGATATGTGTTATGCTGGGGAATGGGTGAGATCACTTGTCTAAGTTGGAGCATCAGGAGCTTTGGGAAGCTGTAGTATCTCATTGTGTAGCATTTCATCCTCCATTCAACAACATCTATCTTCCATATTCCATCCCTGCAATATGTGAAGGGAGACTGGAATATGGAACATGGAATGCAAGATGGAAAGATGCTTAGGTGGAGTGTAGAACATGGAACACAGAATGCCTTAGGAAAGATGCACATATGTTCAGTTGCTCTTTTGATGTTGAAGCGGCCGGTGGGCTAACCCTTATACCTAAATACATTTCTTTACCTCAACAAACCGTGTTGAGAGAATACTTCAGAAGCCTGTTAAAAGGAGGAAGCGTCTTCTCTATACTGAGCATCACAAAGCTAAACTTCTGTTCTTACAGGAGACTCATATTCTAGCTGCGGGATGCAAGGGGTTTGCCAAATACTGTGGTAAAAACAGATTTTAAAGTGCGTACTCCATGCAGTCCAGAGGAGTGATGGTTCTTCTCCATAGCTCTTTCCCGTTTAAACACAAGAAGGTGCACCCGGATCCGCTGGAGCATAATGTCATGGTTTATGGGTTGATGGTGGGGAGGGAGGTGATCCTGCTGAACGTGTATGGTCCTAATGTGGATGACCCCGTGTTTTATGCTAAACTTACAAGCACGTTGGCTCTTTGCCCATTGATACCTATATTGTGGTGTGGGGGTTTTATTACCATTCTGGACGTAGACCTTGATAGATCTGTCCAAAGTTCAAGGATGCTTACGAAGGCTGCTCAGATGATACAGAATGGAATCATAGAGCTGGGTATAGTGGATGCATGTAGGGCCCTTCACCCATGCTCCCATTCTTACTCCTTCTACTGCTCTGTGCATGACTCCTTTTCTGGTATTGATTTGGGGTTCATCTCTGAGGTCCTGCATGGGAGTTTCACAAGTGTGGATATATTACCCAGTTCATTCTCTGACCACTCATCCACCATAGTTACTCTCCGGTTCGATGTACTCCCTAGGCCTGCCCCAATTGGCACTTTAAGTCCCAGGCATTGGGGGATGTAGCCTTTGAAACTAACCCCCAGGACCATGTGCTGTAATACTTCCAGACACATGAGGGGTCACTATGCTCAGTAGGCACACTGTGGGAGGTGTTCAAGCCCTATATACGTGGGATTGCAATGGCCACTGAGTTCGGGGTTCTCAAGACTATCTGGTGGGATATCATGGACAGCAAGGGTTTCCTTCGTAACTTAGAACAGAAATACTCCTCTCGGTCCCCCTCGACCATGCTTGCACAGGTCAGTGGGGCGCTAGACACATTTAGGGCCAATGTGGGGAGGGAACTTAGATTCCTGGATGTCTTTTCGTCAGCCAGGCGATATGTGGAGGGTGAATGACCGGGTAGGCTGCTGGTTTGAGCGGTCTGCCAGGCGAATTGGAACTGCTGCATCGCTCTCATTAAATATAGCTCAGGCAACATAGTGCACATTTGTATTTGCCTTTATTTGTATTTATTGTGTTTTATATAGCGCCTTTGTCCAAAGTCCTTTACATAGGACAGTCAACAGTACATTGAATCAGGATGCAAAACAGCGTTCATAAACAGTAACAGTCAATCTGTGTTCATAAATAGTAACAATCAATTAGCGTTACTGAGAGAGTACTGCTTTGCTGCAACACGCTGTCTGTTGGTGCCGACTTTGCTGTTTTCTTTGCCTCAGCACAAACAAAGGAATTCACTCACGGACTGTTTCCTGGTTCTTGGTTGTCAAGTTTTTGGCGGTGGACATGCCCCATCCTCAGGTCAGCCCCCATATCACGAGTCAGCTCGCGCAAAGCGCACGCGCACTCGTGGCAGTACTGAGAGAGTACTGCTTCACTGCAACACGCTGTTCGATGGTGCCGACTTTTCTGTTTTCTTTGCCTCAGCACAAATGAAGGAATTCACTCACAGACTGTTTCCTGGTTCTTGGTTGTCAAGGTGATTGTTGCCACTCTGCTGGACATCCACCACCTTCCACCCCCTAGTGACTTGATTCATTTCATATCATTGACGTGCTTTTTTTTTGTTCTTGTTTCCCAGTTTTTGGCAGTGGACACGCACCATCCTCAGGACAACCCCCATATCACGATTAAGCTCGCGCACAGCATGCGCACACTCGCAGGAGTACTGAGAGAGAGTACTGATTCGCTGCTTAGCTGTGCAGCAAGTGCAAGTGTTGAGTACTCGGCAAATTTTAATTTTTTACATTTTTTTATTATTATTTTTTTTTACATCATATTATGAGCATTATGTGATTTTTGTATTTTTTTGTGTGTGCTGTTCTTTCGTGTATTAGGCTTTAATCTTGACTGTGTCAGGTTGGTGCTAATTGATCAATTCACATGTTGTATACACTGAAATCTGATATGCCCAACACTGCTCACATTGCGCACATGCTTTCTAAACCAAGCCTGACCGTTATTGGTCGTGTCGTTTTCACCTCCCATAAATCTATAACTTTGACCCCTTCCTGCTCAGCTCGACCAGTAAACTTAGCTAGTTCCTAAACTTAGCTAGTTCCCCCGCAGTTGTTTCACGTGCCTCACTGCATCACGCACATTCTAAAATGACTCAGTCTATTCTGCCATCACCCATTAATAGACCTGCATCTCATTCACTCTCGGACTTTACAATGCTCCATACTCCTCTTCTATATTCTGTCGGCCAGGCAGGTAGAGCCCTTCAAGGTGCACAGTCTTTCTCAAGCTGTGACTACATAGACCTGTCCATTCATGCTACACAGTGTGAATCACCAACATCTATGTTTGGGAACTCTATATCGCCACAAGTTAATTGTTCATCTAGTTCCTCAATCTCTGGCCCCTCAGTAAGTTCTCCAGTGGTGTCTTTTGTATATCCAACCCTGCGGAGGCCTCAAGCAGTTGCCTTAGAGGCTCTGTCATCGTTCTCTTCCTCACCACCAATGATTGAAGTGGCATTCATTGCCATCAACCTCACTTTACAGAGTTTATTTAAACTGTTTGAGAATATGGATGCCAAAATTACCAAACAATCTGTCCAAACCGACCAGTTGGCACAGTGGTTGGAAGCCTATATATCTCGTTCGCTCACTCCAGAGCGGCGTGAAATTTCTAAAATTGATTGTTTGTCTGATTACATCTCTATCATCACCAAACTTTGGACGAGGGCTCTTTGCCAGATTTGAAAGCGATTATTACTGAAGGAGGAATTAGTGAAACACTCCCTCCGGCACCACAGGTTAGTGAGGCTTGGGAGCCGGTGCCTGTTTGCAGACCGATCCAGGACTCATGGATTAGTGTCCCAGGCACTCCAGTTGCCCTGGAGCGCTCTGCCACAGGCCCAGTGCCAACCTCATCACCCGTAAACAAAGTTGGAACTTCTCCCCCAAAGCCACAACAACAGAAAAAAATACCTGTTAAAAAGCCAAAGAGGTCTACTGGTCCTGCGACTCTGTTACTGAAACGTGCAACAAATAAAAGATATTGCCAAAATACTCTAACCTCTTTCTTTCAAACACTAAAAGCCCCGCCACAGAAAGATACAAGATCGAAAGAAGGGGCCCAAGTTCCTCAAAATCCAGAGGAGGTTGTAGGAGATCTTCCAACTGCAGCAATGAACACAGTAGTTCCCATTGCTCAACAGTCATGTTTACCAGTACCAGAGACATTAGTAAAACCTGCCCCTTTGTCTTATCCACCTCTTAATGATCTAATCAGAGAATTGGATCAATCTGAAAGGTCCAGGCTGTCAAACCGTTGTGTAAATACTAACCTTTTACCAGTAGCTCAGTCACAAAAGCGGCTGAACCTTTATGTCCAGATGACAAAGTGGTGTCTAGCCTTTCTCTGTATTTGTTGCATAAAGCTGTGGACAATTACTTGGTACAACGTTGTCGATCCACAACTGACAATACAATTCCTGAACCATCTGTGACAGATCCGCAGTGGCACCGCTGGTTACTACCAAACCAAGTACAGTAGTGCCCGTCAGCCAGACAACAACCTCTGGCTTCCATCCATGCATTTGACACTCGTCTACCCCCATACTCTAGTACTACTGCATGTCCCCCCAATCTTAAAATACCAAAACAAAATTCCAACTTGCTAAATCAACCCCCCTCCCCTCGCGCGACATGCTTATTCAACCAACTCAAGCTGTCATTCATTAATTTTGAAATGTAGGGAGGGGAAGTTTGGTATATATGATCTGAATAGATGCAGTGTCCTCAACGTTTTTCTGAATTAGTTGAACTAGAAGACATTACTTCTGCTGACATTGCTCAAATAGAATTCTTATCAGACATCACATGTTCAATAGTCAGGATTTGGATTCCATCAGGGGTGGTATTAAACACAATTTGGAAGGCAAAAATGCAACTTTTTGAAATGGGCTTTTTACTGGCCCAGGATCTAGCTCGCGTGAACCTCACACATGAATCTAAACAGCTAAGCCTCAATACCTATATGGGTTATACAAATAGAATCAACCATCTGTCAACAGGTGTTCGGGTGTCATAACCACCAGCTAAGGTCCAACATCATTTTATCACCATTGCTAGTTGGAATACATGGCGACATTCACATTTGCAATCCTCAATATGCAATTTTACAACAGAATATGATGTCATAGCCTTACAGGAGACCTGGCTGCTGTGTACTCTGGCCTGGAACAATTACGAAGTTGCTTTGTTGCCGGCGACTTCGGGGTCTAAAGGCAGATTATCTTCAGGACTGTTAGTTGGTGTTAATTTGAGCAGAGGGCTGTCCATTGTGTCTTAGGATGCAGTACCTCCATTCATGCAATTGGTTAAAATCATTTGTGCTCCTCACAGATTTGCTCTTATTAACATCTATCTCAATCCGCTTGGCATCACTGATGTAGCCTTCTATGCTGGTTTGATAAAACTGCTTGATGTGGTATCAACTACTGCCGATATTACAGACCCCATTATAGTGGTCGATCTCAATCTTAATTGTCTCCATCCCAAGGGGAAATCTAATGTTGAACAAACTAAACGTTGGTCTATGTTTATGCCAGAGCGAAATTTTCACATGGTCAATGGCACAACATCAGGTGATAATCCAACTCGTCCCACTTGGCAAAGGGAAACGACGAGTAGCATCATTGACTACATATACATCAATTCCAATTTGAGTGGACAAATTAAGTCTTTTGAGGTTATTCCCCAATCCCATAGTGATCATCATCGATTATCACTCAAGATGGAGTGGGCTCCTATCTCTTCAGACAGACGGATGGTGCCCCAACAGCTGGTAGTCAATAATGCAGAAACCTGTTTCCGTTGGTCACACTCTAATTTAACGTTGTTAAAGCAAATGGTTGATCGCAACACCAAAGCCTTAGTGCCTGTCCAGTACCCAAATTTACTACTACCATTTAGAAATGTAAATAAGTTTTCCAACCAGTCGTATACATTTGGCATACATAAGCACACATTTAACCATGAAGTAAAAACAAGGAAATCCCAATACCGACATGAAAAGAAATAAATTCTATTATCGAATCATCCTATGCTAAAACAACAGTTGAAAACTGCCAAGTGTCAATACCACAATTGGTTACGTCAATTTCGAGCACATCTTTTACAAAACGACAGCGAACATATGTTGAAGCTGTTGTCTAATAAAAACTTTTCAGAGACATGGGCAGTATTCAATCGCTGTACTAATCGCACACAGTCGATAATGCAGTCACATATTGTTTCAGAGGCCCAATGGAGCGCTTATTATACCAATTTATATGCAGATCCTAACTTTACAAATTACCATCTTCTTGTAGAGACCATCGACCAATGGGCTGTACACTGTTCTTCAACCATCATTGAAGAATACATTGGTAAGATCAGCTCATCCCGTGATATGGTCCCGGATGGGCTCAGCAACTGCATGTTTAAGTCAAATCCATCGGCGTCGGCTGAAATTTTGAATGGTCTTTTCCAGCAGGTCCTGTCGTCTCGTACTATTCCACCTTCATGGAAGACCTCTATAATTGTCCTGATCCACAAGAAAGGTGATCGTACTCAACCTGTCAATTATAGGCTGATTACACTGTTGGATGCGCATTGGCAAGCTTTTTGCCAAATTAATCCTACAAGACTTTAATACTTAGACCAAGACCTTCAATAAAAGAGACCCGTTCCAGACAGGCTTTCTAGTAGGCATGGGCACCAATATCAACTTGGTGTGCCTCAATGCCTTGAAAGCACAATGCCAAACTTCGAAACAATCAATATATTCTGCTTTTGTTGATTTGCATACAGCCTTTGATGCCATATCTAGGCCCCTTTTTAATATCTAAACTTAAACGAGATAACTGTCCTCAGTCCCTACTGGAAATAATCTTTCAACTTCATTTCGTATTAGACTAACTATGGAAGGTCTTCTTTCTTCTTCAACTGTGATTGCGCGTGGCCTTAAGCAAGGTTGTCTCTTTGCCTCTTCAATTTTCTATTACTTTTTACATGACGTTAGACAAATCTTTGCTCCTGTGGCTTCCGACTCTCCCAAGTTGAATGATATCCCGATTCAAACTTTAATGTATGCCGACGACTTAGTTCTTGTCTCAAAAACTCCTAGGGGTCTACAA
This sequence comes from Ambystoma mexicanum, assembly GCF_040938575.1. NCBI lineage: Eukaryota > Metazoa > Chordata > Amphibia > Caudata > Ambystomatidae > Ambystoma > Ambystoma mexicanum. The sequence continues at coordinate 602,143,370 of NC_090931.1, forward strand.
AAATTGCTCGATGCATTCAGTGTTAATATCGACCAAAATGAACTGAGTATTAACACTAAAAAAACTCAAATTGTTTGTTTTTCAGCCAAGAATTTCAGAATAAACAAGTTTGCATGGTCAATCAACCAAACCAAACTGCTAGTAGTTCCCAATTATATGTACTTGGGTATGGTGTTTGATGGTTCTGTTGTGACTAAAGGTCATCAAGATGCGGTGTCTTAGAAATTGATCAAAGAGATCACTCAGACTAAAGTCATACTACACCGATACGGTGCCTTCACACTCAAACCAGCTATTGGAAACAAAAAGTGGTCCCTTGTATCTTGTATGGCCTCGAAACACAACCAGTATATTCTGGTGAGTTTCTAAATAAACTGAAGGCCAAATTTTGGAGAAGTTTGCTTAACCTCCCACAGTGCACACCGGGACTGTGGTCACGTTACGAACTAGGACCAACCTCTTCATATGCGCAGTATCAATGGAAAACTTGTGCACTTTTTCGTAAATGCCTTGTGATAACCGACAATAACAACCTGTTGCATTATTTATCAAATTACTTTTTCATTTTCAATCATTTGTTTGTCAAAAGTTGGTTGAAAGGAGTCTATTCCATTCTCATTCGTGCTGAGTGTCTCTGGAAATACTAATTACCAACCCTGACAAAGCCAAGGTTTCAATATATCACCATGATTTGATCCACACAAGATATACCTGTTTAGAATATAAGGACACTACACTCCAGAAGTTCAGACCCAAAAATCTTAGGTGTCCAGAGCCGTATCTTTTAAAATTCCCTTCAGCTAAAATACGCTCTGGGATCATCCGGTTGCGTTTCAATCTCTGGCACACAAGACAAATTCTAGTGAGGCGCAAAATAATCCCCAAAGAACTACACTATTGTCGATTGTGTTTAAATGGCTAAACGAAGGAAACCGTAGAGCATTTATTGTCACTGTGTCCAGCACTGATATCAGAACGTCTTAAATGTTTCCGACAGCACTCTATCCATTTAGGAATGCTGGACACAGATGAAAGGTGGATTACGTTATTGTGTACTAACAATGTCTCTATACAGATAGCAATGGTGAACCTTTTGGTCATGCTTAAATTGGATGTATAGATTTTATGGTGTGGTTGATTCATTGTTAAGTTTATCTATAGTATATTCTGTTTCATCTCCTTTATGATCTCAATTGTTGTTGTAGAGTAGGTTTGAACTGTTTTTTTTCTTTTTTGATATTTCTTTTCTTTCATCACTGTCTATTTGTATTTTTATTTGTTTGTATTGAAAAGTTGATTTAATTCAGCTAATTCAATAAAAAAAATAATAAATCAGCGTTCATAGGAGTAAATCAGTCAATAAGTGTTCTTAAACAGTAACAATCAATTAGCATTCATAAGAGTAAATCAATCAGTCAGAGTTTATAAGCAGTATATATCAATTTGAGGACTGTAGCAGGTGGGGTTTTAGAGAGGAACTGAACAGAAGATAGGAAGTAATGGAGCGAAGAACCGGGGAAGCATGTTCCAGTGAAGAGGGGCTAGGAGCTGGAATGAGTGAAAACGGGATTGGGCACAGGGGGGGCGGGAACATTTAGTCTAAAAAGATTAGCAGAGCGGAGGAAGCGAGATGGAGAGTAAAAAGAAAGGAGAGATGCAAGATAGTCAGGAGCAAGTCCATGTAGACATTTGAACACAAGAAAGAGAAAGTTGTATTTAAGCTGATAATAGAAGGGCAACCAGCCGAGAGAGGCAAGCGAAGGAGAAATTGGGTCCTGGTAAGAGAGAAGACAGAGTGAGCGAATTGAAGAATGATAGATAGCTTTAAGAGGAGCAAGACATGAGTGGGGAAGACCAAAGAACAAATTCGAACAATAGAATAGTCGGGAGAAGACTAGTGAAGAGATGAAGAGTTTTTTAGCGTGGAAAGTGAGAAAAGGGTGGATTTTGCGAATGTTGTAGGGATGAAATCGACAGGCGCGGGATGTAAGGGAGATATGGTGGTCAAAGGAGAGATTAGAATCAAAGTAAATGCCAAGATTGCAGACAGTGGGAGAGATCGAGAGACCGGAGGGAGGAAAAGAAAAGGAAGAGGGAGGAGATTGCGACATGAGGGTGTTTGCAGGAAAGAATAGGACCTCAGTCTTTCCGGCATTTAGGGTGAGGAAGTGAGAGGTCATCCAAGACTTGATGGCGGATAGGCAGGATGAGATAGTCTAATGAATGTTAGGGGAGAAGGACGGGAAGGATAGGAAGAGCTGGGCGTCGTCAGCATAGAAGTGGTGTGACACTCCAAAGGATGAGATAATAGGGGCAAGAAAGGAAGTATATAAGGAAAATAGAAAGGGAGCAAGAACTGAACCTTGAGGAACGCCATGGACCAGAGGAACGTGAGGAGATGTGTTGCCGCCCCCAAGAGACAGCAAAGGTGCGGTTGGATAGGTAAGATGAAAACCACGCTAGAACAGACCCGCGAAGACCAAGGGAGGAGAAGGAGTTCAGAAGCAAAGAATGATCTACAGTATCAAAGGCACCGGACAGATCAAGTAAAATAAGAATAGATGAGTGTTTGGAATACCGTGCAGTGAGGAGAGAATGAAGTACCTACGTAAGGGAAGTTTCAGAGGAGTAGGTGGGGCGAAAGCCAGACTGAGTCGCAGGAAGGAGAGATAGACTAGACATGAATGATGAGATTTGTGAATAAACGAGGCACTTGGGGAGTTTGGATAGAAAAGGTAGGAGGGATATACAACAGAAATTACAAACAAGAAGGGGGTTAGCTGTAGGTTTCTTTAGGATAGGTATGATAATTGCGTGATTGAAGGCAGAAGGAAAGGTAGAGGTGGTGAGACAAATGCTAAAGAAAGAGATGAGAAAGGTTACCAGAGGTTGGTAGACTTTAGGGATAAGTGAATAGGGGATGGGGTCAGCGGGGGAAGCTGTAGGATGTGCTTTGGCGAGGAGGAGAGCCACCTCTGAGTCTGTAATGGGAGGAAAATTAGAGACAGGACTGGAGGGGGTAGGGAAGGATAAGGGGGAGGAGTTGTAGGAAGGTGAAGATAGTATGTCCTGGTGTAGGGAGTGCACTTTGGAGGAGAAGAAATTGGCAAGATCAGATGCTGATAGGGATGAGTTGATAGACGGATCAGGTGTAGGAGGAGAGAGAAGTTGGGTTAAAGTTTGGAAGAGACGTTGAGGATGAATGGATTGACTCTGAAGAAGGTCAGAGAAGTAGGTACATTTGGCAGACTTAATACAGTTGTCGTAGAGGACGTGATAAGAGAAATAGGTTGCTCAGTTAGTAGGAGAACAGTGTTTGCGCCAGCACCTTTCAAGGCGGCAAAGAAGGCGGCGCATAGAAGAGAGATGAGGCGAGAGCCATGGTTGGGCAGGTTTGCGAGTGGGCCAAAAGGGAGAAAGAGGGTGAAGTTGATCAAGGCTAGATGTAAGACATGAAGAGAGAGTGGACACAGCTTCATCTGTAGAGAGAGAAGAGAAGTGTGAGAGAGATGGGGCAGAGAGTGTATGCAGGTATCATTGAAGAGCAAGGAGTTAAAGTTGCGTGGATCACGCCTATAGAAAGTCTTAGTGGAGGAGAGGGAGGAGGTGCTAGAGGGAGTTTGCGGGAGTAAGGAAGCTGAGATTAGGAAGTGATCTGAAAGGTAGACGGGAAGAGTAGATATGAAGGAGGCAGTAAATGATGAGGTGAAGATCAAGTCGAGAGTAGAACCAACTTCACAACGGGGGTGCGCCTACTGTATATATGTTACCGTTTGCAAGAGTCTGCTCGAATTGGATGCTCTCGACCCTGTTACACATTGCCAGGTGTACGTGTCTGGACTGCCCTTAATCTCCCCTCTTATTCGCCCTTACCATAGAGCCGCTGGCAGATCTCATTAGGTATAAACATCGACACAGGGGCATCCGGATGACTGATGAGCATGAAATCATAGCCCTTAATGCGGATGATTCAATAGTTTATATCAGAGACCCTCAGATCCACATGGCCCCAATAATGCATGATGTTCTCGCGTTCGGAGTGCTGTCTGGCCTGCGTGTAAATTGCACTCAGTCAGCCATTTTTCCCCTAACTGGTGCTGTGGCTAAACCACCTAACTTTCTCGATTTCTCATGCGCCCCAATGAGATGAGATACGTCGGGATTACAGTGACCAGAAAACACGCCACTCTATAATCCCGCAAGTATACTGAATACATGTCCCATCTCACTCTCGAGCTACAGACATGGACACAGTTACTGCTGTATATTGCAGGTAAAATAGCCTTACTTAAGATGATATTTCTTCCCAAACTCCATTACATCTTTCAGAATATACCATTATGGCCTGGAGCAGAGTTCTTTAAGCAACTGGAAAGCAGTTTCAACACATTAGTTTGGCACTCTGGGGCGGTGCGCCTTCATGGGATACCTTGTCGCTACTCTATGCCCAGGGGTTTTTTTTAGCCCCTGATGTTCGGTTATACTGGATAGTGTCACAGGTGCAGTTCGCGGCCTACTGGTTTCTGCATGGTGCGCCCACACCGCATGTTAAACTTGAAAAGTAAACTGCGCAGGGTCGAATATCGGGACCCTAGTGCTTTCTCCATGTTTCGGAGACCTATGCTCATTCGATCCTGCAAGTGTGGCCGCTCTGGCCTGGTGGAAGTTATGGAAGCTGCTGGGGGTGGCTCATCCCTACCATAGCGACCTTCCCCTATGGAATTGCATACCGACCTTTCCCAGAGAAGATGCTGCCACGGAGAGACGGTGGACACAGGGTGGGTTTAGCTTGTTGGGTAACATGTACGTGTACAGGAATTTTTTTACCACGGATGACATCCCTATAATTACGCAGCATAGGTCCTCACAATGGCTGCCATACATTGGCCTATACAGACCATTCAGGGGGCGGTGGGCCGGATTTTCTATGGAATCTGAAAACTATCCCATACTGGGGTATATAATAACTGCTCATGAAGCTGTATTTTACACAGCTTGGTTCAGAGCCGGATCTCGGCAACACTAAGTACGGTCCAATCCAAACAGGCGTGGGATATGGTCTTGAACATAACTGACCAGATCTGGGGGGACATGTACCTAATACAACTCCACGTATTGCACAGGTGTTACTTCACTCCGGCTCGACTGCACCCGTTCTCCCAGACAAACATGGGTCGCTGCCCCAGATGCAGTGATGATAATGCTGGCTACTTCCACATGGTATGAAGTTGCCCTAGGCTTGGTGGGTACTGGGAGGAGGTATGTGCTATGCTAGCCGATATGATTGATAGCAGAATTGAAGCCACCCCAATGCACTGTTTGCTTCATGTGTTTGATGACCTAGTGGGACCCAGGCATAAACCTGCTAGTATATTTCTACTACTGGCATTGTGGTGTTTACTACTGCACTGGCTTAAGCCTACCACCCAACATCTAGGCAATGGCTACAAGCTGTCACCTGGGCCATCGATAATGAGGATCAATGGGCGTCCTTGCAACTGGCAGGCAGCCGCCCTCATGATGTGTGGCAGCCCTTTCGCTCCTTCTTACTACGCACTCATGAAGCCCCATAAGCAAACTGCTATATGCCTATATCCTTTCCCCCTGACACATTCACTGTGCCACATGCCTGCCTACCTATGCTGCCATCATAACCCTGTTTCCCTATTGCTGGATAACATTGTCCCCTTGTCAACCATGCCTTTATTGCTGCTGAATGCTGTTTTGTGATTCACACCTTGTTCATGAAAAATGTGATACCAAGTGCTTTAATAACAAAAGTAAAAAAAAAAAAAATGAAATCAGTATTACGGGTTCGGGGGGGCACACCGGAGGGCACAAATACACCATGCAGGGGGCGGGGTCGTGACACATCAAAGTAGGGTGACCAGATGTCCCGGTTTTGCCAGGACTGTCACAGAGTTGTGCCCTCTTCCCTCTGTTCTGGGAGAAATGTGGGCTGAGAAGATTTTTGGGGATTCCTATCGACTAAGGATCCAAATGCCCAGGCTATAGTGGTTCTGTTGGATGCGGTAAAGGTATGTGTGTGTTTTGTTTTGGTGTTTGAGGGTGAGTATGCAGGATAATTGGAACGTTTTATAGTAGGGTGAGTGATGAAAGTGGTCTGTGCCCTACTAATTTGAGGGTTATGTTGGTTTGGCAGGGTTCAGGTTCTTTTAGGGTGGTCTGCGTTGAAATGCTTTATTTCATTGGGGTGTCTAGGTTTTGTTTTTTGGGGGGTTTCTCTTGGGTTGTGATGGCTGTTTCTCTTCGATGGAATGTAGTTTCCTGTTTAGTTTTAGTTAGAGGCACGTTTTTAGTAATTTTCAGAATGTTAGGTGTTCTTATGATGTACGTATTTACTTTGAGAGTGAGTTCCAAAGTTTTGCCGAGACACAGGAGTATGCTGCTCCACCAAATGTCAGCTTTGAGTACTGTTTTGGTTTGAGGCGTATATCATTGCTGGATTTCAAAGATCAATTTGGTTTGTGAATGGAAATTATTTCCTGCATGAATTCCGCTCCTTGGCTGTTTATCTCTCTGTGGGTTATGCAGTGTCTTGAAGAAAGTATTCTTTTTTAATGTCAAATCCGTTTATTTTTGTTCTCAAGACAATCAAAAAGTAATTTTTTTGACTGGCAACTGGTGTAGGGATTTTAGTACTAGTGTGATGTGTTCTCTCTTGGTGATCTTGCTGCTGCATTCGGAATTTGCTGTAGTTTTTTGGTGAGGTGGTCTGGCATTCCAAGATAGATACTGTTGGCGTAGTTTATTATTGACATGACAACTTAACTACCAAAGAGGTAAGCAACAGCATTACTCATGGTAGTCACTCATGCAGCCAGGAAACACACGATTATCACACCAGGAAATATTTATCACTATCTTGCAAAGTCACAAACACCCCAACCACAAACGTCATAGTGCCTGTAAGGAAGTAACTCCTTCAACTAAGAAAATAACACACACCACTTGCTCAGGGAAGTCGTATCACACAAATGGCAGTCACTTCTCTTCTCTCACTCTCTCTCTCTCCCAGGTAGGTCACATGTGCAGAGCAAGCAAGTTTCCCATGGCCATGCTTGAGAGGGCTTTCTAGTCCTGTTTTTGGGAATTGCAGTCTTCCACCGTTTTAAATGGAAAAGAAAAAAGTACAATTCTCCAAATCCAAATGGAAAAACAGAACTGGATGGCTTTCTCAAGCATGGCCAGGGGCAACTTGAGATCCCCACACGTCTATCTAGGGGAGTCACACCCCAACCAGGGATCTCCTAATCTAGCAATGGGCATTACACCATCTACCTAGGGCACTCGCATATGCTCAGGTAAAATGTCTCAATGAAGATTATCAAGGCTTATAGTGCCGGGAGTCTTGATTCTATTAAACTTAACTTTTTTAATGCTACTCTTCACAGCAGCCTTTTTTTTAAATCAACTTTCTTTTTATTTTTTCTTATTTTACAACAGTAAATAATCAAATCAACAAAACTTCCATCACATCACCAGGGACTACAAATCCCCAGGAGTCCCTTGTGTTCCTGTAGTTGTGTGCTTTTCCAAACAACCAATGCTGGCCCAGCACACCACGCACGTCATGTCCTGTCCACAACTCCTCCTCTTTCTTTGATCATCCAACAAGAAACAGTCGAACCGATAAATCAACCAGCGTGGAACCATCACAAGAAATTCACTCAGATCCGGGAACTCGCTCTGCTTGGGACCATTCCTTGTCAGGTAGGCTCGCCCCAGTAATGTAAATGCAACAAATAGTCACCATTAGGCAGGGAATATGCAGCCAAAGTAGCACATCTACAATCGACATATTTCTACATTAGATCCATATCTACATATTATACCAAACATTATAGCAGAAACATTTTCACCAATAAATCCCCCCTGCGTATATAGGGTGGGATAATGCTTGCCTCCGTGTCTTCAATAGAATCAAGACTGCCGGTGCTATAAGCTGGGTAATCTTCATTCTATGTCAAGACCGGAGGCACGTATTATGCTTGTTCAAAGCTGTCGAACACCAATGCAGCCACAGATGATACTTGCTTGAAATAAAAGGTCTTAAAAGTCCCTTCGGAAGACCAATCAGCGGACTTCATAATGTCCTGCAGTGAAACGCCTGCCGCAAAAGCCTTGGACGCCATTGCTCCTCTAATAGAATGCGCCCCAAACAACTCTAAATCTACACCTGCAATGTGCATCGCTTCTCTAACCCACCTAGCAATAGTGGCGGAGGCCACTGCATGAAAAGGTTTCCTTCGTGCGATCAATAGCTGACCACGGGGTCGCACCCTTTCGGTAGCCTTCTCATAATCCTTAATACACCAAGCCACAGATAACTTGGGTTCCTCTGGAAAATATGGATACGAGATGATGGAAGACCCACTCTTAGTTCTCTTAGCGATGTGAAAAGCTACCCCTTCAGGGTAGAAGGCTTTCCTGCTGACCTCTAGCGCCTTAACATCGGAAACTCGCCTACACAATATTAAGCACAGTAGCATGGCTAGTTTACTGGAGAGACAGTGTATAGACAATTGATCATTTGATGGCCTCTGCTTATAGAGACAGAATACCACCTCTACATCCCAAAGAACCGTACAAATCTCCCATTCAAACAGCATTATAGTGAACAAGGGGAGCGGGGGCTGCGGGGGTGTCCCCTTCCCCCTTGTTCACTATAATGTCAGCGGGGGATGCAGATGTGTCCCCTGCACCCGACTGCTTAAAGATTTTTAAAAAAAGGGACCCTGCAGCATTGGATCTGACCCACGTTAGAGGAACAGATCCAATGCGGCAGCGGTGCAGGAGGAGCATTGGAGGCAGCAGGGAGAAAAAAGGAAAGTATGGGAAGAGGGTGGCGGGTTTGGTATATGGCATGATTTGGGTTGTTTTGCCAAAGTGAAAACAGATTTGCGGCGAAATCTTTACACTTTGGTCAAACAACCCAACTCCGATCTATATACTCCTATAATTATAATTGTTCTTTTATAACGCGCTTAATACCAGCGATTGGTTTCTAAGCACGGGATCAGGATTCGAACCTGAGTTGCACTGCACTGTCTTGCTTCCAAGACAAATGCATTGCCCCTGAGCTATGCCTCCTCCCCATCAGAATGCCCTGCCATCTTGCACAAAGCCCGCCAAAAAGTTAAGGACATGTCCTAAAGAGCCAAAAATGCGATGAACACGCTGCAACATACACCACTCTTCCCACTTGGTCCAAGCAGCATCATAGGTCCTAAGGGTGGAGGGTGCCCAGGAGTCTCTGATACAATCTGTAGCGACCGCCAAAAGGCCAGTCCAAGACCAGTGTTGACTGAAACTCTGCACGCTGGCAGTTGCAGTGTATCCGCCAACAATAGTGGATGTTCTTGACCCCCCGGGTTGCGCAGTAGATTCGACTGAGATGGAATCACTCTTGGAAAATCTGAGGAAAGTGCCATCAGAATCGGAAACCACGCCTGCGATTTCCACAGCGGACAAATGATCACTAGTTCTGCCTGTTCGCTGTGCACCTTCGCTAGGGTCCTCGCCAACATGACAAATGGGGGAAAGGCATAGTGCATCTCTGCTGACCAACTGCAGAGAAACGTGTCTGTCCCAGTACCCCCAGATCCAGCTTCCAGCTAAAATACTCAGGCGCTGGTCCGTTCAACCTGGAGGCAAAAAGATCGATGTCTACCTGCCCCCAGAGCTCTTGTAATTGTAAGAACACTGGCCTGTGTAACCTCCAGTCGCTTGCGTCCTCCTGGTATCTGGAGTTCCAATCCACGACCACCTGCTTCCTGGGCAGATACTCCATTGCTATCGCTATTTTCCTCTCCAGGCAGTAATACCAGAAGTCCTTCGCCAGTTCTACCAACATTTCCGACCAGGTTCCCCCCAATCGATTTATGCACTGCACTTCCGAGAGTTGCCATCTTCAACAGGATGCAGCAGATTACTCTCTCTCTGGCAAAGGCTTCCACTGTCAACGAGCCTGCCTGCAGCTCTAAAAAGTGTATGTGCATCTACAATTCTTCTTGGGACCACTTTTCTCCAGTTTGCAGGGTCCTGCACCTTACACCCCAGCCGGACCCGCTGCCATCCGATTCTATCACCAACTCCGGTGTGTCTCTGAATATGGCTCTGCCGTTCCAGGCTTCGATATTCTGCAACCACCATTCCAGTTCTATTCTCCCGCCCTCGTCCAATGGAACCACCTGGTGGTACTGGACACCTCCTTGCAAGTGCCTGATCTTAAGCCTTTGCAGTGCCCTGTAATGTAGAGGCCTGGAAAATGTCGCCTGAATCGAAGAAGCTAGGAGTCCCACTATCCTGGCTAGATTCCAAAGCAAAATATGCGTCTTCAGAAGTGCCGCCCTCAGTTCCTTCTTGACTGCTCTCCTCTTCTGTTGGGGCAGCTCTAGCATGGCCGTCCTGGTGTCTATAATAAACTGATGGAAAATTATAGATATCAAACTGGGAAACACAAAAATGTATGATGTACCGGTACTTTCATCTTGAAAAAATAGACAAAGTACAACCTGATTATTCAAAAATATATAATTTATTTCAAACACAAAAAGGAACCCTAAAAACATACACAACAGTGAATCGTATTAAATACAATTGTATTACTCAATTTTCATGAAAAAATCATCACACATTCAACAAATACCAGGACACAATATAGCAGCATATCACAACATCACAAAGCGAATGTGTCACATAAAACATATATATTCCCGACATGTAACATGTTTCAGTTCTTTGTGCCTTTATGTGGCTGAACTTTCTTCAGGGGAAAACACTTCTTTTCATATAAAATTCTTTCAATATTGTGCGGTAGGGGTCCAAAACACATCCACCAACGGATGTAGTGTGTAAACTGAAAATAGAAAGAGGCCTTTAGTTCCCAGTAGTATCATCCATCAAACACATTGCAACCTCCACCACTACAATTAGACCAGAGCCCAAAGAGTGATTGGAGGTCAAAAACCCGTCACCATGAAAGTTTCTACATGAGTCTCCAAAATCACCCTTGCAAAAAGACACAATTACAACAAAGGTAATTGTACAGAAGAGCCATTAATCACTACTTCTTGTACCGCGATTCCACAAATCATAAGTTCGCCAAACCTCTAATATAGAGGTCATTTCATTAAAAGGGTGAAAAGATCATTGAGGTTTACAAGAGAGAAAGAAATCCACCACTTGCAGGAGCACCACCAATTACATATAAAAACCTATCCGTGGTACCTGATAAGTCTCCAAACAGGATACTAATTGGCTCTAAACCGTATGAGTAGATACACCGTTAGTATCACACGCATCTGAAACGATGCCTCAAGTCATCCGTAGTCCACTATAGTCAAGTTGGCAAACGTCATCACCAGGTGTGACACACAATGACTATCTGCAAAGTAACATACCACATTAAGTTGTAGTTAGTTATAAACATTCACACTGTTTAAAATGTTTAAAGTGTACATAAAGAAATCACCATGTAGATCTCATAGTCTATATCAGTGTGCGCTCATTCAAAAATCCATCGACTGGCTAACTATACCCATGTACCATAACACGGAGGAAAATGTAAACAAACACTTGCTTATAGCATTATCTGCACAGCGTCATACTGCATTGAGTCAGGTGAAATGGCAGACATTCACTCTGGTTAGAGTACACACCAGAAAAGTCATCGTGTAAATTTCTTTGTATATATCATTGTGCGCATGTATTTCCAAGGAATCACTCGAGAATTTAAAAGTACAAAAAGGCAAAAATGGCGTGATGGAAACAACTCCATCGAATGCCTGGCTATACACACGTACAATCACCACCCATGGTGGGATTGCCAACAGAAACTTACTTCTAGCGTCTGGCACAGTGCTCAAGCAGCAGCCGTAATCACGCGTACTCTCCTCAGGAACCGGCACGTCTGAAAAAGTTTAGGCTAATGCTTACACGCTTCCTGCGAGCGCAGTGATATAGACAGGGGACTAAAGCTGAAACAGTAAGTCCTGGCACAACGTCGCCATATTGAAACTAAAAATGGCGGTATGCACCACCATACAATGTACTGAAATAGAAAAGGGCGCACTATGATGCACAATATTGTCGGAATAGCAACAACCAATGTACCCACATCCTGTAGAGCACCATGATGTTTTGAATTCATATGGATGTTAATGAAAAAATATTGCACAGGATGAATTTAAGCACAATTAGACATACCAATGAACACAAAACTCTTTTTGCATATATGGCACCCGAAAAGCAATCATGGCAATATCTTTAGTAGACACACACAGTCACAAATAAAGCACAGAGCTGCTTCTTGCATAGATAAATTGAACCTTATTTTTCTTTTTGTATTACTGCATTAGCAAAAGCCACCATGCTGCTAATAAACAGGATGTTCATATCACTTGTCTTCGCAATTATAAGTAACAAGCCTATAGTTTAGGAAAATACATAATATTACATCATGCCATACTCAGAATTTGGAAAGAGTAGCACTCAGGCTCTAACATCAAGATCGTACAGATGTGACTGTATACTTAGATGGAACAAATAGCAAAACACAGCATCAAAGATGTACCTGATGCCAATCAACATTTTCATTGAGGCCTACCATGTGGCTTTGTAATTTGAAAATCAACTTCTGTTCGAAGTTCAACAGTTTCTGATCAATCTCATTTTTACTATTTCCTTCAGCTTTCTTAAGGATTACCCAACTAAAACTGGTATAGTCATGATTTTTATCAACAAAATGTTTCACCATCGGAGCTATACGCACCTTGTTTTTAATACAACTGCGGTGTTCAAATTAGTCTGGCCCGACACTTTCTATTAGTTTTGCCAATGTAATGAAGTCCATACGGACAAGTGATCATATAGACCACATTTTGTGTATTGCAGTTGGTCATGCTACTCATGTGTCATAACACATCAGGATTGATCTGTAAAGACGTCGTTGTTTTGGTGAAGTCACACATGACACATTGGCCACAAGGGAAATTACCCTTAACAGTGGGTAAGCCCCATAGAGTGGTTTGTTTCACAGGTGCACTTGGTTTTATAGTGACATCATTTCTGACAAGTATATTTCGCAGATTCTGACTTTTTCTGTAAGCTACCAAAGGGGGTAATCTCTCTTTGTTGTTGTAGACTTTTTTCCATGTCTTATTGATAATGGTCTTTATTTTGTAAGACAAATTCGAGAAGGTATTGACAAAAACAGTCCCTACTTCTTTCCGTTCTTTGTTGACTTTCTCTAGTAGAGCATCCCTGTTGTTATTATAGGCCCTTTTAGAAGAGGTTTTAACCAATTTAGCTGGGTATCCTTTCACCAACAGATTCTGAGACAGGATATTAGCACTATACACAAAGTCCTCTTTAAGGCTGCTGTCACGTTTTAGCCTTAAAAACTGCCCAAAAGGCAAATTGAATTTCAAATGGTTCGCATGATGGCTATTATAATGCAACAAGGCATTCTTGTCAGTCTTTCTGCTGTAGGGTTTGACTTTGAGGACAGCCAAGTGTTGAAATAAAGTGATGTCTAAGAAGTCGATTTGTTGTTCCTCTATAGCACGGGTAAATTTCAAAAAACCTATTTTGAAGGTTTAGCCAATCGACGAAATCATTTGCTTGTCCTACAGATCCGTCCCACACTATGAGGACATCATCTATGCACCTAAGCCATTTTCTCAGAAACTGTTGGTATGGATTATCTGCCGGGTACACCACGCTTTTTGAAATAACTCCACATATAAATTGGCAAGGTTTGGTGCCATGACTGCACCCATGGCCATGCCTTCTGTTTGTTAATAAAAGGTGCCTTGAAATTGAAAAAAGCTCTTAGTGAGAGTGAATTCTGTACACCACAAAATAAAGCCATTACTAAGGGGGTGGCCATCCTCCCTAATGTGGCTCGCTGCAGAATCATTGTATATAAAGACTGGATGTCTAAACAAATAAGTAGTTTGATATCTATAATTTTCTATTTCTGTTTGATTTTCTATCTCTTTGTTTATCATTATATATCTACATATCCCCTGATAGTAGAGATAGTGTTTATGGGGGTTATATGTTGATACCTATTTGAATCACTGTCTATAATAAACCCCAATAATTCCAACCACTATTTCGGGACTAACTCTGACTTCTCCATATTTACTAGGAAACCCAATGATGCCAGTAGAGAGCACACCCATTGAGCCCAAGTCGGCAGCGCCGACATGCGACAGGGTGCCAGATTGAGGATGTCCTCTAGGTACAAGGATGATCCTGGCCCCCCTGTCCCTGATGGCTTCTGCCACCGGTCGCATATATTTGGTAAACGCCCCAGGGGCTGATGCTAGTCCAAAGGGTAGGCAAGCAAACTGCCAACTCTGTCCCTGCCACAAGAATCTGAGTAAACGCATGTGCTGCGATGCCACTGTGATGGTGAGGTAGGCATCTTTCAAGTCTAGTCTTGCCAGCCAATCTGATTTGCACAGGATGTCCCTGAGGAGGTGAATACCGTCCATCTTGAAATGTCTGTAGACAAGCCAGCTGTTCAGCTCCCTCAGATTGATCACTGGTCTCACATTTTTCCTTTCCTGTGTACCAGGAACATATTGCTGTAAAACCCTGGTCGCCCCCCCCCCCTCTCGAACATCGTTCTATCGCCATTTTTACTGCTAGGGCATTGAATTCCCTGTCAAGGAGACTCTCCCCTTCATTTGCCATTTTGAGCCTCACCAGGATCCAACCCTGCTGCGGGGGGCCAACGAATTCTAGCCTGAAGCCTGTGACAGTCTGTAAGGCCCAAGCATCGCTTTATAGCTCCTGCCATTTGTGTATACATGCTGTGTTCTTCCTCCTACCTTGGGGTAACACTTGCATTGCTGTCGGTATCTGCCACGACCTCTCTGCCCACAGGGTCCTCTCCCTTGGACGGGAAGAAGGCATCCTGTTGTCGGCTCTCTGAGTACTGGGCCCTTGGGCCTTGGAGCCTCCTCACCAGACTGAAACGTCTGGCCGATCAGACCCTGTGTCGACCAGTCCCTGCATGTGGATAGATGGCTGTGATTTCTCCAGTACAGTATAAGTCCCTACAAATCAGGACATCTCTTTAGCGAAGGCTTCCCCAAATAGTCCTTGCGCAGATTCACCAGCTTTATAGTTCACCAGATCCCCAAGCTTACGGTCTTGTTTTAGTAGAAGACTGCAGCGTCTTTCTGATGATAGAGCGCAGCTGGCATTGCCGAGCAGGCATACCGCTCTATGCGCCCAACTAGCCAGGGTGGCAGCATCCAGGGTTCGCCCGTATTCCTGGTTCTCTCCGCCAAGTCCTTTATCCTATGCCAAGAGTCCGGCCATGTCAAGGACCGTGTCCTGGCAATTCTTGCAGGCTCAGTCCACGCCTCGCCTAACATCTTTAGTTGCCTTGGTAACAAACGTGACCATCTTGGCATCAAGCTCTGGGGTGTCCATTACTTTGCCGGGTAGGTCTGGTCTTAGGCACTTCTCTCTCATCCAGAAGCACACTTCTTTTTTTCTAAGGGCTTCCTAATTCGTGGTGCCATTTTTTGACCTTCCCTCAGTGAGGGTAGCCATTCTGTCGATTTCGGGTGTCATATGCCATCGCTGTCAAACATGTCGTCCCCTACTTCCAGTGTGGCTCTGGGCAACACTGGCGCTCATCTGAGGGAGTCTCGCCATCATTGGCGCCCTCTGTGTTTTTCGCCCCTGGGGTAAGGGGTAAGAGGTTTGGCACTGCCGATTTCCCAAGAAAAGCATTTTTCAGCTTACTGAATGGGTCAGCTTCCTCCTGCGTCAGCTGTTGGCCCCCAACTTTGTGACCCAGGGGGATAGAAGAGGGGGTGCTCTTCCGGGTCCTGTACTCCCCCCCTCACACACTCCCTTTTCTTTGGAGTGTGATGCTGAGGTACCTTCACCTGGACTGAGCTCTCTCTTTCTTTTCTTCTGAGCTATGTTCGTTGTGGCAATGAGGGATTCAAGTGCCCGTAGGCATTCCTGAATGGGATGGACTCCTTGTGATACAGCCATAGCTAGTGAGTCCCCTGTACCCTCTTGAAACTCATTGACAAGTCTTTGTCTATCGCCTGTTCTTCCTCATCTGATCAGGTAAAGAACTGTCAGGCTCCATGTGTGCCATCAGCTCTGAAATTGAGCATGTGAAGTATTAAGTATCTTGTGCCTTCATGCCAAGTCTATTCCTGAACGTTGTAAGATGCCAGGAGATAGCAGGCACTTTTAAGATATCCCTGTGGACCGTTGCGATCAAAAGGAAAAGCTTCTCTGTGTCTGAGGCATGTTTAAGAGATTTGCGCATGCGCGCATGCCCAAAACACAGGGTGCCTTCCTCACCATGCTTGGATAACGTTCTTTGTCATCCTGGGCGATTGCGATTCCTGCCGTAATCGCACGCGAGGATGCGCGCAAAGTCAAAAGGTTGTACTTGAATATAATACAGAGTAAGATGATGACAAGGATGCTGTGTTTAAAAGGGTAGTTAAACATTTACGGTCTCTTTTCAAAACAACTAGTATGTTATGTTATTTCATGTTATGTCGATTGGTAATTGTAAATTGTACACCTGCCTCATTTAGCGCATCCAGCGTACCCAATGAGCAGCTGAAAATTACAGCTGTAAATTCAAATATGTTGATACTGTGGGGATCAGCAGTGACTGGTGGCAGTAGTGGTCAATATGCTGCCACCAACAAACGGCATAGGCTTGCTAGAAAATATTTAAGCTCTGTGTGATGAATCCTATGGAGTCATCACAGATTCACTGGCAGTGACCTCCTCTCATGTGGACAGGGGATAGCAGCCGCTACCTGAGCCTGACCGTGGGGGCAGCTTTATGAGGGAGGATCACATGAGAGGAGACGTCATGACTTAATTGGACGAGACGCGGTATCTTTGCCCTTTCCCATGAGAAAGACCCTCTAATACCCAAGACCCCAATGACATATTGTCAACTGCTTGTACCCCCTTGTAGAAAAATTAAAGAAACATATTCTTCATATTTGTCTGGTCAAACGTCCACCTATGACACAAACAAACAAAGCTCCAACACAGCGCCTTTTCTTCTTTTGACATACCTTTATGTAAAATCACTAAGAAGAATTGTTCAAATACCATGTGTCCAATGACACCTATGGACTTCAACTCCCAAAATTCCTCAAGTACTGAGACGAGGAGGATGACAGAGATTGAACAAGGTACCAAGAACCTGAAACACCACATGCAGTCTAGTTGTTTTTCCAAAGCACTTGTGTGCGGGACATTTAAACATGGCTAGCGCACTATTAGGGGAGGCAGTGCAGGAGAAGACATGAGCTCCTGTCCCAAGACGCACGAACGCGGAGATCACATACCTTTGTGGTAGAGCAAGGAAGGCCAGCACATCAGAGGGAGAGACTCTGTGCCAGGGGCCAAAGTGCCGTGGAGATGCTGGGAGGAGCGAGAAAAGTACTGTGTGCTCAGCAGGGCGTGAAGGCAGCGTTCTCCATTCCAGGACCTAAGAGGAAGCAAGCGTGTGACCGCGGAGCAGTAAAGGAAGCCGGAAGAACATCTGCACAATCCAGTGTGGAAAGGAGGTGAAAGCAACATGCTGCAGAGGCACAAACCAGACCAGAGATGCTGGATAAAACCAGTGAGTCTACCTGAAACCAGTGTGAACCCCGGGGCGTTCCGGCAACCGCACCAACAGCAATTTGAACGTAATACCATTATTAATACTACAAGAAGATTGTTTGAATGTAGAAAATGCAAAATACAATCCTCAATGAGCTATGGATGCATGCAATGCAAGGGTGGGAGCAAATCTTACCTAAAGTCAAGAGCAATGCATACAGTATTGGTGATACAGAGAAGCTTTGAAACGCATGAGAAGTCCTGGCAAGGCAAGATATCAGGCAATTGAAACACATAAGAAGTCCTGGCAGGGGAGTATACCAGGCAATTGAGAACCACCAGTGAAGACGTGGCAGACGAGTACACCAGGCAGTTAATGTTGCATCAAGAGCCCTGGCATTGGAGTACACCAGGCAGTCTGTATTACATAAAGAAACCTGGCAAGGGAGTAGTCCAGGCAATTTGTAAAGCTTCCAGGAATGTTAAAGAAAGACAGGGTTTTCTAAACTAAGGAGACATAGATGATAAAGATAGCCACTGTTTGTTTTCTGAACCAAGGAGAGTTTATAATAAAGAAAGACAATTGTTTTGTAAACCAAGGAGAACGTTAAGAATGTGTTGTCTAAACAGAAACTTTGTTAATAAAGGCAAGATACAAAGGAACTGTTAGTAAAATAGACTGTTGTCACCCTACTTAAGAATCCAGATGACAGGTCCACCCACTGGATCCGAGGGCTTCTATCTTGGACATCATTTTTGTTGGAACTATTCTTTCTTCAGTTATGAAAATGTTTAGCCAGTATCAAGTTGAACATATTTCCTTACACATTTTTTACGGTTTTGTTTATAGTGGGTCAGAATAGTATGTTTTGGACACAACAGAGCTGACCGACGAGAGGAGCGGGCAGGAGCCCCCTCTCCCCCCTCCCCAGGACGGATCCATCGCGCTGGGAGGTCACGCCGTGCCCGGCAAATAGCATCCTGCCTGGATGCATTTTATTCTAAAAAAGCGCACTGTGCACAATATGCAGTGCCTGCCCTGCTCCGAGGGCTTCTAGGTCCAGTGGCATCGTGAGGTGCATCCCGCGGCCATTCTACCACACGCGGTCAATGGCTGCCACCTCATTCCCCTGCCTGCATACACCGTGAAGGTGTGCGACCTACGGATGCCGGGATTGGCTGCCTGGCCCCTTATTGTGCACCCGCCCCCACCGCCAGGCGGAAGCCGCCGCACGGAAGCTCGCGCCGAAGGGCGAACTAAAGGGCCTGTCTGCACCCTTCTCCCCCCACTCCACAGCTGACCGACGAGAGGAGCGGGCAGGAGCCCCCTCTCCCCCCTCCCCAGGACAGATCCATTGCGCTGGGAGGTCACGCCGTGCCCGGCAAACAGCATCCTGCCTGGATGCATTTTATTCTAAAAAAGCGCACTCTGCACAATATGCAGTGCCTGCCCTGCTCCGAGGACTTCTAGGTCCAGAGGCATCGTGAGGCGCATCCCACGGCCATTCTACCACATGCGGTCAATGGCTGCCACCACCTCATTCGCCTGCCTGCATAGACCGTGAAGGTGTGCGACCTACGGATGCCGTGATTGGCTGCCTGGCCCCTTATTGTGCACCCGCCCCCACCGCCAGGCGGAAGCCGCCGCACAGAAGCTCGCGCCGAAGGGCGAGCTAAAGGGCCTGTCTGTGCCCTTCTCCCCCCACTCCACAGCTGACCGACGAGAGGAGCGGGCAGGAGCCCCCTCTCCCCCCTCCCCAGGACGGATCCATTGCGCTGGGAGGTCACGCCGTGCCCGGCAAACAGCATCCTGCCGGGATGCATTTTATTCTAAAAAAGCGCACTGTGCACAATATGCAGTGCCTGCCCTGCTCCGAGGGCTTCTAGGTCCAGAGGCATCGTGGCCATTCTACCACACGCGGTCAATGGCTCCACCTCATTCGCCTGCCTGCATACACCGTGAAGGTGTGTGACCTACGGATGCCGTGATTGGCTGCCTGGCCCCTTATTGTGCACCCGCCCCCACCGCCAGGCGGAAGCCGCCGCGCGCAAGCTCGCGCCGAAGGGCGAGCTAAAGGGCGTGTCTGCGCCTGTCCGCGGCCGTACGTGCCGTCGGCCAAACTCTCTGCCTCATTCGGACATGATTCCATGTGAGTACTCTGACCCCCCTTCAACTTAATTAAAAGATATAGGCATTGTCCTAAACCCCCAACCTATCCCCACTTTCGAACTTTGGCTCTTTCTGCCTGTTTAGATACAGTCTGCGTCGTATACCTATGGACTAGTGGGCTGCATCAATAGAACTTAACATGATAGTCACTGCTGGGATTGTTGCACCTAGGTGCCCTACTGTCTATGCATTGTAGTCACTGCTGGGATTGTTGCACCTAGGTGCCCTACTGTCTATGCATTGTAGTCACTGCTGGGATTGTTAGATTAAGATGCCCTACTGTCTATGCATTGTAGTCACTGCTGGGATTGTTGCATTTAGATGCCCTACTGTCTATGCATTGTAGTCACTGCTGGGATTGTTGCATTTAGATGCCCCCCTGCTCTTCTGCATTGTAGTCACTGCTGGGA
This sequence comes from Ambystoma mexicanum, assembly GCF_040938575.1. Taxonomy (NCBI): domain Eukaryota; kingdom Metazoa; phylum Chordata; class Amphibia; order Caudata; family Ambystomatidae; genus Ambystoma; species Ambystoma mexicanum. The sequence goes on from NC_090931.1 coordinate 602,163,599, forward strand.
TTGTTGCACCTAGGTGCCCTACTGTCTATGCATTGTAGTCACTGCTGGGATTGTTGCACCTAGGTGCCCTACTGTCTATGCATTGTAGTCACTGCTGGGATTGTTGCACCTAGGTGCCCTACTGTCTATGCATTCTAGTCACTGCTGGGATTGTTGCATTTAGATGCCCTACTGTCTATGCATTGTAGTCACTGCTGGGATTGTTGCACCTAGGTGCCCTACTGTCTATGCATTGTAGTCACTGCTGGGATTGTTGCACCTAGGTGCCCTACTGTCTATTCATTGTAGTCACTGCTGGGATTGTTGCACCTAGGTGCCCTACTGTCTATGCATTGTAGTCACTGCTGGGATTGTTGCATTTAGATGCCCTACTGTCTATGCATTGTAGTCACTGCTGGGATTGTTGCATTTAGATGCCCCCCTGCTCTTTTGCATTTTAGCCACTGCTGGGATTGTTGCATTTAGATGCCCCCCTGCTCTTCTGCATTTTAGTCTCTGCTGGGATTGTTGCTTTTAGATGCCCCCCTGCTCTTCTGCATTTTAGCCACTGCTGGGATTGTTGCATTTAGATGCCCTACTGTCTATGCATTGTAGTCACTGCTGGGATTGTTGTATCTATTTTTTTATTTTTATTTCTTTACATTTATAAAGCGCTCACACAGCCCGCAGGCATCGAGGCGCTGTTACAGGAATTGTTTGGTTTTCTTAGTTGCGTAATTGTGTTTTTTTTTTGTCTTAGTTACGTATTTATAACGCGCTTAAACATCCAGAGGTTTCTAAGCGCGGACCCGGGGATCGAACCTGTTGTTGCTTCGTGTCGTCTTGCTTCCAAGACGGTGCCCTACTGTCTATGCATTGTAGTCACTGCTGGGATTGTTGCACCTAGGTGCCCTACTGTCTATGCATTGTAGTCACTGCTGGGATTATTGCATTTAGATGCCCTACTGTCTATGCATTGTAGTCACAGCTGGGATTGTTGCATTTAGATGCCCTACTGTCTATGCATTGTAGTCACTGCTGGGATTGTTGCATTTTGCATTTTGGAAACGGAAAAGGTGATATTATCCCTGAAACCATCTAACTGCCAAGGTGACAGCTGCCCAGCACAAGTTATCAAGGATGCAGCTAGAGATCTGGCACCCTTCATTTCCAAATTAATAACCTCCTCCTTCAGATCCAGCACCGTACCCACTAACCTCAAAGAATCGTGGGTTCTGCCTCTCTTAAAAAAACAGACCCTTGACCCAGCCATCCCGACCAATTATAGGCCCATTACCACAGTCCCATTTCTCCTTAAAATTATCGACAGAGTAGCCTACCTCCAGATCCAAAATTATCTGGAAACAAACCAACTACTAGGATCGCGCCAATCTGGCTTCAGACCACTACATGGTACTGAAACAGTCTTAATTGACCTTTAGACACAAATCGACGAGTTGAAGGATAAAGGTAAAACAGCTATGCTCCTCCTCCTTGACCTATCGGCGGCCTTCGACCTAGTGGACCACGCAGTGTTATGCAGCCATCTAGCATCTGCCGCCCACTTCTCAAGCAAAGCTATAGCTTGGGTACAGTCCTTCCTAGCCAACCGTACGATGAGAATGTTCTCCCCATTAGCCTCAGCGGGCCAATACATATCACCTGTGGCGTCCCACAAGGTTCATGTGTCTCCCCCACAATGTACAATATCTTCACTAAGCCACTCTTTGACAAACTTGATAGATTGGGAGTAATTTACACCAATTATGCGGACGATACGCAGATCCTTATACCATTATCTGGCAATTTTGTTGAAGACACAGCTCTAGTAAATAAGATCTATCTCATCATTCAGGCATGGATGGCCTCTCATGGCCTCTGCCTGAATGACGACAAAACAGAGATACTGATACTGGGCTCCGACTCCAATCTAAAAAAACTCTGCCCCAACTACAGCGCCTTCAATATAGACGGCAATATAATCAAAGTGGCAACGGAGGTAAAAACACTAGGTTTTTACCTCGACTCCACTTTATCTCTCAAAAAACAGGTTACCTCCCTGGCTTCCTCCACAGCTTACACCTGTAAACTAATCAGGGCCTGCAGACCATACTTGTCTAAAACTAATTGCATCACACTAGCTAACGCCCTAATAATGTCCAAATTGGACTATTGCAATGCTCTATATGCGGGTGCTAATAAAACTGTCACAAATAAATTACAAATATTGCAGAACAATGCTCTTAGAGCAGCCCTTGACATACCCCGGAGAGCACACATATCTAACATTAGGAAAGACACTTGTTGGTTAAAAATCACTGATAGAGTTCTACTTAAAACTCTATCTCTAACACATAAAGGACTGAACAACACTGCACCCCCTTATATATCGGCTAGACTGACTAGAAAATCCTTTACCCACCACACTAGAGCCTCTAACCATGCTCTACTTGAAACGCCCTGATTCAGGCTAACTAAAGCAGGTGGTGCTAGCTTCCCTGTTAGAGCAGCCTGCGCCTGGAACGCACTCCCTAGGGCATTGAGAGCCAATCTCCCCTACGTTAGTTTCAGATGTAAGTTGAAAAGTTGGCTCTGGAGTAATGACCACTAACCTTTTGAACCCGGTCCCATCATTGCGCATAACCACTCTTGACCTTACCAACTCCAGACGATTGAGAGGGACTTACATTTTGCACTCCTTGTACATTTGTATATTTGTATTTATACATGTTAATATCTCACATAATGTATCTACTGTATGTATCCTCTGTATGTATGAAACCTAAGCCTAAGTATTCTTGTAACTGCTGCGCCCGGCTACCCCTGGGTTTGGAGCGCATTATCAAATACTAAACTAAACTAAACAAGGACGGCTTTTCAGTTATTGACATCCTGACACAGACAGACTCCTTAGTTTTGGTTTATAGGTAGTGTAAGGAACTCATGGTAGCAACAGTGAAGACAGACAAAAGTGATCACAGTTCAAGGGTGTTTATTAAACTGTAAATGCAGGGTGGAAAAACGCCTAACATAAACCGAAATCTAAGATGGCAGCAAGCTTCATCAAATGAAACATAAGGTGGTCCTTATGGCGCCTTATGAATATAAAAGGCCTATACTAAAAAAAACTATTGCCAAATCCTTACAACTAATTGCAGTAACAGTGTGGGATAGGGTTTTCAATAATGAAAGAAGTGTTCACAAATAATAAGTCAGGATGTGATCTCCCTTCCCCACGTTTTGAGCACGGAACAAGGTGGCTCTCCTGAGCACGGCATACACTCGAGCTTTCTCAGCACAAGCCGACAGTTCCATACCAGCTATCGGGTTCTTCGATGGTTAAGTCTCTTTTCAACAAAAGTCTCTTGCCTTCGAGGGCCTGATATTCAACAAAACAAACAAACAAAAAGTTCCTTTTCAATGGGCTTTGGATGATGACTTTCCATCCTTGGATCTCTCTCTTCTTTGGGTTCAGACCCCTCTATGACATCAGACTGCCTTATTCGGGTTCAATATGGCTTTTCTTGTATTCACGACTTTTATTGTCCTTTCAAACAGTTTGCTGTGGACATCCCTTGGTCGGGTTCACTCCTGTCAACACACTGTTCATAGGGACCTCAGGCTTCGCCCCTCTTTGTCAGCATCCCTCCGCCAGGTTCATTCTTGCCAACTTTATCAATCGTGCCTTTCTCATTCAATTCTTACGATGCAGGATTCACTTCCCTAATTCTTACGATGCAGGATTTACTTCCCTTAACTTCACAATCATCTGTCGATCAAAGACTTTCGACGTACCGAGGATTTTACAAGATCACTTTGACCAGCCTTTTCACCTTTTCCAAAAGCCTTCTGGTTATGGCATTTTTAACAATCGGGTAATCGGCCAGAGTTTCCTGAGAAAGCACCCATGTGGTGCCGGACTCCTCTGTTGCTGGTTTTCCCCCTTCTAGCATCAATAGCTCTTTATGCTTTCACAGTTCAATTAGCCGCTTGCTACCTTTCGTTCAACACAGTTTGGTTTCTTATTAATTCTCCCCCGACTCACCGACTGTGATGAACCGCTTAGCTTTCTTTCTCTCAAGTCAAGGTCGATACCATGGAGGCAAGCATCTCTCGCCGGCTTGGTTATCAGCAGAGGAAGGTCTTGTGTACCGTTGACATCTGCTGCAACACATGCTGGCTATTGTTCGCGGTCTTACGGTTCCTTCTCCTGAGGTTTCACGGGTCTTGATTGGAAAGGGCAAAGTCACTTCTTTCCTTGTCACCCTCTCGGTATGCACCATATTTCTCCTCCTCTTGAACTGCTGTGCTGAGTTAGCTCTCACATCGTGCAGTCTGACTTGCTCGTACTATTCTCTCGTGCCTCACCTTTTATCCCTGTCGGAAAGGGCCGTCAGGTGTGTGTGATTCTGGTCAATTGCTTGACTTTGCCTGAGCCTTGTATTGGGACATGTCAGGTAAACGACTCTAGTGTTAGTCTGTTGTCTTTTGTGTTGTGCGAAAGTGTTCGTGTCAGAAAGGGGGGGCAGTGTTTTCCAATGTCCTACGTGGTAGGATGGGGAGGAAGTATTGAAAGAAGGGGGATACTGCGTCTCACCCATCAGTCTCTCACTCCCCAAGGACCCCCCATCCAGGTGATCCTCCCTCACTGGTGCACCCCCAGGAACTGGATCCAATAGCGATGGCTGTGTCCTGGCCACCTGGATGACAGATCCCCAGGGAACAGCTAGGGAGACACCTTCAGGTTTCTGACAGTAGGGAAACTCCTCTTTAGCATAGGGTCAGAGAGGCAGTTTTCCAACCCATTTTCATTTAATAAATATCTTTGACAAAAACATAAAAACCTTGCGTCCGGCTCTCATTCCTGACCCCACACATATGGTGACAGTAGTGGGATCAGGCTCAGTTAGCATTAACTGGGGGGCCCTTAGGTATGAAAAACTCAGTAACTGAGCCTCCGATCCAACAATTGCCACGAAAACTCTATCGGATTTGACTTGTGCAGTAGCAGGGGGGAACTGATTCAACCCGGGGACTGAGTTTTGGTACCTACTGACTTAGTACTCATTCCCCCTCCTGTAACCTACATTAAATGGGCTCGTAAGTCAGGTTTAGCCTGGCAACATGGCGTGGACATGTTAGCCGTCATCCTAGACCCTGACTATAGAGGAGACATACACATTTTGATGCAAAATATTGGAAAAGAGGCATCGCAGGTGAAGGCAGGGGAAAGAATAGCCCAAGGGATTCTGGAAAGGGCTTTGTTCCCTAAACCCCAGGAATTTAAATTCTCTGATTTAACTAAAAGAGGAAGCAAGAGTTTTGGCAAAGTAGACCTAGAGTCTCACATTATGCCAGAGGCAGCCCCAACTCAAATGACTGAAAAAGAGCCTGAAGTTATCCCTCATTTAGCCTTTGCTCAAAGGAATGATCCTTTGCTTGCGGAACCTTTACTTCAGGTCTTACCTGAAGAGGAGGGGGAGGAAGAAAGGTGCACCATTTTTTTCCCTAAAGAGTGGGTTGTTGTATCGGGGAGATAATGGGCCAGATGGTACCCATAGATCGCAAATCATAGTACCTAGAGTCACAAGAAAGTAGTACTAGAAATCGCCCAGGCGGGACAACCAAAACTCAAGCACGGATCCTGAAATGGTTTTATTGGCCCAGGATCTATGCAGCTATAAAGAACTTTGTGCTCAATTGCTCCCTATGTCAGAAGACCAGTACCCAAATGCCACACCAGCTCCATTACATCCTCCACCCATTATTGATATACCTTTTTCATGCATATGTATGGATATAGTTGGGTCCCTTGAGCCATCCAAGTTGGGAAATCGATACAGATATTAGGCTATGCATCCTGTTATCCTGAAGCTTTTCATTTACCGAATAACACAACACAACAAATTATCAAGCATCTAATTCAATTTTTTCCGAGAGTTGGGTTTCCGAAGGAGATCTTCACAGAACAAGGAGCTACCTGTATGAGTAAACTTATGTCAGAAGTAAAGGAAATTCTCCAGATCACAATTTTGCATACTTCTATACATCACATCTAACTGATGGTTTAGTAGAATGGTTCAACAAAACTCTAACACATATTTTAAAGAAACTAGTTAAAGCAGACAAAGACAGACAATATTGGGATGTTAGGGCACCATCTGCCCTTTTTGCCATTAGGAAAACACCACAATCCTCAACAGGGTTCTCCCCGTTTGAACTTTTATATGAGAGGGAACCTTGAGATGTCTTTTGATATGTTGCGTGAAACCTGGGAGGATCAAGAGGAAACTACCTTACCACTATCCCAAACGGCTCAGAGCTTGCAAGAACATATAGCGGCAGTTAGATTCATCGTACAAGCCAATATGACTAAAACGCAAGAGCATCAGAAGAGTTTTCATGATAGAAAAGCTGTATCAAGATCCTTTTCTATTAGGAAAAAGGTCCATGGTTCTCCAAGCTTCATCTGAAAATAAAATCCTTTCTAAATGGCATGGTCCCTATATGATAATAGAGCAGACAGGACCTTATGATTAACGGGTTTTGCAACCAGACAGAAAGATCAAAACTCACATTTATCATGTGAATCGTTTTATAAAGAGTGGAGGGAGAATCCCATTGAAGACTCTACCATGGTATTAACCAGCTTGCTGTCTGATGAAACCAATACAACTACATTAATTTCTTCCGATTTAGCTCAAAATCAAAAGGAGGACTTAATGGACCTCTTAGAACAGTTCCCTGATATTTTCAAGGCTGAACCTGGTTGGGTAAAGCGAATGTACCATTTTATCCGTACGCCCCCATGAAAGGTGGTCCATTTAAAGCCATATCTGATACCTGAAGCCTGAAGAGCATTATTGAGAAAGAGATAGAAAATATGTTACAGGCTGATATTATTAAGCTTTCTCAGAGACCCTGGTCATCCCCAAATGTGCTTGTCGCCAAGCCAGATCAACCCTGGTGATTCTGCATTGATTTCAGGAAGGTAAACGCAGTCTCCCAATTTGTCAGCTACCCCATGCTTAGAATTGAGGATCTTATTGATAGACTGTGGTGTGCCGTTTACCTCTCCACGGTTGATCTTGCAATGGTTTATTGAGAGGCTACCTTCAACACAGGGAGTTCCTTCCCTCCCCAATCAAGGAGACACACAAAAAACTGTTTAATGTCAGTTCTTTGTTTAGCCCTATTGCCGATTCATCTCATATCCCTTGGATCACTCCCCCTGAGCTACCAATGAGCCAGGAACCAGGCCAGTGTACAGGAAATATATTTGTATTTATTTGGATGATAGGTAATCAAGGTCACACTAAACTACACATGCTACCTTCTTTGTGGCTCACAATGAAACTTCTTTTTACACAAATAAATCACACAAGTTGGTTGGCAAAAACCCAAATCACAATACTTAACTTTATCCAGATTCCAATTCAAGAAATAATCAACAATGGTCAATGAACAAAATCAATTTACATGTGCAGTGCTGTGCAATTTTCGATTTTCCTGCGCACTTAAAAGGCTAGCAGTTTGGTTTACAGATTTGTACAAATTCATATGGCAATTATTATTTCACCCACCCTTTTTGCTTTAAAATAAAACCACAGGGTGATTTAGCAGTTTGTTTTTCAGACCCCACACCCCTACTTTGGTCTGGGTTTGGCAAGTTGGACAGAAATAAGTAGGGATGATTTAGGAATTCTGGATTTCAGACCCCCCTCTGCTTAAAGTCCTGTGTGGAGGAAGCTGGACAGAAAACCCATTGGGACCATTTACATTTTTTTTCATTTTCAGCCCCCCCCCCCACTTAAAGGCCTCTGTTGGGGAAGTTGGCGGTTTAGGGATTTGTTTTTGTTTTAATTTAAGAACAAAAGACACCCCTCTTCCTAAAAGATGTTGGGGTTAACAGGAAAAAATAGGATTACCCAATTACAGTCTATAGTTTTCAGCGCACACTGGGAATGAGCTTTCCTAATTTCAAATTTTAGCAAAAATCACACTGTGGTGTTCTGCAGATGGGAATTAATTAAATTAATGTTGTTAGATAAATAGGCTAAGGATCTACACAGTCCCCTCTCCCCTTGCTCCACTATAAAGGAAAAGGATTTAAGGCAAGCAGATTCCGCCACCTCTTGGTTTCAAAGGGCTCAATTCTACTTACATTGAAAACCTCTTTTTAAACAGGAAAGTCGGCTGCATTTCAGGAAGGACAGGGCAGGGGTCTTGCCACTTCACTCTCAAGGATGGTCTTAGCTCTTCATCATAGGGCCCAGTCAGTTTTTAGGCCTCCCCAGCAATGGACCGCTCCACCCAGATACAATTTTAGCCAATCTCCTTTTGGTGTTTCCTTGCGGCTGTCAGATGGTAATGTTTAGCAGCTTGCTCCTTCTCTCGTAGTGCATCCACCTTATATACCAATGATGACACCATCAAGATACTACTATTGGGCAGTGCCCTGCAGGAATCTCGCAACCAGGATTGGACAGTTACGCTTCTCTCTCTCTCTCCAAGTCCAGCCTCACTCTACGGATTGCTTTAGTAGTCTAGAGCGAAATATGGCAACTCCCATTTGAAACCCCCTTTGTTCTCATGTCAATTTTTTGGCAAAAAGTAGTTAATTGGCAAACTTCATAACTTATTAGTAACTGCCATTTTATATATATATATATATATATTCGGCTTCAGCTAATCATGAGGAATTTAATCAAACAGCAGCCGGGTCTGCACCATGTTGCACTGGCGTGTTGTAATTTTCAGCTGTTGATATAAAAAGCGTAATAGTAATGAACATGCAATTTACATTCCAAATGCTTAATTTTACCCTTCACCAGTTTGCCAACTCTTAAATTCAGGACATGTTCAGAGCAGCCAGAAACACATTTTAGCACAGGTGGATGAATTTTATTTCAACAAAATCATCTGGAATCGTTCTTAAAAATGACACATAAATGAATGCAGTACGGTTTTGGTTGCTGATAAAAATGCTTCAGTGTGATAGTCCTTTTAAACTAATAGGAAATCTTCATGTTATGCAAATGCAAGCTCCCCATCCTCCAGGCCATTTTCCATTCCTGGCCAGCCAGCATGTGACCAGGGCTTCCTGGGCTGTGTTTTTATAAACCTCTTTGTTGTTTGAAGTTGGTAGACTGCCGGTCATAAATGCTCGGGAGACATCAGTTACACCGAGATATCACACTACAGATAATGAGCTCGGCCGGCCCTGTGATGTCACAAGGACCTGCTGCCACCTGGCATCCTGTGCTGTTATCTGCAGTGGACCACCATTTTGATCTGATAAACCTTCTATTTTCTTGTTTTTATTTAGCATGCAGCTTCTCTTGGTTGCAGCTCCTCCCACAATCCAGTCATACACTGGCTAGGCCCTTTGCCATTCACAGAAATTAGCCTTCAGAGACAACCGGTCTGGGGAAAGTTTGTTTTACACACATTTAGCAGAAGGCCACACTTTATTGCAGTTGTAAAAATAGCTGTCATGCAATAGCTTCAAAGTAATTCCCTCTTCTGATCCAGAGGCCAAAAGGCTTGCATTGGGGAAGTCGTTTTCAAATTCTGCCCAGAGACCCACAGATTGTTCTTGGCTGAAAGAACTCCATATTGTATTTCCTAACATCAGCCTTTATTCTTCCAATACTGTGCATTTCCGTGATCAGGGTTAACTTTGCTTTTTCATCAGTGGATTTCTTCTTTCTTTTCACAACATTGGTTTTTAAATAGGACAGCTGAAAGTACAGGGCTGTTTCTTTCAGTTATTAATAAAATACATTTTTTTAATGAACTACTGTTCGCTGTTATGCTGAAAAAGTGGGTCTGAGTTGTCACAGTGCACCACGTTTTGATGGGTGGCAGTTTCAGTGAAAATGCTGCATTTATTTCTCAGCCAGCAATGTGATGTGCCTTTCCAATCTGCACTTGGATTACATTTTTTTTCTTCAGCTTTCTCTGGGTTTCAACTGCTGAAAGACCCCACATAGTCTACCTAGATAGGCCCATTTTCAGCGTGAAGGTTTTTGAAGGATGGCAGGTCATTTTTCCAGTGGGCCCTTGAGTTCCGTTTGTTGGGGCCTTTGATTAAACCTTACAATCGGACAAAGGAGTACTGGCAGGTCCCTGTTAATCCAGCAGACAGGGAAAAGACAGCTTTCTCTACCGCCATTGGGCATTTTCTGTTTAAGGTGGTACCTTTAAACAGAAAATTTGCATGGGGCACTCGCTACCTTTCAAAGGTGAACGGACCGAATCCTCCTTCCCTATGCCACCTTCTGTGGAGCTTATATCCATGATATTATCATCGACAGCAAATCATGGAGAGAGCATGTTTATCATCTGTATTTAGTCATAGGGCACCAAGAAAAGCTGGGCTTACAGCCAACCGAAACAAATATATCCTAAGTCAAACTTTCCCTCTCTAAATAACTCTGTGCTAGAGTCCTTAGGTCCTCTAGCTCCAACTCTCTGCAGATCAGACGTTTCTCGAAGCACTGAGTGGTGGGTAGATATTTCTTCAGCAGGAGCCTCCCTCTGGAATGACCTCCCTGCCCCTCTCCATCTTGACAACAACCAATAGGATACCAAGGGAGCCAGTTACTGACATTTAGATCAAGCTCCTTCTGTGCAGCTAAGGACAATCTCTAACAAAAGGATCAAAACGTCAACCTCCCTTTCCCTTATTACCAACCTAGGTCACAACGATTTGGCCCATGAACCAAATAGGTACCAAGTCCACACAAAGAAATCACAATTAAATCACACATTCATCAAAAAAACATACAACTAGGTATAAAGAAATGTATAAAACCTAGTACACCTTTAAAACAAACCTAATACACAATTCTAAAACAGAGTACAACAAGTAGAAACAGTGTAAAAACATTGATTTAGAAAAAAGTGTAGTAACGAGTGAAAAAAATATATATACAACACCCTCTATCACCCTGCCTATACAAATATATATGATTTGGACATCTTTATGAACACCAAACCAATAATATATAAGGTGACACAGTGGTCAGTAGCCTCTGAGGTTCCCTTCCTTCTAGAATACCTCATGAACCTCTATCTGTGGCCTGAGTGGAATTAATCCCTGTTATTGCTACCAGGGGACATATGTCAACTGAACATGTTATTCTATAGTATTGTTACTTATTACAATACCTCATCTCAAAGACCCAACATGTTTCGTTCAACATCTCATTATATCAAACAAATCTTTTGAACTTCATCAGGGGGACCATCTGTACCCTTCCTACATCTATCGTGTTAATAGGGTGGATATGCACCTCTCAAACCATAGTAGATGCACAGCCAAGTCAGCAACCACTAACGTTGCCTAACACAAAGTTGGACCTAGGAAAAAGAGAAAGACAGGAAACAACAGTCAGATAACACATGTAACTGGTGTTCTACTTAGAAGGTACCTTTATCTACCAAACTAAGGCTTACCGTGTACTACAAGTAAACATAGTATCTTGACCACGGATACATGGGAGAGTCACAACCACTTTGTTAGACCACTCAACATCTGAAAACACCAAGAGGAGAGAAAACACAAGAAGATAGGTTTGTGAGGGTAAAACAGTCATCTTGTCATGTATATTACCATTACTACTCTAGCTACTACTAAATGTTGCTTCCTAATACTAGTTGAAAAATCTGAGCCCGTTGATTAGGCCATCAGTGATGTTCGTCTGCTCGTGCATCTATGGCTTAAATGGCTCATATATCTAACTCACAAGCGGTGGTCATATTACGCGCTGCAAGGTCCACTATGCTGTACATACTGAAACTGAATTAGTATGAGCGGACCGTTCTTTACCTCAATATTGTTGCCAGTATGTCCGCGGACGCATGGACTCAACCTTGTGTCCAAAGTTAGATGAATCTTGAGCCAGATCTCTTTAAGTTCTGGAAGCTTCTGAAGACCTTCCTTTTTTCATCCTCCTTCTCTTTCCCTTCTCTTTCCCCCCTCCCTTGCTAGTCCCCACCCAATGCTGCAAGTGGTTTGCCTGTGTGCCTTATGAGTCTTACGGGGGCTTGACTTCCTTGACTAGCCTACTGAGGCTGGTCCACCCCCTTCCTTGCACTTGCTTACCCCACCCTGACTCCCTGGGCACTTGCCCTCTGAGCTCCCTTTAGCACTTACCCATACCCATGGGCCCCTTCCCTCCTGCACTTCTCCCTTTCCCCCTCCCTATCTCATCCTCCGCCCTGATCTGCCCTGCACTTCTTGTTACTGCGCTTGCATGATTCGAATGTCACAAGGCCTAGTAGGACCGTTATTGTTGTTTTCTCCTCTGTCCTCCCTTCTACCTTTTTGTCTTGTGGCGCCTGAAACACTTTCTGCTGTGTAAGCGCCATACAAATGTTCAATAAATAAATGAATGGAAGGAGGCACTGGTAGTGCCTATATTCAAAAAAGGAGATCGGGAAGACCCGAAGAATTATAGGCCTATCGCATTCCAGGACTCTATAGGAAAAATCTTCGCTTCAATTCTTTTAAGAGATCTTAAGAAATGGGCAATAAAGGAAGGTATATTGGATAAATGACAAACAGCTTTTGTTAGTGGGGTTGGAACCACTTTCAATTTATTTATCCTGAACTTATTAAAGCTCCGGGCCCTCGGAAAAAAAACAAATTTATACTTAGGCTTCATAGACCTGGAGCAAGCCTTCGATGGAGTCAGTAGAAGTCTTTTGTGGGCAAAATGGAGGACCTGGAATTGCCCGAGAGACCTCATGGAGGCAATTCAGGAATTGTATACAGGAACATCAATTCAAATTATAACAACAAAAGGAGAAACCACCACGGAAAAAATTCCAACATTTAAAGGAATTAAACAAGGCTGCTCTCTGGCACCCTTCCTCTTTATTTTATATCTGGCGGAGTCCCAGAGTAAGATTAGGGCATTTCGGCCAAAAATTAATGAGGAGGAGTTGTCTTGGATCCTTTACGCTGACAACGTGGTCTTCCTCGATCAAACAGCCATAGGTCTCCAGCGTCGTATTACAGAGTTCAAACAATATCTGGACAGAAATCAAATGTAGGCAAACATAAAGAAATCTGTCATCTTAATAATGAAGTCATCCAGAGGGCAAAAATCAAAAAGAAAGAAACGTGAATGAGCATGGTCAATATTCCCTCATCAGAGAAAAACTGTCTAAATTAACAAATCAAGGAAGAGCCCTCCACCGCAGATATGGGAAATATTCAACAACGCCAATACTGACTTTTTACAAGCAAAAAGTGGTAGCCACCTTGACTTATGGTGCTGAATCCCTGTTAAATCTGCAGTGGGAAAGCTGGGACGTCATCGAAGCTTTCTTCTGGTGGAAGATTCTAAGGCGGCCTAATTGTTTGGCAATCTCAACAACAAGGCATGAATTACGACTACAATCCTTAAGATCAACAGTCAATGTGGAAGACAATATCCTTTTATTGGAAGTGTATGTTGGAGATTCCGCCACCACCTTTTGAAATCTTGGCTAAAATACCGACGGAAGGTAAGGATATAAACCTACAGCTATGGAAAGAGAAATGTCAGATGATCCTAATTTATTACAACATAAAAGAAGAAACTCTGATAACAAATCCGAACAAAGCAAAGAAAATCTTGCAAGAAAACGACTGGGATGAAACGAGTACATTAAAGCAACAAAATAAATTATGCCATAATATCATTTGGGAACAGAAAACATGAAATGATCCGCCGCCCTATTTGAAGAGATTTCCATCGTCCCATTACAGAGATCTTCTGATGCTCTGTAGATTTAACATCTTATTAACCAAAGAGGTGCAACTCCAAAGAAAACAGTTTGCGCTCCAGAGGCAAAATGTCGATATTGTGGAAACTCTGACATCATTGAAACAACCAGGCACCTGGCGCTATTTTGCCCTAACCTAGCAGTGGAATGAAGGCAATGGCTGGAGGACTATGTTTCACTCATCACCCCAAGTATGGAAGAGGAATATTGGGAGAGATTGATGACAGTGGATAAGCTGGGCAAAACGCTTGATGTGCTTAAATTCATTGAATATGTCCTGGTAATGAATACCTCAGATATAGCTCTAAGCACTATGGATGGACCCTAGCCAGGGCTACTTATAAGGGACATATACCTCCCAGCAGTTACAAATCCATTTCATAATCAGGCCAGTAAAGAAGACCTCAATTGTATATAGATGTAGATGGACATGATATTATCAAGTGATTTCAAATCATGTTATGTTAAAGGTTATAAAAGATTGAACCAATAAAACATTTTACAAAAAAAATAAATGCTATCTAGCCAGATAGATAGGTAGTCAAATATCTTGGATTCTTCATAGGAAACTGACTGGTTCAGCCCCAAACTGAAAAGGTCATGGCAGTTGAACAAACTCCCAATCCCAAGACGAAGAAGGATGTGAGAGCCTTTTGGGGTTTGGTAGGATATAACAGACGTTTTAGCCCTCCTTTTTCATCCATTACGCCCTGTCTTATTGGCAAACTCAAAAATGCTGAACCCCAGAAAATCAAATGACAAGAGGAAGATCAGTTATGATTCGATAAACTCAAACACATGTTATTTCAGCGAACCTCTGTTAAAGGTGGCAGACTTCAACCGGGAATTTATCTTACAAACAAACGCTTCACATTCTGGTCTGGGAGCAGTTATTTCACAAGATCATGATGGCATGGGGCATCCCATCCTCAATATAAGCAAAAAAAATGTTTTCAAGGGAGAAACATTACGCAACTCTTGAGTTAGAGGCTTTGGTGAATAAGTGGGCCATAACCTACCTCAAATACTATCTGACAGGCTGAAAATTCAGGCTAGTCACTGACCAACCCCATTAACCTGGATGAGCCTTCGCGAATACACTAATGCCAGAGTCATGCGCTGGTTCTTAGATTTACAGCCCTATTGTTTTTCCACAGAACACAGGAAAGGAAGAGAAGAGGGTAACGTGGACTTCCTTTCCCGTTTTCCAATAGGTGCTGCGAGAACCAGCAACATTAGGGGGAAGGGTATGTGATGAATCCAATGGAATCATCACGGATTCCCTGGTTGCGACCTCCTCCCATGTGGCCAGGGGACAGCAGCCACTACCTGATCCTAACTCTGGGGATGGCTTCATGAGGGAAGATCACATGGGAAGAGACAACTACCAGTAGATGTCATGACTTCATTGGACGAGACGCTGTATCTCCCCCTTGCCCATGAGGAAGACCCTCGAATACCCAATAACTCAATAGCATATTGTCAACTGCTTGTTCTCCCTTGTAGAAGTTAAAAAAACCTCTTATTCACATTGTTCTGGTCAAACACCCACCTATGACACAAACATACAAAGCCCCAACACAACGCCCATTTTTCCTGAAATACCTGTATGTAAAATTACTAAGAAGAACTGTTCAAATACCATGTGTCCAATGACACCTACGGACTTCAACTCCCAGAATTCCCCAAGTACTGAGACGAGGACCAAGGAGATTGGACAAGGTACCAGGAACCTGAAACACCAAATGCAGTGTAGTTTTTTCCAAAGCACCTGTGTGCAGGACATTTAAATATGGTCTCTCGAGCTCTTCGCTCTTCCGCCTCCAATTCCCTCAGGGTCAGTCGCTTCTCCAAGCAACGAGTTGGTGGTAGATCTCTTTCTTTGGCTGGGGCCTCCATCTGGAACAGTCTCCCCACCACCCTGAAACTTGAGGAGTACCATCTCCGGTTCCATAAGCAGCTCAAAACCTTCCTCTTTTCTTCTGCTTTCTCTCCTCCTCTCCACTGCTGAACTACTGGCTAAAACTACACTGGTTACCTGGCCACCCTCTGATCTCGGGCCCTGGTCCCTCCCCCACCAGTTGCACACCTGCACTGCCTCCCTGACAACCCCCGCACTTGGGGACTGTTTTCTGTATCCCTACAGTCCCCCACCAGCACTGACATCTGATGTCTGCACTTAACCTTGCACTGGCCACCAGCTGGCGTTTTTCTCTTATTGTTTTAATTATTCTTTTTATCCCATGTACTGCACTGTCTGCACCCCACTCCCACCCTGCGCCTTTCCCCCTTCCCCCTTCCCCTGCACTTTGCCTGATCTGAATGACACCTGGCCTAGTAGGATTGTTGTCTGTCTTCCCTCTGTTCCCCCTCCATTGCCGTGTCGCGCCTTGAAACACTTGTGTATAGGCGCGTTATAACTGCCATATCATATCATATCATATCATGGCCTGCACACTTTTGGGGGAGGCAGTGCAGGTGAAGACGTGGGCTCCTGTCCCAAGGCTCACAAATGCAGAGATCACGTACCGGTGTGGCAGAGCAAGAAAGGCAGCCACATCAGAGGGAGAGGCACTGTGCTGCAGAGCAAAGTGCTGTGCAGACTCTGGGAGCCCCGAGAAAGTTCCTGGGCGCTCGGCAGTTGAAGAAGCTGGCCTTCTCAATTCCAGGACCTGAAGGGAAGCAGGCATGTGACCGCGGAGCTGTGAAGGAAGCCGGAAGAACGTCTGTACTCTAGTGTGAAAAGCGGGTGAAAGTAACATGCTGCAGAAGCTCAAGACACTGAATAAGACCGATTAGTCTGCCTGAAGCCGGTGGGGACCCCAGGCATTCCGGCAACAGCAATTTGAACGTAATACCATTTATTATTCTACGAGAAGATTGTTTGAATGTAGAAAATGCTAATTACAATCCTCAATGAGCTATGGATGCATGAAGTGTAAGTGTGGGACAAATCTTGAACACACCTTACCACAAGCCTATATACCAAGCCAAGAGCAATACTTACAGTATTGGTGATACAGAGAAACTGTGAAACACATGAGAAGTCCTGGCAAGGCAACCTAACAGGCAATTTAAACACATAGGAAATCTTGGCAGGGAGTATACAGGTAATTGAGAACCACAAGCGAAGACCTGGCAGACGAGTATGCCAGGCAGTTGATGATGCATAAAGAGTCTTGGCAGGAGATTAGACCAGGTATTCAGCATTGCATTAAGAAACCTGGCAGGGGAGTATACTAGGCAATTTGCAAAACTTTAAGGAATGTTAAAGAAAGACAGTGTTTTCTGAACCAAGGAGAACGTTGTGTTAAAGAAAGACTGTTGCAGTCTGTTAATTTGTTGACTAAACTGGAACTTTGTGAATCAAGGCAAGGTACAAAGGAACTGTTAGTAAAATAGACTATTGTCATCATGCATAAGAATCCAGATAAACGGTCCACCCCCTGGATCCAAGGGCTTCTGTCTTGGAGATAATTTTGTTGGAACTATTCTTTCATCAGTTGTGAACACTTTTTGCCAGTATCAAGTTGAAGATATTTCCTTACACATTGTGTATTGTTTTGTTTATAGTATGAGAGGGTCAGGATAGGATGTTTTGGACACAAGGACAGCTATTCATTTATTGACATCCTGACGCAGACAGACTCCTTAGTTTTGGTTTACACGTAGGGAAACTCATCTCTAGGATAGGTTCAGAGAGGCATTTTTCCAACCCATTTTCATTTAATAAATATCTTTGACAAAAACATGACAACTTTGTGTCTGGCTTTCATTCCTGACCCCTCACATCTGCCAATTACATTTTGCAGATTAAGCACTGATTCCAATTACCTCCTGATGCCCCCAACGAGCGCTGAGGGCATCTCACTGAAATTCTAGAGATGCAACATTGAACTCCTGCAGGCTCCCAATGAAAGTCCTGTTGACACCAACACATAGCTGGTTCAGGCACTGTACTGACCACAATCTAACTCCTGCCAGCACCAAATGAATGTTTGTATAGGTTTAGCTCCTGGTTATAGCCCCGGAGAGCCTGGTTGGCTTGACACCAACAGCTACCAGGAGCTACATTTGGCTGCACAGGCCAACTGGTGTCATGCACATGTATGCATATGACATTAACACTGTGAACTTAAGAATGTACATCAATGAGCGTTAAGACATATCCAGAAAATATTTAAAGCATCATGGGTCCTACACAAGTGACAAAAAGTTATAGTTTGCCTCTCATGTGGGAGTTCAATTTGCTGCACAATATATAATAGCTCCTAGTTCCCAGAGGTAGTTCCTGTTTACTGGGAAACGCCGGATACCCAGGAGCTGCTTTTAGCCCATGCTAATCAAATCCTTATTTCGGTCCGTGTTCGATGATCCATAGGTGTTGTCCAACATAAAAGTTCAAGCTTAACCTAAGCAAGTCCTTTAGACTTCTGGCTATCCCGGGGCTTCTAAAAGGAAATGTTTCAAGTCTTGGCCAACAACAATTTCCACAAACCTAACCTAGCAACATCCAGCCCTAGATGCTTCCCTGGGCAATCCCATCCAGGGAGTACTTGCAATTCTGACCTCTTCATGGTCTCTTGGCTTCTTCAGACCTTTCCACAGCCATACTCTCTTTGATAAATGTGTAAACAATTGGTAGATGCTAACCTATGAAGTATGTACGCCTAAGCTAGAGAGGGCCTTGCTTTCGTTAGATGAGCGAGAGAAAGAAAGAGATCCTGACCTGTGTTTGGGAGTTTGTGTGTCATCTGTGACACCTCCTTGTATACATTTTTAAGGTCCCTGTTTGTAGTTGCATGTTGACGCGTTGTTTGATTTGCTTTTGTCACCCTATGTAGCAGCCATAGTAGTAGATGAGGAAATGTTTTGGAACTGCTAGCACTGCCCTGTCATTTGCAAAAAACACAGTATACAGGCTCACATGCAATTTGAATATTTTAAATGCAATTAAGTGCATCTCAGGGAAGATGACCCTTTCATTGTGTAAAAAAGCCCTGCAAGTTCCAGCACCAGCCGGGAGATTCCACACCTAATGACGGAAATGGTCAAAGTAAATGGCAAAGTCCTGTTTTATTAACAATTCATATAAAATAGGGACAGGAATAAACACACACGTCTCCAGAGCTCTCAGATCTTTACAATGCAAAACATTAAGTTAGAAAATCAAAAATACATCACAACTGACATCTTACTCCAATCTTGGTTACACAACCCTATTGGCTGGAGGGATTGGCTAGAGGAATTGTCTACATATATGATACATAGTGGTTAGTGTTTTCATTGGATATAACTATCTGGTGGCCCCACCTAGGACCACCCCTACATTGATACAAGAAAGACATCATCTTAGCACCAGGTAATTGGCAAATAGAACATAGTGGCATCATTTTGAGAGCTGTGATTGGCTGGCATTGATCTTGCCTTTTGCTGTATAGGTGCATTATAAATACTCAATAAATAAATACAATAAATTACCAACCTTGGACACTTGGCAGGTCATCGGCGTATGAGCAAAAATAGTGTTAGGCAGAATAACCTCAATGAACTGCATCTGCCAATTAAATAAGACACCATCCCTTGTTTCCTAGGCCACAGACCAGGGTATCTAGCTTTGAACTTGGCCTTGTTCAGCGTCTCTCGCTCTGGGAATCTGTGGGGAGTGAAGGTAGGTGCCAGTCTGTCTGGAGCTTAATGAATAGACGCTGTTCTCCAGTTATCAACATGTGAGGTGACTGGGTTTTGAATAATTCTGCTTGACTTTTATTAAGATTTTAGCTCATATTAATATGGGTGCTAATACTCTCTTAGGCCACTGGAGACTTGGTCAAGCTATTCTTCATGCAGTCTTAAGCTTTTAATTAATGGGCACCTGGCTTTCAAAGATTGTTTGTCTACTTACTCTAAGTGAAATATGTCTTACGCATGGGAATTGTTCTCTTCGGCGCCAAGCAGACCTCCCTTTTCCCTCAGTAACTTTGGAGAGGGGCCATGCGGCCACTGTCTGGCTGGCACAGATCTGTATTTTAGCTTATTTCAGCAAGTTGAATCTCCCTGCAGCTTCGAGGCTTCTTCGAGGCTTCCCACTGATTTTACCTTGGCATCGCCGTCCATTTTATTCAAGATAGCCACTTATTACTGTTGTGTTTCTACATTTAGCAAGCTATATATGTATATCGTTCATCTTGCGTTTCAGTGTATACATTGATGATGCTATGTTACTCATGTCTATATGGTGCAGGTAATATTCTTCATGTCTAAATGCAAGTTTGACCTAGTGTCTGAGTTTCTTCACGGTGAGTTCATATTTGCTTCATGTCTATTGTATCTTTGTATGTCAGTTTGGCAGTGAGGTCACTTGCTCTTGTCATCTTCAGAGCATGTTCATTTCTACTAGAGTTTGCAGTTTCATCTCTTCTTCTATTGTTCCAGGATAAGATCGGTAGGGTTGTATTAGTGAATAGCGTTTCTCGTACCTGCGGTATAGAGGCGGGAATGAGCAGATGCCACAAATGACATAGGGCCTCATTACAAGATTGGCGGTCTGTTAATAATGATACTGGTAAGGCAATACCGGCATAGTTTACCGGACCGGGCCATCACGACCTGCATTGCCGGTTGTACCAGCATCGACACGGACCCGCTGTGACCATGCACCGCCGTACCAGACTGAGCGCGGACAGGCAGCCGCCGTGCCAGTAACACCAGCATGCCGCAAGGAAGAGGACATTAGGAGTCGCACGGACATGCACTTACCGCCATCCGGATGGTGGTAAGAAGGGTCACCATGAAGCCGTTAGCACCGGCATCATGGGACTGGCGTTAATGTCAATCTGCTGTGTACAATCCAGCCACAGGTGCACACAATAAGCAGAGGTGGAGGCAATGGAGTCTGGCCCAGCACAAAAGGTGCACACCCACACACCACACCCCTTCCAAGACCAAAATGATTCCACTAGCTATTGTGATACAGAGGCTGGAGGACATGCCTGCGCTGCTACTCCTTGAGCAGGCAGTACACCAGGGATTACAGAGGAGACGCAGGAGGAGGAGGAGTGTGTGACAGGCCCAGCAAATGCCACCAGTGCCGGCAGTGGTTCCCGGCAGGCAGCCACCAATCCCCTGCATAAGGGCCAGTCCATTCGACTTAACCCCTGCACAGATCCACACCCTGCACCGCCCAGACAGGGATACCATCACCACCATCGTGGATCTCCTACATGATGACCTGGTCAGCCTGATCAACATCAGCACCACCATCCCCCCTGTACTGATAGTGGTGAGTGTGCTCCATTTCCTGGCCACAGGCACATACTAGCACACAGTGGGGCAGCTGCATGGCATGTCGCAGCCATGTTTTTCCGGTGTGCTGCACCAGGTGCTGGCTGCACTTCTAAAGCACGCAAGTGCCTATATATCCCTACCACGGACTGCACAGGAGGTGAAGGACACCAAAATTGCATTCCATGCACTGGCAGGCATGCCTAACGTAATCGGTGCCCTCAAGTGCACCCACGTGGAGTTGGTAGTCTGGCATGCCGTGGAGGTGGTGTACCGCAATCCGAAGCAATACCACTCCATCAATGTCCAGATGGTGTGTAATGCAAGCAAGATGATAACACATTGCTGTGCCAGATACCCAGGATCCACACATGATGCAATGGTGCTGCGAAACTCCACGCTCCCTCGCTACATGGAACGACATGCTACACGACTTGCCTGGCTGCTTTGTAAGTCTGACACAGGCCCATGGGGTTCATTTGGGTGGGGGGGGGGATCACATGCATATGCAACCTGTCTGCTTCCTGGGCCATGGGGTAAATATGGGGGGGGTAGTACCAGCATGCCAGTTGACACCCTGCATCATAAAAGGGACGTATCCCTACACTGGTGGACCATACCACCAATCACATTGTGCCATGGTTACATGGGTGAAGGTGTTGAGGGACATGTGCATGGCATCATCAATTTCTATAAAGCATGATAGTCAAACCCACCTGTATCATGTTGTACACCAGCCAAATGCATCACACAGTGCTCAACATGCATTTGTTTTCATTCCCGGTGTATCTCATGTCAAGGTCCCTAAGTTGTGTACGTCACACATGCCCCCCACCATGGCTTGCCGAATAGTACACAGGCCTGATATATGCGCAGATGTGAAGGCAATGGCTGACAATTCATAAGTACTGCATATGGACATGAACAATGTACATGCAGTGCACACATGGATTGGCATGAATACTCACAATCACACTTAATTTTGCTCTCATGCAGGTGATGTTGGCTATCTCCTGAAGCCGTGGCTCCTCACCCCTGTCAGGCATCCACTGACCCGGCACGAAGAGGACTACAATCGTGCACATACACGCACTCGTGTGGTGATAGAGCAGACCTTTGGCCTCTTGAAGGCACGGTTTCGCTGCCTGAGCAGGTCGGGAGGGGCACTCATTTATGGGCCCGACAAGTTGGGCAAGATTGTATTGGCATGTGCCATGTTGCACAACATGTGCATCTTGCGCAACGCACCTCTGCCACCTGACATAGACCAGACACCACCGGGTGAAGATGATGATGATGCTGCACATCGGCCATGTCGCGATGCACGTGAGGGACTTACTACGGCAATCATTGATAGCACAATATTTTTGTTGCACTGGGTCACACAGGGTGCCGGTTAAGTGTGACACTTGGCACTGCGATTGTGGGACTCTGGCCACTGGTCACTTTTGAACAATAAATTGACAAACCCTCAAGAAGCAATGTCCAGTCAAGTATCTTTTTTTCAAACAAGTGTATTAATGAAATTGAACTGTGTACATGAATTAATCCTCCACCCGCTTCACACTACAGACTACTCACCACTCACACACCAACACCTCCGCACACCCATGCCCCCCGCCCCCAACACACCCACACACCCACGCCCCCTCAGCCCAAATTGAGTCCAACAGGACTCCCACATTACATGTCCCAGTGTCCCTGGCTATTGTCGGCCCCTTTTCGATGGAGGTGTTTGTAGCTCTGTGCGGCGCACACTACGCAGGGACCTGCGCACAGGGCTCGTTTGCGTCGAGCTTGCAGGTGTTGTGCTCAACGATGGTGGTTGTGGCTCGGCCAGGCCGGAGGTTGTGGCGCCATGTTGCCAGCTATACGGTCGACAACCTGTGTCAAGGCCAATATGCCCTGGTGTACCCACCTCGCCACATGGTTCACTGCACGGATGATTGCCTGTGTGTTCTCCCTGTTAGCCCTGCGTGTGGCCTCCCCTTCGGCCAAGTGCTCTTTGACCATGTTATGCATGGCTTGCTGTCTGGCCTCCATTAGGCTCAGCCGCCCCTCGATGTCCCGTATGGACGTGCTACCAGATGGTTGTACGGGAGGGTGGTGATATACTCCTCACGGGGCTGAAGCAATGTTCAGCCATCTCCTCCTCAGTGCTGTGGGCACCAGCCACATGTGCAGGGGAGCACTGTGGTGTGTCCTGCATGCTAGGGGTGTGTTGGCCATCCCCCAACATGGTAGGTCCTGCAGTGAATTCATCTCGAGGCCCATTGTCCTCATCAGTGCTATGTTGTGCTGAGGCTGCCACCTTGCCCATGGAACGTGTGGCCGTAGAATGTGTACCCTCCACATCACTGGCCACTGTGGTTGTATCATCGTCAGCAAGAGGTGTCTGCTGGGGGGCCAGTTTCCTCATTGGTGCAACCTTTCTGGCCACTACATCTTATGCAAGTGGGCCTTGATGGCACATATGTCTCCGGCATGGTGCTCCTTTGTGACTGTTGCAGGTGGCTGCTCCTCCTGGTCTTGGGGGTGTGCACCCTGTTGGGCACTGGTGCGTGATTTAGGTGTGCCTATCTTACGCATTGCAGCCCTAGAGGTTGATGGCCTGGTGGCGTCATCCTCACCCCTGCCCATGCATGCATGTGTCTTCCCTGTTGATGTGGCGTGTTTGCTGTCGCTGTCTGGATCCGTGCCTGTGGGGGATGGAGAGGCAGGGCATCAGTCATGGGAGAACTTACATCCTGCATGCATCGAAGTCGGTACAATTTGGGTCATGTGCATCATAGTTTGCATGTTTGAGGGGCACACTTGGTGCCTGTAGGATTGGGGGGGATTGTATTAGCACCCTTCTGGTGCTGCCATTATGCCCATGGTGTCTGTTGGGTGGCCTACAGGTGTGTTTTGGCTTCCGTGCTGTAGCCATGGCTCAGGCTGTGTGCCATGTGCTGTTTAGTTGTGTATCAAGAGTGTATTTGGTAGTGGAGAGGCGTGCAGCATGCAATTTAATGGGACAGTGGTGATGCCAGCATCACAACAGGGATGTGTGTGTGTGTGTGTGTGTGTGTGCATGCATGCATATGTTGTTTGTGTGTGCAATTGTGTGGTCATTTTGTTTGTGGCATTGGGTTTGCTTGTGTGTTTTTGTGGCCGAGATGTGTTGTTTGGTTTAGAGATGTGTTTAGGTGGGGCTTATGGGCCATGTATTTGCTCTCATCTACTTCCCTTTTGGAGTACTTACTCGGGATATCAGGAGTGTGTGCTGGCTTGTATTGCGCAAAGGATCACTCACCATCATCGTCCGAGGATGGGACTCCCGTCTCCGCATGGCCAACTCCTTCAATTGCCTCCATATCCATCACGGAGCTACACTTCTCCTCCCACTGTGCCAACTTCATGGGTGAGGCAGGTCCACCACCTGTCGCCTGCCCCTGGCTGAGATTGGCGGACAGGATGTTTCTGACTCGCAGCCGCAGGTCATCCCATTCTTCCGACAGTCCTTCACACTGTGGGGTTGTCCCCATGGCAGATACCTTCCTGGCCACCTCCTCCCATATGTTTTGTTTTTCCTAAGTTGCGCTGCACAGCGCAGGTCAGTGCAAAACACGTCGGAATGCTCGACGAGTGTATCTGCGAGCATCATCGCTTAACCTGGGTTTTCGCAGGAAATTAGACATGATCTTGCAAGCAGGGTAGTGTGTTTTCTGAAACGGGTCCTGTGGATGGCAATGGATTGTGTTTTCAAAGATGGCCGCCGGTGCATTTCCCGTTCCGGCGCGATGACGTTGCTTCCAGTGGCTGTAATACCGGTACTGGTATCAGCAGTACCGGTGTGAACAATGCTGTTCTTAGCGGAAACCGCAATGCCGGTGGAGGTCTCTGCACATTCAATGATGCTGCTATCGGGGGCGTTAATTACTTTACAGGCATGGCTGCGCTTCCGTTACTAGCATGCTGGTATGTGCGTGGATGCGGACTCGTAATCACCCATTGATTACGGGGGCAGTGCAACACGGACGCGCTAGTACCGGCATGCCGGTAATTGCTGTTTCTTACCGCCAGACTCGTAATTGTCAGAATGCAGTCTATATATTAGGATCAAGCAAGTTGACATGTAGTGTCTGATTGTATAATGTAACAACCAGATTGGTCAATTAATGGAAAGACAGGAGACAGGAGACACAGGATACAGAGGCTCTGCACATTGCAATGTAAAAAGGTAATGAGACACCCATACACTGAAAAGCAGACTAGAGCAGGTCAGTGTTAAGCAGCAAAGCGTAACCAGGGAAAACAGAAGGCAAAACCCCACTGACCTGGCGTGTGGACAGGCTAGACAAAGCAAGGTCAGGAATGCAGTGGTGTGCAGCCCCTGGTCTCACTGTAACAAGAAAACCAGGAATTCAACAAGGGAAGGCAAGAGAGCCGGAATTTACAAGGACGCTAAATGTGCATTCTTAATATATGACAGTCTTGTCTCTTGGGCCAATTTGAGGTGGAAATTGCAGAATCCACGGCAGCGCAGGATGATCCGAAGTGAAGCAAAAAAAGAGTCACTACTTCACTCACGACGGCACACGGACGCCTAGAGTCCGGGTACACACGTGGAAAGTCTCTAGTCCGTGCACCAGAGCAACAAAACACAAGGTCCAATAATCCCAAATCCAAAGTCACAAAATCCGAGACCAAACGATGCAGAAAAAACGGCAGACAAGAGGAATCCAGAAAGCAGTCCGAGGTCAGGAAGGGAGCTGGCGGCGAAGCACAGATGGGTAAATCCAAGCAGGACGTAGGCAATCCGAGTCAGGTAATCCGTAGAAGACTATAACCAAGGGAAAAGGGCGGGCTGAAGGGAGAATGGGGAAAGGGAAAGAGTAGGAGAGAGAGGAATGGGCAGGCAGGGGTATAGGCACAAGAAGCAAATTCCAAGGAAGTCCGAAGTAATGGCACCAAAACAGTTCAGAAGCGGTGAGCAACACAAGGGAGGGGTTTAAGAGCAACAAGTCACGTGACCAGGCGAAACGTTGGTCTACGTGAAAGGCTGTACATGTAGGGACGAAGTGGACGCCAGCGTTGCCATGCCAACTTCCAGGCACCAGTCAGAGTCCTTGGCAACATGAAGCGTCTGTACCTAGGAAGATGGAAACAAGCTTGCGAACGCTTTAAACCAGATAGTGAAGTGACAGGTGTGAGAACGCTCTGTGAGGGTTTCGGTCTCCCTGCAGCAAATGCACGGGAGTGAGACTTGACAGTATCATCCCCCAAAGAGGGCCCCACCCTCCGAGCTGACCAGAAACGTGATAGGAGAGCAGGGGCATGCACATGGGCCGCAGGTTCACAGGTGCGGCCTTCGGGCCGTAGCCCTTCCAATCCACCAGGTAAAACCGTGTGCCCCTACGAACTCGAGTATCCAAGATCGCATGGACCTCATACTCACCCGAGCCACGTACTTCCACAGGAGACGGACGAGAGGGGAGTCTGGTAGCCGGATGAAACGGCTTAACAAGGGAAACATGAAACACTGGATGCACCCTCCATGATGATGGAAGTTCTAGGCGAATAGCAACAGGATTAATGACATCCAATATCTTGTAGGGACCCACAAAATGAGGTAGCAGATCCTTTCGACCAGGGAGATGCAAATTGCGTGTGGACAACCAGACCTTCATACCCGGAGCGTAGTTGGGAGCTGGGGATCGGCGCCTATCCGCTAGTGTCTTGGTCCGCTCCTGGGCCTTTAGTAGATAACTTAGAACAGTCTTGTGGGTTACAGATAAATCCCTTACATAGGTACGGGCAGCCGGAGTATTCAACGGGGGATCAAGGTTAAGTGGGAGAGAACGAGGGTGTTGGCCATACAATGCAAAGAACGGTGACATATTGTTTGATGTATGCATAGAGTTGTTATAGGCAAACTCCGCTAAGGCTAGAACAGAGACCCAAGTACCTTGGCGCTGGATGGTAAGGCAGCGCAGATATTGTTCCATCGTAGCTTTCAATTGTTCAGTTTGGCCATCCGTCTGTGGATGGTAAGCGCTGGAATATCTTCCATCAGTGCCTAGGGTGGTTGTCAATGCCGCCAAAACCGGGAAGTGAATTGTGGTCCGCAGTCCGTGATAATGACCGAAGGGAGAATAAAAGACTGAAATACGTTCTTCAGGAACAAATCGGCCAACACTGGAGCACTGGGTATACCATGGCAAGGAACAAACAGGGCCATCTTCGTAAAGTAGTCAATAATGACCCATATAGTGTCATAACCATCTACCCGAGGTAGCTCCACAACAAAATCCATGGAGATCATAGACCAGGGACGATCTGGTAGGGGCATAGGCTGTACTAATCCCATGGGTTTACAGCGTGGAGTCTTGCACTGGGAACAGACCGCGCAGGTGGCTAGATAGTCTGCAGCCTCCTTCTCCATGCAAGGCCACCAGCACCATCGCTTCACGAGGTCCAAAGTTTTGTGGATGCTTGGCTGCACATCCAAAGAAGAGTCATGGCACCAATGCATCGCCACCTGTCTAGTAGGTAAGTCTGGTAGGTATATCCTCCCCTTTCTATAGGGTAATGAGTGCACAAATTCTAGACCCAACTCCATGATTTCAGGAGGTGAAGAGCCCACCCACTCCTGAAGTTTTGACTTGAGAGAAGGGCTTAGGGTACAGCCACAACCACCTGATTGGGTACAATAAGGGCGCCTTGCAGGGTAGGAGGGATGGGATTGCCGTGGATATGGGAAAGCGCGTCAGCTTTTGAATGCAGAGCACCTGGGCGATACATGATGATGAAATGAAACATCGAGAAGAACTCGTGCCAGCGGCATGGCGTGCAATGCTACATTTCACGGATTGGAGTGCTAAGAGATTCCTGTGATCAGTAAACACCTGGACTGGTTCTGAAGTACCTAAGATATGATGTCTCCAGACTAGAAAGGTGGCTCTGCCGGCCAGCAGCTCACATTCCTTGATGGTGTAATTTCTTTCATAAGAGGTGAGCTTCCTTGAGTGGTAAGCGATGGGATGTAAGCCGCTGGCGTTGGGACACTGTTGGGACAACACAGCACCCAAAGCAATGTTGGCCGCATCGGTCTCCACAATAAATGGCAAGGCTGGATTAGGATGCTGGAGCACTGGTGCTGAGGTAAATGCTGACTTCAGGGCCTCAAAAGATTGTTGTGCTTGGAGGTTGCAACGGAAAGGTTTCTTAGAGCTAGTCAAAGCAGTGAGGGGGAGAAACAATGTCAGAGAAATCTTTGATAAAATGCCTGTAAAAATTGGCGAACCCAAGGAAGGATTACAGCGCCTTCAAGTTCGTGGGGGTCGACCATTCCAGGACGGCAGAAACCTTTGAGGAACTCATTTGTACCCCATGGTTGGTTATATTATAACCCAGAAACTCCACCTCACTCACGTGGAACATACATTTTTCCAGTTTGGCAAGTAACTGGTTTTCTCTGAGGCACCGAAGAACGCTGGATACATGTATGACATGAGAAGCCAGCGTTGGTGAATAGATCAGAATATCATCTAAGTAAATGACCAGATAACGGTCCAACATATCATGGAATACCTCGTTCATGAAATACTGAAAGGTTGCCAGGGCGTTGCATAGGCCAAACGGCATGACGCTATATTCATAAAGGCTGTACTTGGTCTTAAAGGTGGTTTTCAACTCATCCCCCTCTCGTATGCGTACCAAATTATATGCCCCCCCCCCCGTAAATCTAGTTTGGTAAAGACCACAGAGGCCCCCGACTGGTCCACTAGAACCGGGATAAGAGGGAGAGGGTACTGGTTCCTGATGGTAATAGCGTTCAATGCCCTGTAATCGATACAGTGGCGTAGGTCTCCCTCCCTCTTAGGGACAAAGAACAATAGGGAGGATGCTGGAGACCGAGAGGGGCAGATGAAACCGGATTTCAATGACTTGTCGATGTATTCCTTTAAGATGGTATCTTCCTTCTGCATCAAGGAATATTCTCGACCAGATGGTATATTGGCCCCCGGAACCAACTCTATGGGCAGTCATAGGGTCTATGGGGTGGTAGCACCTCCGCTCCTCCTGCATCAAACATGTCCCTGTATTCGACGTATTATGTGGGGAGCACTGTGTTGGTGATGGCCCCGATGGTGTGGGCTGAGTCCATCAAAGCGTGACTTGGGTTTACCAAATCTAGGCTCTCTTCCAGACAGTACTTCTCACAGTACTCTGAAAGGAAACTCACATCCCCCGAAAGCCAATCCACCACTGGGTTGTGTTTCTTCAACCAGGGTAACCCGAGAATGAGTCTAAATTGTGGGGCTGAAATGAGGTCAAAGGAGATGGACTCCTTATGCCACAGACGGTGGTCATTGTCAAGTCCGCTGTGCACTCTGTTATGGGCCCTGAGACCAGCGAGGAGCCGTCAACAGCGTTAACAACTTCCGGGACTGGTTTGGTCCGAACAGGTAGGCCTAGCTCATGAGCATAGCGGCCATCCACGTAATTCCCTGTGGCCCCAGAATCAAGAACAACTAAGACATCATGGGTGACCAGTCCTGCCGAGGCAAGAGTGACAGCAAAACTAAACGGGGTGTATAACTTGGAGTCAATGGAACCATAGCCCGGCAGCAGGACCCCCTCTATTGCCGAGCTTTTGCGTTTCCCTGCTTCTTTGCGGGTTTCTTGGGACATGAATGTAAGAGGTGATCTGAAGCTCCGCAGTAGAAGCATAATCATTTTTTTCTTCTATACTCCCTTGTCTCAGCAGAGAGTGGGCCTCTTACTGTCCCTATTTGCATTGGCTCCGAAGATCCCGAGGGAGAGACTGAGGTAGTGGTTGAGGCAGGGGGCACCATCCTGCTTTCCCCTTTTCGTTTGGCTCGTCTGGAGTCGATTTGCAAAACCAAATCAAGGAGTTCGGAGAACGTGTTAGGCAATACTGGAACCGTAGCAAGAGTATCTTTGAGTGAGTCAGAAAGCCCTTTATAAAACAAGGAGCTTTTTTGTCCTCGGGCCAGCCTGTTTCAGCCACAAGCTGATTGAAACGTGCTAGGTATACAAGCAGTGGCGTATCCCCTTGTTGGAGTCAAAGCAGTTCCAAATCCGTGGCTTGAGTGGTGTAGCGTGTATCGAATACACGACTCATAGCATCAATCAATACGTCACATTATATAACAAGTGGCTGCCCTCTTCCAATAACGGATTCGCCCATGCAGCGGCTGTACCACCCAGATGCGACAGTAAAAAGGCAGCCTTAGTAGTGGAATCCGGAAAGGATGCAGGCCTGCATAAAAAATGCAGCCAGCACTGATTCAGGAAGGTCTTATATGTCTTAGGATCTCCTTTGAATCTCTCCGGGGGTGGGGGGGCAAAGGGAACTGGGCAGTCATGTAAACCAGACCTGAGACCTGCTGGGTCGGCTGGAGGCCAGAACCGGAGGCTCTGGCTTGTGGTGGGGCCTCTGCACCCAAGGACTGTAATCCTGCCTGCAACTCATTGATCCGCCGTTCGGTAGCGGAATGTGCAGCTGCCATGTCAGTACGTAAATCAGCCACCAACTGCAAAATGGCGGCAAATGACTCGCTTGCATCCATTATAAAAAGGCTTCTGAATCTGTCAGAATGCAGTCTATATATTAGGATGAAGCAAGTTGACACATAGGGCCTCATGACGACCCTTGCGGTCCGGAAATAACGGTGGCGGTAAACCCGCCGCCACCGTTGTTTCCGGACCGCCTGATCCCGACCCCTGCAGGCGGGAGGTGATGTTCCCGCCAGGTCTGACCTGGCGGGTTTAACACCGCCCGCCTGCAGGCGGACGAGGAAACACCGGCAGCATTACAAGATGCTGCCGGTGTTTCCATGATCCCGATTCCCATTGAGTCCCATAGGACTCAATGGGAATGGGGATTTACACCATTCCGCCTCCGTGATTCCCGGAAAGCCGGGGTTGTGATGCCCCGGTAATTCCGGGAATCACGGAGGCGGAATGGTAATACGAGTCCGGCGTTAACCAGGCGGTTTTACCGCCTCGGTTAACGCCGGACTCGTAATGAGGCCCTATAGATGGGGAAGCCTTCTCACCAATGTACCTGTCTGATTGTATAATGTAACAACCAGATTGGTCAATTAATGGAAAGACAGGAGACGGGAGACACAGGATACACAGGCTCTGCACGTTGCGATGCAAACAGGTAATGAGACACCCATACACTGAAAAGCAGAATAGAGCAGGTCAGTGTTAATCAGCAAAGCGTAACCAGGGAAAACAAAAGGCAAAACCCCACTGACCTGGCGTGTGGACAGGCTAGATCAAACAAGGTCAGGAATGAAGTGGTGTGCAGCCCCTGGTCTCACTGTAACGAGAAAACCAGGAATTGAACAAGGGATGGCAAGAGAGCCAGCATTTACAAGGATGCTAAATGTGCAATCTTACCATATGAGAGTCCTGTCTCTTGGGATAACTTGATGTGGAAATGGCAGAATCCATGGCAGCGCAGGATAATCCGAAGTGAAGCAAGAAAAGAGTCACTACCTCACTCAATACGGCACAAGGACGCATAGAGTCTGGGGATACACGTGGAAAGGCTCTGGTCCGTGTACCAGAGCAACAAGGTGTCCAGTCATTTGGTCGACTACAAACTGGTCGACTGCAATTTGGTCGATGTCATTTGGTCGAAAACCAAATGGTAGAATTTTTTTATTTTATTTATATATGTGTTTTGTGGGTTTTCGTGTAGAAAAAAAAAAAAAGAAAGAAAAAAAAGGGGGTTGTGGAGGGTGGACCTCCCCCCCCCCCCCCCCAAAAAAAAGGGGTAAAAATAAAAAAAAATAAAAATTCGACCATTTGGTTTTCAACCAAATTGATTCGACCAGTTGTCCAGTCGACCAATTGTTTTCGACCAAATGACTGGCAACCGAGCAACAAAACACAAGGTCCAATAATCCCAATTACAAAGTCACAAATTCCGAGACCGAACGATGCAGAAAAAACAGCAGGCAAGAGGAATCCAGAAGGCAGTCTGAGGTCAGGAAGGGAGCTGGCGGCAAAGCACAGATGGGTTAATCCAAGCAGATCGTAGGCAATCTAAGTCAGGTAATCCGTAGAAGACTATAACCAAGGAAAAAGGGCAGGCTGAAGGGAGAATGGGGAAAGTAGGAGAGAGAGGAACAGGCAGGCAGGGGTATAGGTACAAGAAACAAATTCCAAGGAAGTCCGAAAGTAACGCCACCGAAACAGCAAAAAAGTTCAGAAGTGGCGATAAACACAAGGGAGGGGTTTAAGAGCAACAAGTCATGCGACCAGGCGTAATGTTGGTCTACGTTAAAGGCTGAACATGGAAGGACGAAGTGGACGCCAGCGTTGCCATGCAAACTTCCAGGCACCCGGCTGAGTACTTGGCAACAGGAAGTGTCTGTACCTAGCAAGCTGGAAACGAGCTTGCAAACACTTTAAACCAGATAGTGAAGTGACAGGTGTGAGAACGCTCGGTGAGGATTTCAGTCTCCCTGCAGCAAACACACAGGAGTGAGGCGTGACAGTAATGAGGCCCACAGTCCTCTTTTCTATGATATGGAGGTAGGGGAGGGGAAGATGCAATGACTGACGTATTCATCTGCATCTCGATATTCCCCCCTCTGTTTGAGTCCTTGACCACATATCCTGTAGTGCCCTCCCCCCAGTAAGGTACGTTGGGGGTCCATATCTTAGTATCTCTCCTGAGGTCACCTGAATTCTTTATATGCTCATCCACACTGCAGATCATATAGCAGCACTCCCCATCTGGTTTGGTGAATTCCCAACATCCCATGTAATTCAAGGGTCTTGGGGATAACAGAATTTTTATCACGGAGGGACGATAGTACTTTGTCTTATGTCCATATGAGGTAGATCATCAGTTTGTGTGCATTCGTGGATTTTAGTGTCCAAGTTTATAACTATTTTCATTCCTACTGCCTTATTATCAGTCTTCTTATATTGGTGTATTGCTATCCTCAGGATGCAGAATCTCAATAGCACTAACATTAGTATGGCTATTAGTAGTTTGAATGCATAAGCAGCCAGGAGGGGATCCAGGAGAATAGATAAGGGAACCAGTTGTCATCCAGTTCTACTTCCACCTCCTCCGCCATTTTAGTGTGAGATCTGTTAACAATGTTATCGCCTCTGTGAGGGTCTGATTTTCGTCATCGTAGGCAGGCATCGTAGTATGTGCAGCAAGACAGACCAATTATTGTGCACATGCCACCCTCAATGGACTGTTATCAGGTCAAGGACATAACTGTTTTGGAGGGTCATGAGTCTTATGGGCCTCAGCTCCTCTCTTATGGTGTTAAAGCCCTTTACTGTTGTGTTAATCATTTGCAACAGTCCGCACCTTGTAATTTGCAGCCGTTTTCCATTTGAGGCTGCCTGTAAACTGGGGGAAACATGGCTGACAGAACCATTTTGTTCATTCTGAATAATGTATGCTTCTCTGGTATGGCATAAAAGGCAGTAGTTGATTCTACTGAGAAATAATGTTGCCTTTTAAGATGTTTGAGGGTAAGCGATGTCTTCAGCCTTAAATGTGTATCCATTTTAGGGAAATCCGCAATGTGTATATTGCCTTGGGGTACAACCAGACGGGGTACGTTTATTAGCACTAGGGTAAATAGACCTCCCAATTTGGGGGCAAATTCATATATGCTCTGGTTCCACAAGCCCAATAGTGGTTCATTGATACTGCTGTTCCTGTCTTCATTCCTGGAACATCAAAGATGTGTTTACACCCAGTATTTTTCCCAACGTTTACTGTACCATTATTTCAGAAGCATAGAATGGCATTTTCAGGGGTTTTATTTTTACCGGTCCCCGTTCATCGTCATTGAGGAGATTTGTAATTTTAGTCCACTGATCAAGGCATGCTTGATTTGCATGTACCACAACCTCTTCCCATAGTTCCAGCAGTACTTGTTCCTTGCACACAACTAGTCCATAGGCCCATCCCTCATGTGTGAATACTGGTCCCTTTATTTATATTTGGCCTTGTTCCCAACATCCAGATATTTCCTTCTCTTTCCCATCATTACACCGCAACATTTTATTTTCCTCTATTATAATACCGGCTCTATTTCTTCCGGATTACTCATATCTTATTGATTTATGCTTTGTTTCAGTTTTTTCCATGTATTTAAAATCTTGTGTATAATTATCTTCTTGCTGGGATTTTGCTTTATTTACCCACACTAATGAAGCAGTTTGGCCTTGCAATTGCCCTCTAGTTAGACAGAGGGCAAGTGCATCAGGCAATGTGCCTTTTCTGTTGGTACCTCTGTGGCTATGAAAACCCTGGAAGTTCCCCTAGCATAGGGAATGAGGTAGCACACATTGCAGCTCTCATCAGATGCCCCTCTCCCTACCTGGCTCATGTGCTGGTACTACATATTATTAGTCACTTAGGCTGAATCAGTGATATACGCATTTTATATTTTGGAGGTGATCCTGTTAGCTTTGCCTGCAGTTCGCAGCACTCGTTATATTCGCGCATGGACACTGACTTTTGTTTGTTTAATTTAGCTCCATTTATAGCAACCCCACTACTGTATGCGGGGGGGGGGGGGCGCATATACGGGGTTAGTGTACCCTATTGCTGCTTTCAATTCTTTGAATGGGGTGAATGCTTGCCTTTCATCTGACGGATCAATGCTTTGCAGAGGAGTAGGAGGAGAAGCCGAGGATGCTTTGCCCCCCCTACCCCCTTCATGCTGATTAAGCATCCACTCTCTCACGGGGAGGATCCTCTGTCTTGTCCCCATATATCTTCCACAACTCTAAAATGGCTAGTCTTTTTTTGTAATTTTTTCCCTTTGAACACAGCATGCAAATATGTCGTCATGTGTTGCAGCACTGATTTCGAAAGGGTCACCTTCTGGGGCCAAGGCATGAACATTTTGTCAGATGTACCCCAAACTAATTCAGAATGGTATTTACATGTTTTATCTTTGTATCTAGGCAGCAATTTAC
This sequence comes from Ambystoma mexicanum, assembly GCF_040938575.1. NCBI lineage: Eukaryota > Metazoa > Chordata > Amphibia > Caudata > Ambystomatidae > Ambystoma > Ambystoma mexicanum. Next base: position 602,198,636 of record NC_090931.1, read on the forward strand.
ATAAATGCATAAGGGGAGTGTCTACCATGATGGCATGTTACACTCTTGATATGATATGGCATTTATAACGTGCCTATACACAAGTGTTTCAAGGTGCGACGAGGCAAGGGAGGGGAAACCGAGGGAAGACAGACAATGATCCTACTAGGCCAGGTGACATTGAGATCGCGCAAGTGCAGGGGAGGCGGAAGGGGGGGAAAGGGAAGAGTGCGGTGTCATGAATCACAGGGTGCGCCCCTTTTGGGCCTCATGGTCCTTGTCACAACGGAATTATACACACTAATACCTCCAATATGGCCGTCCAACGCATTCCCTTCTCGCTCCATGCATTGGACGTAACCTTTCTCTATTTCTAGACCACGCCTTCCGCGGCTCCGCGTGTCTCAATGCTATAGCGACTAGCAACCAGACGTGTGCTCGGTAGCTTGCGGTTCTTCTCCTTTCCACTCGGCTATCCAATCCTCAAACCCACCTTCTTCTTCCTCCTGGATTCTAGTTCTACCGAACTTACCTTGCCTCCTGAATTCCTGGATTCGACCTCCTGGAAAACTGAACGCATTCTGGATTCGGCAGAGACACAGGCCGCCTTCTTCAAAACCCGATCCATCTGAAAGAAGGCAGCCTCCAAGGCCACTGGTAAAGAACGGATTCAGGTGAGAAGGGGGGAACTCTTTGACATGCGGGGGGAAAGGGGAGGGGGCAGTGCAGTTCATAGGATTACAGTGAAAAAAATAAAGACAATAAATAAATAAATAATAGAGACAATAAATAAAAGTGCGGCCAGCTAGTGGCAAGTGCAAGGGTAAGTGCAGACAGCAGGGGTCAAGTGCTAGTAAGAGCTGTAGGGATACAGAAACGTCCCTGAGTGCAAGGGTTGCCAGGGGGGCAGTGCAGGTGTGCAACTGGCGGGGAGGGGACCTGGGCCTGAGATCAGAGGGTAGCCAGATAACCAGTGCAGGTTTCAGAGTCAGCCAGGGGATCAGCAGGGGAGAGGAAGAGAGAAAGCAGAAGCAAAGAGGAAGGTCTTGAGATGCTTTCGGAACCGCAAGGCTGTTCCACAGGGAGGGCCCAGCAGAGGAAAGAAATCTACCACCAACTCGCTACTTGGAGAAGCGACTGACCCTGAGGGAGTTGGAGGTGGATGAGCGCAGAGCTCAGGAAGGAAGATATTTAGGAAGAGAGAGTTGAAAGTATTGAGGTCCCAGGCCCCAGGAGGCCTTGTGGACAATGCAGAGGGTTTGGAACTTAATCCTCGTCGCCACTGGGAGCCAGTGCAGAGATTTCAGTCCTGGAGAGATCCGATCGCTGGGCTTGAGGCCAAGGACAAGTCTCGCAGTCCTGTTTTGGATGAGTTGCAGAGGGCGGAGAGTAGAGGCAGGCAGATTTAGAAAGAGGCTGTTGCAGTTGTCCATTCTAGAGGGAACCAGAGCTTTGGAGACAGTGAGCTTCTGGGGGAAGGAGAGGAAAGGAAGAAAACCTCTAAGGGGGTGCAGCTTGTAGTGTGACTTTTTAGAGACGTCGGAGATGTTAGGAGAAAAGGAAAGTGTGCAGTCGAAGATGACCCAGAGGTTTTTAGCCTCACAGGTGGGGGCAGGTAGAGGGCCAAGCGCGGACGGCCAGTGAGCGACAGGAAAGGTGGGTGCAGGTGTGCTGATGAGGAGAATCTCGGTCTTATTGGCATTAAGGCAGAGATCATTGGCAGCACACCACTCCTGGATGGCGGACAGGCAGTCAGATATGAGAGAAGGAGAAGATGTGGCAGATAGGAGCCTGGAAATGAGTTGAGTTTCATCCGCATAGCACTGAAGGTTGGGGCAGAGAGCGGTAATGTGGCGGGCAAGAAGTGCCAGATATTGGTTGAACAGCCAGGGAGAGAGGTTAGACCCCTGGGGAACACCACAAGTAGAGATAGAGATAGAGCAGAGGAAGGACCCAAGTTGGACCTGGGAGGGTTGATCAGAGAGGAAGGAGGTCAGCCAAGCCAGGGCCTGCCCTGTGATGCCCAGGTTATCACAGAGACGGTTGAGTTGGATGGCATTGTTGACCGTGTCAAAGGCAGAAGAGAGATCAAGTAAGATGAGGACACATGGGGTGTTGGAATCAAGGTTGGAGAGCAGGTCTTCAAAGATGTTCAGGAGAGCAGTTTCTGTGCTTCTGGCAGCTCTCAAGCTAGACTGATGGGCATGGCGACAACCAACGGATTCAGTGTGAAGATTAAGCTGGGAGATGGCCAGATTTTCCAGGAGTTTTCCAAGGAAAGGAGTGATGGAGATTGGACAATAGTTAGCCGGGCAGGAAGGGTCAGCAGAGGGTTTCTTAACAAGACGGTGCACAAGGGAGTGGTTCATGGGGGAGGGGAAGACTCCAGTGGTGAAGGAGTGGTTACAGAAGTCGGCCAGAGCAGGAGCCAGGGTGTCAATGTGGTCCTTGATGGATTTGGAGGAACAGGGGTGAACCTGTTTTGACAGGACTTTCATAGATCGCATTTGTCTAGAAACCTCGTCTGAGGAGAACGTGGGAGAGGCAGAGAAGGAGGGGGGACAGGTGGCCGAAGAAAGGCCAGGGGAAGAGCAGGGAGTAGAGTGAGGAGGGGGAGAGGAAGAGAGAGAGGACAGGATGTCCTGAGTGTTTAGAGATGAAATGAGAAGCCAGGACTGAGCAGAGGGACTGGGAGGGGACGGGAGAGGTAGAGACTGCAGCAGGAGTGGCCAGCTCCTTGCAGATTTTAAAGAGTTTGGCCGAGTTGTTAGATGATGCAGGCTTGGATGTGAGCTCCCTTCTTGGTGCGGACAGAGAGCCATTGTTGCCTTTGGAGCAGGCGGCAGGCCAGTTTGTCAGAGGATGTACCGGAAGCACAGCATTTACTCTCAGTCACCCTGCACTTACGTTTAAGGGTGATGAGATCTGATTCGTATCAAGATTTGCACTTGGCTTTGGTTTTCAAGCAGATCCTCATGAGAGGGGAAAGAACATCAAGAGTATCCGATATAGCAGAATGGAGCATGGAAAGGGCTGTGTCAGGGTGTGAGTCAGCCAAGGGGGAAGGAAGGGGGGAGAAAGTGGCAGCAAAAGCCTCAACTGACACACGCTTCATGGGTCGGATAACCGAGAAGGTAGGTTTCAGTGCTGGAGTCGGCTTGGCCTGAGGGGTGGAGAGGGTGAGATGGGAGGAAAGGAGAAAGTTATCACTCCAGGAGAGAGGCGTGGTGAGAGTGATTGAAAGGGGATCTGAGACATCAGAACATCCAGATTGTGCCCTGCATTGTGAGTCAGGCCAGAGGGGAGAATAGAGAGAGAGAGAGAGGGAGAGAGAGTCGCAGAGGTCACAAGAGTCCAGTGGAAGGACAGGAAACATTCAGGTGGATGTTGAAGTCTCCTAGAAGGAGGAGTTGAGTGGTTGAGACCAGGAGGGAAGAGGAGAGGTCCGCCCACTCGGAGAGGAAGGAGGAGATCTGACCAGGTGGCCGATAGATGGTAGCCACAGTAAGTGAGTGGCCAGGAGAGAGAGAGCCTGCAGACGAGGCTTTCGAAAGAGGAGTAGGCCTGCGTAGGAATGATGGAGGCAGGAATCCACTCAGGGAAGTTCAGGGCTACTACCCCTCTGCAAAGTTTGGATCTGGGTAGAGAGAGGATCTTGTAGCCATCGGGGAGGAGAGTGTCAAAGCTCGTGACAGTGCTGGCCGTGAACCATGTCTCAGTGAGGCCGAGGACATCGAGGTCAAGTTCCTCCAGGAGGCGGCAGATGTCAGAGGAGTGTTTGACAGCTGAGCGAGAGTTTAGAGTGGCAGTATGGAGAAGGTTGCCGGACTTGAAAGACTTCCGGGGAGGGGTACAAATCAGAGGTACGCCCTGCAGAGGTGTAGAAGAGGAAGTAGGAGAGGGCAAGGTAGCCAAGGAGGAGACGACTTGACCGCTTGACTGCCAACACTTACCGGACCTTAACAAACCTTCAAACTTACTACCTCTTCTATTCCTCCTTCACAATCTCCTTGTCAACAATACTTCCCTCTATTTCCAACACTCCTACATCTCTTCTCAGCCTTCTCGACTACACTAACTATTCGAGCAAGCACCACAAATGCAGCCCACTGTCGGGACCACACCCTTTGGGTCCAAACCACAGCTCCATGTGCTCTACGATATAAACCAATATCCACAAAACCTTGTTTTTCACAGTTCAACCCACTTTTCACCCTCCTACTAGTACCAGCAATCACTACACATACAGGTGCACCTTCAGAAAAAAAAGACACAACAAAACTCCAAACCCACGGCAGTCTTCCTACCCTCCTGACAAGGTATCCTTTATCTCTTAATTTTTGATCCACTCTTCCTTGGCCTTGTTGCCGGAAATCTCTTTATTCATAACATCTTAATACCTCGCCACAAAGTTTAGTGTGTCACCTTCCATAACCTCGTTATAGGTATCCTCTCATAAATAAATCCTTTATCACCTCACAATTCCCCAACATATACCGACCAATCCCTACCTCCTTCGTTTGCCAATTCGATGCTCTATACTTACATCCGTGGATCGGCTGAGGCCTTCGGTCTGGATCCTCCATCAATCGCCACTTCACCCTCGCCCTGCGGGATGCCCATGGGGACCGGGCAGGATTTTCTCCAAGGGGACTCTTCTTGACTGTCTCAGTTCACGCATGATTCGCCATTCTCCACAGGTTACTCAACAGACCTCAGGTTCGTAGCAGGATTATCGACAATCCAAGCTTCTAGACAGAAACCATCCAAGCCGCTACCAAATTTAAAAGAGCTCTGGAAAGTCCCAGCACCAGCCGAATAGACAAGCTGGGAAATCCTGTACCCAATGATGTTAATAGTCAAAGTAAATGGCAAAGGCCTGTTTTATTAACAATCCATATAAAACAGGGACAGCAATAAGCACACAAGTCTCCAAAGCTCTCTGATCTCTACAATACAAAACAGTACGTTATAAATCAGAAATACATCACAACTGACGTCGTACTGCAATCCTGGTTTCAAAAACCTAAAGCTCAGAGGGATTGGTTAGGGGAATTGTCTACATATTTGATACACAGGGGTTAGTGTTTTCATTGGATATAACTATCTGATGGCCCCATCCCTAAATTGATACATAAAAGACCTCATCTTAGCACCAGGTAATTGGCTAATGCAACAGTTACATAGCAGAATCATTTTGAGAGCTGTGATTGGTTGGCTTTGGTCTTACTAACCTTGGACACTTGGCAGGACATCAGCAGATGAGCAAAAATAGTGGTAAGGAGAGTCACCTCAAGGAACTGCATCAGCCGATTAAATAAGACGCCATCCTTTATATCCTAGGCCACAGGCCAGGTTATCTAGCTTTGCACTTGGCTTTGTTCAGCATCTCCCGCTCTGTAAATCTGTGGGGAGTGAAGGCAGGTACCTGTCTGTCTGTAGCTTAATGAATAAACACTGTTCTCCAATTATGTCACATGTGACAAGACCGTGTTTTGAATGATTCTGCTCGACTTTTATTAGGATATGAGCTCATATTAATTTGGGTGCTATTACTCTCTTCGGCCACTGGAGACTTGGTTGAGCTATTCCTGGTGCAGCATTAAGCTTTTAATTAATGGGCACCTGCTTCTAAAGGTTGTTTGTTCTCTACTTAATCTAAGAGAAATATGTCTTATGCTTGGGAATTGTTATCTTCTGATTGATTGATTTAGCATTTGTTACGCGCAAATCCTTCCGGAACCAAGCAGGAACCCTGCATCTAGGCGCAGATGTTATTGTGCTTGCTCAGTTTAGGTATAATCACCAAGCTCCTAAATTATTTAAATAAAAATGTTTTCAGCTTTGAGCAGAAAACAGCAATGGAAGGGGTATTCCGCAATTCAGCTGGGAGTGAGTTCCAAAGGCGAGGACCCCTGATGGAGAAACAACAATCCCCACGGGTAGCATGATGAGAAAAAAGGACAACCAACAGAGTTTGACCAAATGAGCACAATGCTCGAGATGGCTAATAAAGCTGAACTTTAGATATCAAATATCTGGGTGCCGTTCCTTGAATACGCTTATAGATCAGACAGAGTGTTCGAAATTCAATCCTTTTCCTGACAGGCAGCAAGTGCAATCTCCTCCGGTATGTGGAGATGGGAGCCCATTTTGGAAGATTAAAAATCAGTCTAATGGCAGCATTCTGAGCTACCTGCAGACGATGTAATTGACGTTCTGCGGCACCCAAAAGAAGAGTGCCGCAGTGGTGGAGCCTGGAATTCACCATGGTCCCCACGATCACTGTGCGATCAGATTCTGGATTGAACGGCAGAATAGGTTTCAGTAGCCTAAGTTGATCTAATATGGCTTTAACTATATCTGAGACATATTCTCTTTGGAGCCATGCAGACCTCCCTTTTCTCTCAATAACCTTGGAGAGAGGCACCGCACCCACTGTCTGGCCTGCATGGATCTGTATTTTAGCTCATTTCAGCAAGTTGAATCTCCCTGCTTCTTCGAGGCTTCCCATTGATTTTACCTTGGCTTCGCCATCGATTTTATTCAAGATAGCCACTCGTTACTGTCGTGTTTCTACGTTTAGCAAGCTATATATGTATATCGTTTGTCTTTCGTTTCAGCATATACATTGATTATGTTATGTTAATCATGTCTAGATGGTGCAAGTAATATTCTTTATTTCTAAATGCAACTTTGACCTAGGACTGCTAGGACTGTCTTAGCGAATAGCGTTTCTCATACCTATAGAGGCGTGGGAGGGCCACATGCCATAAATGACCTGGGCCTCTCGTTTCTGCAATATGGAGGCGGGGGGGGGGGCTGATGCAATGGCTGATGTATTCATCTGCCTCTCGACAATAGTCAGTATAAAATGTCATGCAACTTACAAGTATGGTGGGGAGATGGGGGAATCCAATAATGCCACCAGGGTTGTCGCATGGTTTAACCAATAAGGGCTGTATAGTGATCTCACCAGTGACCTAAGCCACAACCATGCAACCATGAGGCCCAGGCCAGAGGATAAACCAGTCCATGACCAACACCTCTAGGGCACTACCAATGCCCAGACACCTGAAGCCATACAACCTCCACCTGGGTCAGGCTCCACGAGAGCAGCCTACAAAAGACAAAAGTGAAAAGCAGGTCAGAAAGACCTCCAGCCTGGTCCAACAGTTACCCAGAGCAGGTACAGCATGATCTTAGAGAGCGGGTGAACCACTGCCTGTTGCAAGACAGACACCACTGAAGGGGTAAGGAGCAAATTGCCACAAAACAGACAGTGCTCCAGTCCCCTACTAGCAGCGCAACCTGCAGCTCAGCAGGGCACCAAACATGGCACTGCAGGAGACCACACAGTGCTGGAGACGAGGGACGTACGAAAGTTAGTTAACGTTGCCAAGTAAGCATGGTGGCACCACAGGAGAACACACAGTGCCCGAAATGTGAGAGGTAGTGAGGTAAGTGTACGTCGCCAGGAAGCAATGCAGCGTCCGGTAGTGGAACCTTCAGTGGCAGATACTGACCAGACCAGTACACAGTGGGCAGCATAAAGTTCCAAGTAACTGTTCATTGTATTGTATAGAGTTTTTGTAGAGCATGCAAAGACCGTAAGGTATCGAGGCGCTGAGGGTGAGAGGGAGACTGAATAAAGTAAAGCTAAAAACAGGTGTGTTTGTAGAGCCTTACGGAATTGAAATAACTTTTGAGGTTTACAAGGATCAAGAGGCAGGACGTTCCAGAGCATGGGGGCGAGAACTGAAAAGGATCTCCCTCCAGCTCTGGCCTGAGAAAATCAATCTAGGAACGAGTAACAGAAACTTGTTGGTTGAACGCAGAAGGCGATTTGGGATGTAGGGCTGAATCTTGGAACATAAAAATTTGGTTTATAGTCATTCCATCGACAGCCAAAGCATCTAATGCCATACCATCTAAAAAAAGCATCTAAAACAAAAAAGCATCTAATGCATTTTTTTCATTTCTTTTTTTTAATGGGGGTTCCCACCCAACAACCCTTTTTTTAACCTTTAAAACCCATTTTTATTAAATTGAACCCTTTACCATCTAAAAAAAAATGCATTAGATGCTTTTTTTAGATGCTATGGCATTAGATGCTTTGGTTATCGATGCAATGACCGGATACCAAAAATACAGCTCTAACATTGTGTATAGCAGGATGGACCATACAGAGAACCTTAAACTTTACTCTGCTTCTAATGTGAAGCCAGTGTAGTTGAAGCAGGAGTTCTTGCGAGTGGGCAAATCAGGGAGCTCCGAGGGCAAGACGTGCTGCAGCGTTCTGGAGAATTTGGAGGCGTTGGAGTAGCCTCTCTGGTTGCCCAGGGTAGATTGCATTACAGTAGTCTAGAGAGCTCATAATTGAGGCTGTAACCATTTTTGATCTGAGAGCAGCTGCGAGAAGAGGAAGAACTTTTTTAGAACATTAAGTTTTATAAAGCCCATCTGGCAAACTGCGGAAACCTGAGCTTCCCGAAAGCCAGTGGGCATGAGTTTGATCCCAAGACTTTTTACCATGGGAGAAGGCTCAGGACACGGCCTAAAAGAAGAAGGCCAGTAGTCACTTGTCCACAGCTGACCCTCAGAGTTGGAACCAACTAAGAGAACTTCTGTTTTATCACCGTTTAACTTCAACCAATTATTAGCCATCCAGTCAATGACTGCGACAAGGCAGTTTTTCAGCTTGTTAGGTGGATCGGCGGAAGACGTGTTTAGGCAAACCAAGATCTTGGTGTCGTCAGCATAGGAGAAAAAATTTACTGGCGATAAATTTAGCCAGTGCCTGCATATAAAGATTGAAAAGTAACGGGGACAAACCAGAGCCCTGCGGGACTCCGCACTTCAGCACAGTGGGCGCGAAACTAAATGGAGGGAGAGAAACCGTTTGGACCCATTCTGACAAAAAAAGAGGAGAACCATTTAAGCGGGGTGCCCAAAATTCCCAGCTCATAAAGGCAGCGAAGCAGCTTCTGGTGGTCAACCTTATCAAAGGCCGCTGAGAGATCAAGGAGAATCGGAGCTCCCACCTCTCCGCGGTCCTGAAGTAGAGCAATGTCGCTATAAGTGCCACCATCACATATTCAGTTCCCATCCCGGGGCGGAATCCGGATCGAAAAGGATGGAGGAAAGGCCGGGAACCATGGCGCTATTAGCGCCATGGTTCATGCCGGTAAAATACCTGCATCGCCTTGGCGGAAAGGGAATTACCGCCCCATTCCAAGGTTGGCGGGGCGGTAATTCCCCCTTCCACCATTGCCCTTCCCCATTCCCATTTTTGCCCCATAGGGCACAATGGGAATGGGGAAGGCGCTAATTACGGTACCGCAAATTGCGTAATTAGCTCCCTGGGTCCCTTTGCGGGTTGGTTTTTAACGCCTGCAAAAAGCAAAAATTCCCCAACCCGCAAAGGGACCTCGTAGTAAGGCGGTAAGGATTTACCGGTACCAGTAAACCCTTACTGCCTACCGTGTAATGAGGCCCTTAGACTCCAAATGTACAGATAGTTGAGGAGTCACAATCGATTCCATTAATTTTATCAATACCGAGAGAAGGGAAATAGGGCGGTAGTTTTCCGCTACTGCAGGATCCAAATGAGATTTCTTTTAGTAACAAAGAAATCACTGCATGCTTAAGAGGTGTGGAAATATGGCCACTGGTAAAGGAATAATCAAGTGCAGCAGTGGGGAGGGAAATAAAGCTATTAGAATCGGTATATCTTTATGATACATCTGCATAGGATATGAGGATCTGTGCTGTTAATCGGCTGCCATTTTGGCTCCTCGCCTCTCTGGATTGTTTCAAGTAGGTCAGATTTTGCTTTGTTCTGAATTTCATGAGATTGTTCACTGCATGCAACTCATGTGGTGGCGAGTTCCACATTCTGGTTGCGATGACTGAGAAATTATCTCGTCTGTAACCTTTTTTCTTTTCTTTGGGTGTCAGCAGGAAGTTGTCTGTTTAGAATAGTGCTCTTGGTGGTCAGCAACGGAAGATCTGTTTCTTGAAGATATTTGAGGGCGATGTCTGTGACTAAGACGGAGACATTTTAAGCAGGGTGCGTTAAGAGACCCTCTGATGGACTGGCACCCATTGTGCGGGACTTAGACTTTTCATCAGTCATCCATTAGTGTTTTGCACACCATAGAATCTGTCTAGCTGGTAGTCCGTGAGACATGCGTGCTGGCATAATCCGGGCAAGAGTTGATTATCTCTCGTGCTGCAATAGTCATTGCTGAGAGAGAATGAAAGGTAGAATTTATTTTAGCATTTTTAATTGGAAGACTGAAGGCAAAAACTTGTCACACATTTGTGAGTATAGACTGAGCTCTAAAGTCCATTTTATTCGTTATTTTGAGCCATTCATTTTGCTAGACAAGTGGATTCCATTTGTGTAGCCGGCATTGTGTGCATAAAACCATTTTGTTGGTTTTCTCACAACTTATTCAACCTTCTCTGGCGTGTACATTTAGGCCCCTCAAGACCAGTGTAGGCACTGAAAATGAGCCTTCAAGAGGCCGAAGGTCTGTTCGATGCAGAGCCTGGTCCGGACGTATTCCTCATTGTAGGCCACCTCCTGTGGCACCTGTGGATTCTGCACAAATGCCATCAGCCCTGGAATCTGGAGATATCCAGAGTCACCTGCAAGGGTAAAGATCATAGGTGTAAGTCACAGAGCATTGTGGATGTGTTGCCCATTACAACAGCATGTAGGTAGACAGTCTGTGCATGCACTTCACAAGTATTGTTACACATGATTTACCATGATAGTACTTGCATGTGGACTCATTCACTCGGGGGGAACATTTGCTCTGTCATGTAACATCATGCACACAGCGAGTTTGCGTCGCTTTCAGGGTCTGAATGCCATGGTGCCTGAGTATTGCTCCCATGCATGTCCCTAATGGGTGATTAGTTTTACTTGTGCAGGTTGTTTGTGTCTATTCCATAATAGCCTCACATACATGGTTACCTGAGTACATGGCATTACTCCTGCCAGTGTCTTCTTCCTTTGTTGCAGTGTTGAAGCATCTTGTTCCACATATAGGGATGTTTTATGTTGCATTGTGGTTCCTGAAGTCCTATGTGTGTGTTGCTAGCCTGTTGGGGCAATATGCATTGGTGTTTACTGCAGCTTTGTCACTCATATCCTAGTCCTGTGGGTTGTGGGCTGTCATGTGTGGGGTGAGAGGGCAGGTCATGCATGTACAGGGCCTTGACAGGGCATGCATTCTTCAGTTGTGGCAACCCTCCCATACATGGCATTTCACTTGTGCTGTGAGACTAGTCACTTGTAATCACCCAATATCCACGTTTGTTGTCCTCTGTGACTCTCTCTATGTATCCAGACAGTGTGCTGTTCTGCAGGACCATAGCATCATGGGTGGACCCAGGGAAGCCGGCACAGCAATTTGTTGTGTTATGGTCAGGAAAACAAGTGACCTGGACATTCAGGCAGTGGCACTGCGTTCAGTGATCGTATACCTCTTCAGAAGCCTAGGGGGCCACCAACCCCATATGTCAATTCTGTTTTGCGATCTCTTGCTTCGTCAGCGCCAATTTGTGCATCAGTTGCACTGTACAATGTTACTTTTGCCACTGATACTGCCTCAGCAGAAATATATAATTTCTTGTTTGTCATCCTATGTAACGCCGGCCAGGGGTGTTGCTAGGTCTGGAAAAGACCCGGGGCTAAGCTAATGTCGGAACTGTCAGGACTGGGGGCTAGCTAGCCTTTTGGCTGTAGCTCCTGAGATTCTATCCGGGGCTACAACCAAAAGACCAGGGGCTATAGCCCCCTTACTCCCCCCTAGCAACGCCTCTGACGCCGGCGCACTTCTGAGAACTAACTGTTTTGTTTTAACCAAATGCCAGCATCTCTGGTCAGCGCACACATGCATTTGCCACAAAGATCTTGACCTGGTTACCCTCCCCCTGCACCAACCCTTGGTACAGAACCTTGCCCAGTGCCCTGTCCTTCGGCTCTACCACAATGCCCCCTGAAGTGAGCAATGACAACTCTGGAACACATGCTGTGCCCATTTGTGCACCACTCGCCAAGCACACAGTAAGTGTACCCCTCCCTAGTGCCCTGCCCTTCAGCACCTCCTTTACCACAAGGCCCACAGACATAAGCAACAGCAATTCTTGTACACTTCCATTTGCCCAGCTCCCAGTAGGTATACCCTCAGCAAGTTCCTTGCCTCTCGGGCCACCCCATACACCACGATCTACTGCTAAATCACAGACCCATGCACTTGCTGTTACAGCTTTCACTACCCCAACCCACTTCCCTAGTTAACTTCCAGGTATGATCCACGGCACACCACCACCTACTTATCACCTACCAGTAAGCCTGTTTGCTGCCCATGTAAAAATGATTTCCCAGCCCCCTAGCCTGCACAGGAGCAGCTAGACTTCAGCGTCTTCCCTCCCGCACCTATGCCCCCAATCATCCACCAGGTACCAGCACCCTGCTAAGAAAGCGTTCACTCCCCCGTACTCCCTGAGTGACCACGCCACCCGCACACCTCTCTAAAAAGACAGTAGCCATGTTTGCCCATCCACCTACACTACCACTAAACCTGGTCACCTAACTTGTGCCCCTATAAACGCACAACCCCTATGTGCCCGTGCCGCAGACATACACGACTTGATCCTGGACAATAAATTGGACTTTCTCACCATTATCAAAACTTGGTTACATGACGCTTCAGGTCCCACTCTCTCTCTTGCTTACCAAATGGCTTTTGCATTCTCAGAGCAGACAGACTTGCCAATACAGTCGGTGTTGCTGCGATCATATCCAGATCCTTTCTTCCCATCAGATCCTCCCCCATCCCTCACATGCCGTACTATGAACTACTACTTGCCAAAACCGAGTCTAGCCCACAAACCACCATCAATATTGTACTCATGTACCGCAAACCCAACATCAGCTCCCTGGCATACAGGCACCCCACTACTCCTCGCACCTCTCCTCAAACGAACACTAAACTCATTCTTCTCAGTGTTTTTAATCTAGGTTTCAATGACCCCTCAGACTCCAAAGCTTAAGCCCTCAACGCTTCATTGCAAGAAGTCATCACAACCCCCACTCACTCAAAAGGATGGACCTTTGACTGGATCTTGACCCCCTGCCCTGGACAGACCTTTCTCTGATACTCTTCACCATGTTTCATCTACCGAGCACAGGCCACAACGTCTCCTGTTTACAGTGAGACACACCTGCAAACTCGCCAAAGAGATGCTCAAACCAACTATCTGTGTCTCTCTTGCACTCCTGCCTGATATTGATGACCCAGAAACCATCCTCACCGCCTACACTGCCACTCTTCTGCATACACTCGACCTGCATGCACCCCTTAAAACCACAATACAAAAGAAAACTAACAACCAAAACTGGTTCTCAGAGGAACTAATTACCCTGCGCAAACTGAAAAGGTGCCAGGAACACCTTTGGAGAAAACCCCCCTACCAAACGCACAAATAAGCCTTTCCCGCCACTGCCAAGATTTACAAAACAACTATTCTCAATACCAAAGCCAACATCTGTAATACAATGCTCAATGAAGCCAGCTCTAATACTAGAGAGTTCTTCACAATCTTGCAGGAGTTCGAATACCCAGCATCTCCCATTATTAGCTTCCCAAAAGACGAGGCCTTGTGCTCCCTCGTCCAGTCTGCCCTTGCTAATAATACCCTTAACCTCGGGGATACAACCATCTTCAAAGATTCATCTCTCCCAACTAAGGATGCATCCCCCCACTTAGGAGCTCACCCCATGACTGCCACACCAACACCCCCATTCCACTTCTCCCCTGTCTCTCCATCAGGCGCCTTCACCACGATCCTTGGCCTCAAAACATCCAACTGCAAAGGAGACATTTGCCCGTCCCACATCATCAAAATGTGTGCGGATCCCTTCGAACCATCATTGCCAAATTCATTAACACCTCTTTCGACTCCTGCAAAGTGCCAAAAAACATTAAAGAGGCATGGGTCACACCTCTCGTTAAAAAACCTTAGCTGAAGCCCATCCTCCCTACCAAATATCGCCCTATCACAATTGTACCTTTCCTCCTGAAAATTCTCAATCATACCGCCTACACCCAACTCCAAACCTACCTGTAAACCCACAACCTTCTTGGCACGTGACAATCTGGTTTTAGACCGAGACACAGCAAGGAGACAGCCCTCCTTGACCTAAAGATCTAGCTCACTATCATTTGTGACACAGGAGATCTAGCTATCCTACTGCTGGTTGACCTATCTGCAGCATTTGATCTTGTTGACCATGACCTCCTGTGTCACCACCTTACCTTCAGCTTTAACCTCTCTAACGATCCAGCCAACTGGATTAACTCCTTTCTAAGTGAGCGATTCTCCAGGATCTTTACTGGTTCAGAAGCAGCTGAACCCATCCCTGTCGCATATGGTGTCCCACAAGGATCATGTCTCTCACCCACGCTATACGACATGTATATCAAGCCACTTTTTTGACCATCTTGACAGCCTTGATATCCCCTACATCAACTTTGCTGATGATACGCAAGTTCTACTAAAACCTACCGGTAATCACAGCCTAGATTCCGCCAATCTCAATCGGGTCTACAGCATCATCCGGGCATGGATGGCTAACCACCATCTGTGCCTGAATGACGACAAGACATAGCCCCTTATTGTAGGCTCCCCTCACCGACTCAAACACCTAGACCCAGCCTTCTCCTCCTTCTCCATTGATGGCAACATCACCCCTGTATCTAGCCATGTGAAAACTCTTGGAGTCTTCCTTGACTCAGAACTAACTATGCAAAGACACGTTAATGTCATTGGATCCTCCAGTCTATTCAACCAAACTCATCAACCTCAGTAGAAAATTCCTGTCCCCGACAACTGCCTCACGCTAACCAGGGCAATCGTCGGTAGTAAACTGGATTACGGCAATGCTATTCTCGCATGAACCTCTATAAAAAATTTTACCAAATTACAACTTATCCAAAATAATGACCTTCGGGCAGTGTGGGGGATGAAACTGTCTGACCACATCTCCCTTGTGAGACCAAAGCCCACTGGCTCCCAATTAGAACTTGCATTGAGTTTAAAATCCTGTCACTCACTCACCAATGTATTCACAACACTGCACCTAGCTACCTTAACCAGTGCATCACCAAAAGACCCAAGCCACAATGCATGTAATCCTCCACCTCTACCTTCCTAACTACACCAAGACTGACTGTACTGTGCTGTGCTATTAGCAGTATTACCAGACAATTTCAATGGTATTACCGTCATGTTCCAACTTGTAATATGCAGTAATACTGTTTTGTAATTTTGGGAGTAATTCTGTCAGTGGTAATACCGTTGGCGTTCATTCTGCTGACGGTAATACCATTGGCAGTATTACCCCTACCTCCTAATTTGGTGGTACAGTGAAAGTGGCGGTAATACTGTTACTGCCACTTTTAACGTATAATGCCAGACTTATAATGAGCCCTTCATGCTAATTAATTTCCTACCCCCCACCCCATGCCCCCTCCCCACAGAAAATCAAATGTCCTCAATGAGAAGAGCAGAGGTGGAAGGACTGTGGAGCAAGGAAGGGAAAGAAAACTAGAGACTGGAGTTGAAAGAGGCGAGTTGAGAGGTGGAGAAAGAAGACCAGTGAGAGTGAGCAAAGTTCCCTACAGAGGAGGTTGGGAGGGACCTCCGAGAGAAGTAGAAGAGAAGGATCAGGCCATATCAAAGGCTCATTCAGGGAAGTGTAGGAAGGGCTGTGGAACAAGCATGCAGTGAAGTGTCGTGGAGGGCCAGGAGGAGAGACAACAGATCACTGGTTCAGGAATTGTACCCTTAGGCACAATGCTGTTGTCGCTCATTGAAGGAAAATAGAGGAAGGGCTTTGAGGAAACCGAGTTAGGACCCCATGGTGGGGACGTAGCGTAAACCCTGACGCTAAACTCAGAGACAAAATAGGCTTCCCTACCTTCTGTTGGGAGTTTTGGGGTATTGCCATTTATTATCTTGCTCAGGACTCCTAGCATGTTGGTGCATGTAGTCCCCAAAGTCTGCCACAAAGGATCTTCCCTCTTTATCAGTATGAGAAGCCAATAACCCAAACCTTCAAGACGAGGAACTAAGAAAGAAGTTCACAGAAACTCACACAATAACAGGACTTTGAGTGACTTTTAACTAACTCCTCGCGCAGAGGGACCGGGACGAGGGTTGTGCAAAGACTCAATCATTAAATTCTAAGAAAGACATTCCTTTGTTTTTGAAGTTTTATGCTACCATTTTCAGTTTGGCCCACAGTTGTAACTATACCATTCAACCCCTGTGTCTAACTCGTGTTGAGATCACCTTTTTTCGTGAGAATGGCTTGAGGCATACCTTTTGCTCCATGCCGTATTGCCCAAGCAGCAAAATTGGTACCAAATGCATTTGCTACATTTTTATCCCCAATGCAAATGTTAGATAATATGTCCCCAAAACAGGCACATTTGTCAATATATGTACTGCCTATCTTCCTGCTTAATTCTTGATATTTAGTCAGAACGCGTGAGAACACCCTGCTGAGTCTGTCTTCTCTGTCACTGCATGCTCTAAATTTAGGAGAACGAAAGCAGAACACACAAGTATCCAATGTGCTATTGATGTAGGCAACTGCTGTAGTATTGTTTGACTTCAAATGCTTGGAAATCGAGGAAGTAAAAACGTAAGTGCTTGCAAGATGACAAGCTATGTGAGAGATGAGGATCCTTAAAGTAAGGGACAAAATATTTTGCAAATAAGCAGATTTTCATACTATCAAAAGAACGCAGTTTCTGATCAACCCCCAACAGACATACTGGAAAATGGTTGATGAAGTATTAAGATTAAGGGATGATGTACTGAAAATGCAGAAAAGAAACCACAACCTGAAAATAAACACTGAACAGATATTTTTGATCTTGCATGTGAACGGTTCTTATGGTGTTTCCCACCTTGTCTAGACAATCTCTAGCACAGTCAAAGCTTTCTGCTCAGGACTTTGGATGGTGGAGGAGAGTGTGAGAAACCAGAAGGTATCTCGCCCGCTAGTCCCCGAGGGTCCCTCTCTCAGGTGACCAGGGTACGGCCATTACTTTTGTATCCAGACCCTGGAGGTGGACCACTGCAGGAGGATCACCTGGGTGAGGGGTCTTTGGGGAGTGGGACACCTGATGGTGAGACGTGGTATCCCCCTCCCTGTAACACCTTTACCCCATCCCTCCCAGTAGGATATATAGGAATTCTACCCCTCCTTCCCCATCATGAACACTTTCACACGGACAGCCTGCTCTGGGAGAAAACAGACTCACACCCGAGCAGTATACCTGTCGTGTCCCACTGCGATGGTCAGGCAAGGTCAGGCAATTACTGGTAACCATTCACACCTGACTTCCATTAAGCTTCCCCACACGGATAAAAGGTGGAGCACAAGAACACACTCTGAGCAAGGCCAAGCACACAAAGAAACAGCCTTTTCGAGGCGGCAGCTGAACGAGAGAAGAAAGACAGCAAACCAAGAAGGGTGCGCAAGGAAGGGGATACCATTGACCTTTCTGGCAGAAAACTGTGACTTTTTAGAATCCTTCAGATTAAAGAGCCTAAGGCCAGGAAACCTGACAAATCTATGTGATCACTGCCCCGCCCGTAACTGTACCGATGAAAATGTCAATGTCAGTTACGGCACAGCACAGTGATCAGATAGATCACTTTTGCCCACATGCCCCGCAATACTCCACCCCCCACCCCTACCCCACTTCCCTGTACTGCGGCGCACTTCTGTGTGTGCCGCCTACTGTCCCGTACCCCTGCAGCATCAGTTCCTCCCACTTAAGTGGAGCGGTGCTGACGCCATTGGGTCCTTTAAAAAAAACATGTTTTCTTTCCTATCCCCTGCTTTCCGTAATGGTAAGCAGGGAACACCCCTGCAACCTCTGACTCCCGTTACTATGACCAACAAGAGCCGGGCACCCCCCCTGCAACCGTTGCTCCACTTGGGCGCAGAAATGGGATTCAGCAATTTCAAAAAATTGACGACCATGCAGTAAAAGCGTAGTCTGCATTTTAGAGTCGCAGTGCTAGGCCAGTTCCAACTGGACTGAAGAATCCTGCATTGTGTGTCGGAGATTCCCGGGGCCTTCCTGCACGGCTGACCAAGTTGGAGAGGAACAGCAGCTGCTGTGGTTCCGTCCTTGGCTATAAGATCAAAGCAGCGTCCGAATGATCAACACAGCCAGTGAGTTGGGGAGACTGATGCAAGATCGGTCTGTGTTGAACTCAAGTTGCAAGCAGCAACATTGTATAAAGAGCACAAGAACGAATGTTGGAACTCGTGTGATGAAAGACGCCAGGAAAGCCTAATTGCTGATGGATGTTTGAACTTAACAAAGAAAGATACAATACCAGCGACAGAGTGGCCTGCCACCGCGAGTGTGCTCAATCGAAGGTCTCTGTGAGGTATTCAGCCAAGAAGTGACAAACGAAAGTGAGAGATAATTATAAGAAATGGAGTGAATCCAAGTGGTCCTGCGACGGTTTAAGCAAAACCCATTCCACATTCGAAAGTCTTCGGTTTTTGTGTTAAAGGAAGAAAGCTTGGAAAGTGAGCAATTGTGGTCCGAGACCATTTGTGAACATTATGTTAAAAGGGGTCTGAGTCTGAACGAAGGAGATCTGGGGTCTGAGCCTGAACGAGGGAGACCAAGTGTGAACATTGTGTTAAAGGGGTCAGAGCCCGAACGAGGGAGACCAATTGTGAACATTGTGATAAAGGGTTCTGGGCCCGAACGAGGGGGACCCGTGGTCTGAGCCCGAACGAGGGAGACCAGTTGTGAACCTGTGAATGTGAAAATCCTGATAAGGTCCTTTTTATTTTGATAGAGACTCCATTAGGACTGCGTTATTATTATTTGATGGTCGTAGCTTGCTCCCGTCCTTAGATTTAGGATTAGATCGCTGTTCAACCCATTAAAGTTCAATAAACACCCTTGAACTGTGATCATTTGTCTGTCTTCACTGTTTGATACCATGCCTTCCTTACAGGAGGAAGTGGGAAGAGGTTTGGGGGGCAATCATATTTGAAGATGATCGGGCTTGTTGTTTGGAAGGATGCATCAAATACTGACAAGACACCTCTGTCATTGTAAGGGATTCTCATTCAAATAATAGAGGTGACACTAATGGAAATCAGGGAGACATTTACTTAAACTGAAGTCTCACTCATTTGAAGCAAGATTCTGTCATTGGAAAGGTGTAGTTGGAATGAGGTCACACTTAAGAAATATCAAATATTTGCTGCCATTTTCATCAGAAGGGGAGAAACCACTGGTTATTACAACATAGCAGAAAGACGATCCTTTATCATCCCGGAATTAAGACAAACATTTAGGCTCTGCAATGATTTTGGGCCAAACAGCCGTTAATTGTATAGTTTGGCTGGAGATCAATGTTCTGGCCATGCAGAGGATTCACTGTTTTTAATTGATTACAAGGTTTGGGTGGAATATATTAAAGAAATGGTGTCGAAATGTGTCTTTGAAGGCCTCTTGATGGATAATGTCTCCTTACCGCCATCTTTCAGATTTACTTTGACCTGAATCTCACCATGTATTTTAAGAAATGTTAATTAAAATGGATGCTAGTTAATCCACTAATTCATGTGTGGCTGTTAGATTGTGCATCACCCCCAAAACAACAGCTACCTATTTCGCATGACCAAACGTTTACTACAGTAGCTAACCCTCCCTCAGCCCCAACCCTCTGGGGCCTATATGAATATAACTTGTCCGTTTTTGTATTTGTTTTCTGCTCACTAGCAGACCTTCCACAAAGATTAAAGGATACGCATACTGCAGGGCACGCAAGATAACTAAACATTTTATTCTGACAAATGGGAACAGTGATTCTAGAGGCTGAGGCCTGACATAACCATTTGTTGCTGGTAGCAAGTGCCTGGGAACAAATATATGCATCACAGTAGACTCCCTTTGTTATTTTAATTCAATATTTTCATTTTATAATTATTTTACCCTTTAAAGTCTGCTCCTTTTATGGGGCCCTAGAGCACATGGTTGCTTGGCCCTTTTTTAGCAGAGCTATTTTTTTCCATGTATTCCTCAGTGTGACGAGACTGGATGCAGACTTCCCCTCTGCATTTCATTTTCTTTATCATTTCACAGTTCCTTGCTAGAATGACAACTGAGCCTCAGGCAGCCTTGCTGTACTGATTGGTTTCAGCAGCAACTGACCACCTTACCAGTCTTCTTGGGGCCAGTGCGCGAGGACTGGCAACAAGCAAACTCAGTGGTGCATGGGCAGCACAGTGAAGTTGCATTAAAGTCATGCTTATCTACGCTCAACCATGAGACACACGCTTCTGCCAGGAAGTCTAGACCTCCCTTCTCAATGCCTTCTATAAGTGAAAACTTGTGGATTGAGCTAATCTCCCTAAATCCTCCTTATTGCCCTTCTCTGTCCAAGAGAACCATTCACAGAATTGATTCTGCCAGTATTGTGCGCTGTAGCTGAACTACTGAACTGACCCTAATACCTACTCACTTGTTAATTCTTTTTTTTATTGTGGTATAGTTCATTACAAACTTTTCACAAATTTACAACAAAAAATAATAAAATATAAACAAAATAAACAGATGATAAAATTACATATCAAATACAAACAGTTCAAATTAAAAAGCTCTGTTAATACCTCCAACAAAAAAAAACAAATAAAAAAAATGTCAATATTTCCCCACATTCTCAGCTTCTAGTTGATTATTATACGTTGCTATAGACAATAAACATCATATCACCATTCAAGCCGGTGGTCGGTAAAGATTTCGTGACACTTTTCTTACACATTAAGGTTCAAACTCCAAGTCCAGCCACACCTTGACCATGGCAAGCTATCTGGTCATACGACAACCAGTGAGGCTATTTAGCCAAAACAGTTCTCCCTGTAAACCCTGGAAACTATACGCCAGGTGCATATAGTGTTCGATATAAATCTTAATTGTGCAACTTCATGATGTAAGTACATGGCAGAGAGATTCAATAACACCTCTCTCTTACATAGACGACAACCACATTCATCAATGGGGAGACTCAGCCATGCCCCTTTAACCTCAATTATCTGTAGTTTATTTAGACATATCTGCACAAATATATGCATGACAGTAGGACTAGGAAATTGTTATGTACACTTTTGGGCCTTTCGATACAGAAAAAATAGTCTTGAGTAAGTACAAAGCGAGGATAATCTTCCTATATAATCATGGCTGCAAACCCAATCCACTTCTTGGGCTTTGAATTTAAATGCTCTTAACAGAGAACCCAGGCCATCAGACCAATCTAGGCACCATGACAAATGGGGGGAAAAATCCTCATTCCTATTTCTAGAGTCTGATAGAGATCTAATAAAACCCCTAAGCATTTCTGTCCTAAGCAGACCTAAAATAGAAGATGATTCGTCGCACATTATTTTTATAAATAGATTACCTTTATTCACATGTATGATCGTCCTCTAGGCGGTTAGGCCCAACTCAGTTCTTATGGCCTGTAAAGGAGTCTCCTTAGAAAGACCCAGTATACGGTGCCAAATAAGGCCTCAAGCCGGTTGGCCACTGGCCATGATTGATGCAAGAACATTCCAGTGCGTATGAAATACTTGTTACTAATTTTTGACGTAGAGTGTTACAATCCCAATCAAGCGATAACCTGCACTGGAGATAACAAATGTCTTTATCGCTAGCATTATTGCAATAGCTTTAGTATGACTTTTTTTAAGGCCAGAGGTTCTTTTGGATGCGATTCAACCCCGTATCCTCCTAGGTAGCAATAATTATACGCACGGTGCAAAATCCCCCCTGATATCTCAATACTTTATTTATTTCTCCTAACCTTTCCAAAACACATGAATTTAGATTTATCTAGATTGACAACCAAGTTGTTAATTTTAACGTATTCTATCAATGCATTCGCACGTCTACATAAACCGACAAAGGTGGTATCAAAAATTGCCAGCTTATCTGGGCATGCCAGATATAATTCTTTAAAGTTGCCTAATTTAGGCAGACAGTTACAGGTATTGGTTAAAGACTTCCCTACATCTGACATAAACAAATGAAATAAAACGGGGGCCAATATGAACCCCTGCTTCACACCCCTGGCAATATCTATCGGTTCAGACAGTTCATCTTTGCCATTCAAATTCACACGTGCAATGTTATTTTCGTGTAGTAGTTGGCAGGCAACAAGTAGATTGCTTGGAATCTTTAGCCTCTTTAGTTTGTCCCACAATAATGAACGGCCAATGGTGTCAAACGCAGATGCGAAACCCACAAATAATATATAAAGAGGTAATGCAGATTTCGCTTCAGCTTGTCTGAGGAGTGAATTGAGAATCAATACATTATAATTTGCAGAGAGACCCTTCCTAAATCCTGTCTGAAAACAGCTAAGAATGTAATTTCATCAATCCATTTTTCAATCTTCAATAAAGGTATTTGGCAGAGATTTTACTCGGACCATCCAATAAAGATAGTATCCTATAGTTTGAAGGGTTGTCATTTTTGCCACGTTTGAATATAGGAATAAAATGGGATTTCTTCCAGGAATCAGAAATTAGGCCATACACCACAATTTGCTTAAAGAAGGTAAGCAATATATCGCCCCAGAGTTCAGGGTTGGCTCACATAAGTACATTTGAGACATTGGGCCTCATTACGATTATGGAGGTAGCCATGCCCTTAATAAGTGCATGGCTGCCTCCATACCACGGTTCCAGTACCGGGTTCTGTGAATGAGGAATTCCGGGGTCATTCCGACCTTGGAGGACACGGTAATTCCTCATGCACAAAACCATAGGGCTCAATGGGAATGAGGATGGAGCCAATAACGGCCCCGTTAATAACAGGCCCGTTATTAGCTCCTTGGGCCCCTTGCGGGACCCAGAAAGGACGTCTGGTTTTATCAGACGTCTGTTCCGGGTCCCGCTAGGGGGCCTTGTAATCAGGCATCCCGTAATGAATGGTGCCAGTCCTGTACCGGCCCTCTTCATTACAGGAGCGCCTGCCTCGTAATGAGGCCCATTGTCTTGGCCCAGTGCTCTAGAATTCTTAAGCCTTCTTTTAATGCCAACCAAAATATCACTGTCAAAGGACAAATTTAGTGTACCGCAAGGAGGCAAAGTTTTTTTTTTTTTTAGCAGCAAATGTACTACTTAAATGCGATTCCCAAATTAGACTGGCAATTGAATTGGCCATGGAAGACTGTGACTGTGACCTGTGGTTATTAAATTAGAGCCACAGACGTTTCGTGTCATGTTCACGAATGACATCATATACATCTCTCCAGTTGTCTGACAGGAGAGGCGATACCACTTTAACCAGGATCGATTAAAAAAAAATGTAAGCTTCCTGATATTAGTATATTTACTCTGGCTGTCGATACATAGAATTTTTGTCTTTCTTATCTCTTGCCTCAAGGAGTATCTCTTTATCATACTGATGGGCATGTGTACATCCCAACCTAGATAGGGTACCTCACACTCTACACAAAAAATGCTTAGTCCACTCTATCATTTGATTTTGAGAGCTAAAGTTTTTGTATACCGTATCCAGATTACTAATTTATCTCATGATTTCGTCTATATTTCTGTCCGACCAACCTATTCTATTCAGGGAATTATTCACTTTCACCTCCCCTGCTCTGTCTAGGTCCTAGGATTTATTCGGCAGTATGTTTATCTTAATTTTCAATATTGCATGTTCACTAAAATCATAATGGTTTACGGACATATCTTGAACATTATTATACAGAGCAGCGCTGCCATAAAAGTAATCAATAATCGATTGAGAGCCACCAATATGCCAGGTCTTAGCTGCCGTAATATCACCATTCTTGGAACCATTCAACGTTTGAAGCCCCATATCAAAGCAAAATTCCGACCTCAAACCTGCTAGGAAGCTTGATTTAGAACGCTTCTAATCTTTTGCCAAAAGCACTTCCTCACCTTTTTCATTTACTGGGTAGTCAATGCAGGGAGAGTTGAAGTCACCTCAAATAATAAGACCCATGGCCTGATAATTCATAGCACCTGAAACGATACATTCATAAATTGCCATTTGTACGGTGAAAACTCCTCCAGGAGGATCATATCAATTTAGGACCAATATATGATGACAGGACATACCAGCATGAAATGAGGGTTATCATTGGATATATCTAATGCCCATGTGTAACCACTCTGACTCCTGAGTAAACGTTCAAGGGTGTTTATTAAAATAAATTCTCAGGATAGCTACTTATGATATGATAGGTTATTTATAACGCGCTTAATACCCAGAGGTTTCTAAGCGCGGACCCGGGGATCGAACCTGTCTTGCTTCGTGTCGTCTTGCTTCCAAGGCGAGCACGTTGCTGCTGAGCTATCCTCCCGTGGCCCAATCTCATCTGGTTCATCTGGGCCTAATGGGAATATTGGCACTAGGGCCATCCCTTGCCTCTGTTGACTTCCCCGGGTTTGGAATTCACCTCCCAGCCCTAGACATCTCTACCGGGTTGTTAGTCAACTACTGATCAGTAACCCCTATCTGTCTCTCTCTTCTCACTATGACTAAAGGTGTTTTCACTAAGTTCTTGGCTACCTGACTCCCTAGGGAACTTCTAACTCCCCCTCTCCTATCATTGGTTAGTTGCTGGGAAAATAGGGAATGGTGTCTTCTTTCACCCAGCGTCACTTACACTCCTTCCACAACCTCTCACTCCTGACCCTTCGCTATACAAATCACTTACAACTGTTCTCCTCCCACTATGTCACTGTCCCTCCAATCTGACACTCTGCCTTTCCACCTCCACCCTTCGATCTTACGTTCTTTTCCTACTCCTGTCCTTCTTACAACGGATATCTCCGACTACTCCTCCACCTCTTTTCCCTCTTCTCCCTCCTCTTATTCCAGTTCTCGGTCTCCTACTATTCCTCTAATCCTAACTCCTATTTGCCCATATACCAATAGCTTCTCCTATTCTACCACACACTGTCACTCTTCCCGCTACTACCACAACGTCTGTTCCCACTCTGCTATTACCACTACCTCTCTCTACTACCTTCCAGGTAACTGAGGGATATGGTGCCCTGCCCACCTCCCTCACTATTGCAAACCCCTAGGGATATGGTGCCCTGCTCACCTTCTGTTCTAGCCTCTGTTTGAGCCTCAGGGTCTCCCAGGTATATGGTACCCAACTCAGCCTGGGATATGGAGTGCTGCTCACACTTCTCCTACTAAATCTCACTCTACCACTAATATCCTTTGCTCACTACTCCCTTCACCTACTACCTCTACTCCCAGCCACTACTACCTCTGCCACTAATGCTACCCCACTCAACTACTCCTACTCTACCTCTATTGCTCACACTCCTCTCTCACACAAACACTCTACAGCCCCCCTCCTTAACAATATCCTCCGCACTCCAAAAAGCATTCGCCTTCACTTGTCTCTCATAAGTCCTCCACCTTCACCTGTCCTCACCCATCTAACCCACACTTGCCCATTCACACACACTTCCTTAAATACCCCTCCCAGAATTGACCACTTACTTCAATCAATAGCTTACCTGGCTCCGGGGGTGTGACAGGGGAAGGCCAAGGCAGGACTTAAAAGGGCTGTTAAGCCCAAGCCCTTTTCCAACATGGACCCTGCTGGGGTCACAGGACGCTGGAACCATAAAGGGCTGCAAGCCCTTTAAAATAATATGGTCCCTGATGGCATAGCGGGTTAGGCCTTCATGGTGCCTTTTTATTAATAAAAATGAAATCCCTGGTGGGTTAGAGGCTTAGGCCTCCCTGGGCCTTCTTTTTAATTTAAAAATCCCTGGGGGGTTAGTGGTGGCGTTTTTGCGCGGGCTACAGCTGATAGTTGTCAGCTGGATCTGCATTACATTGCCGACCGGTGTTGTGCAGTGTTTCCTCTGGAGGCCGCCATCGCTGCAGGCAAGGAGGGGCGGGAAGGGATCTGCCTGCATCCAGGCACCAGTGGGGATGGGGTGGGCCCCCTAGGCCCCCCACTGACAGGGCCACAGAGCTGGCCCTGTCACACCTTGCCACCAGGGAATTGGAACAAAGGGTCAGTATTCCTTCACATGGACGACTGTTCTCTCCTTTTCTGGCAATTGTGGAAAACTCCTATATCCATCAAAAATAACCTCCATGTCTCCTGGAATAATATTATATCAAGAGTCGTGAAATAGGCTAGAAGAGCCACCCTCTGAAAAAATAAATGATGGTGACCACACGTATTCCAGGAACAGATTGTGAATTGGCTTTTAGGAGCGCTGAGTGGGTACAGGTAGAGATGCAAGAAGCTCTTCCCAATAAGATTTGGCCATTACCTCTTCAGAGGTCTTTGGTACATTAACTTTAGAGGACGGTGGAACAACTTTAGACTTTGAAGCAATATTTGAAGCATGTACAACACCCATAGATTTAAACTGTGAATGCTGTTTCCCACTTGTGACTACAATTTGATCTATATCATATCCCCATTAAAAAAGGGATGTGGCATTTCCTCTGACCAAAGCTGTAATTATTGAGTCCTTACAATTCACACTGGTTACAACCTAGCTATACCCCTCCATCTGTTCCACAAAGTCAAGGTCACTGCTCTGTCACATTCGGAGAGCCGACAGGTGGCCAAAAAGATCTAATCATACACGCCTATTTACAGAAAACTGGCCATCCTCGAATAGTATGGATATGGCGAAAGAAGAAGAGGGTAGACGATGGGAACTACGCAAAGTGTGCAGAATAGTAGAAGTTACACAGTCAGTTACTGATTTGCCAACATCTCTTTCCACCACCCCTCAAGGGAGGCTCCACTAGTGTTGTTTCAACGGAGCTGTCCTCAGAAAGATCTGGATGAATAGTTCCATCTTCCTTATGGGGATGCAGGGCATTTTCTTGAGCTGTTTTCCGCTGACCTTTATTGGGCTCAGTAGTCATCAATTTACCCCACCCCCCCTCCATCGCTCACCTCTGCTCACATACTGTGAAGACAGAGCGGACACAGAATAAGGGGGGATTAGCAATTGCCAACATGGTGGGGGGGTGTTGGGGGTCTGTCCTTGGCCCCATGCATGCCCGCAAGCCCCCACCCTGAAAGGACCACACTGCTCACACGTCCTTCCAGTTCGAGCTTCCCGGTCGCTCTGCCGCGGCCAGGAACGCCCCGTTTATTTATACAGCATGCGGCGGCGTGCAACGTCACGCCGCCGCGTGTGCGTCCCACACGGGGCAGCGCCACACTCCTCCTTTTTCGGGAGGACACACAACTGTTTTTATTACTACACACTACAAACCACACAACACAATAACAGCAACATTTTACGCCCATAACCCTTTAATGTCAGCCACCCGGGTCCCTTTTAGTCAGGCATACTGTCCACATGTCCCAGCACGTATTTGCTGAGGTAAGCAGGTTTCCCTCGCTCAGTCCTCTCGGGGTACCTCCCGCTTACCTCCGGCACGGGAAGTCCTTCCGCAGCAGTCCCCCGGACAGGGGAATGCGGTGTGCCCAGGGGACCTCCAGCGTCCTCCGGCACCTCCGCTACACCCGGGTCCAGTGGTGGTTCAGTTCGTGGATCACCCAGCTTCTTAAAGAAACTGACGTTTCGGGTGACGGCAGATTTTCCATCCGAGGCAGTCACCATGGACCCCTTTACGGCTACCACGTCGAATGGCTCCTGCTCATAAGGGAGCGAGAGCTTCCCATGGGGGTGTCGGTTTCGAATGAGCACCTCATCTCCCGGTTCCAGCCGCTGGGGGCGAAGACCCCTTCGCCAGTTCTCCTGGTCAATCCTGACCCTCCTGTCGGCCTCGACCTGCTGGTTGTCAATTACTCCCGGCTCCTTCTCCCGGACCTCGGGCAGTAGGCCCCGGGGACATCGCCTGAACAGAGCCTCCGCCAGGGCTACCCCCGTGGAGGCATGTGGGGTGGTGCGGTACACTCGCAGGAACTGGTAGAGGGCTCGTTGAAGTGGCTGCCCTTGCCCATGGGCAATCCTGAAGGTCTTATTGAGTGTCCGCATCAGTCTTTCAGCGTCACCATTAGCTCGGGGCCACAGCGGGGATATCTTTCTGTGCTGAATCCCGCAGCTCTCCAGGAACTCCGAGAACCGCTCACTTTGGAACAGCGACCCATTGTCCGAGCACAGAGTGATGGGGAAGCCATTGGCCGCAAACAGCTTCTCTGCGGCCACGACCACGTGCTCGAAGGCCACCGACTCCACGAACTCCACCTCCGGGTATCGTGAGTACTCATCAACGATTACGAGAAAATGGGTGCCTACAGACGTCGACCCAAAGTCCGCATGGACGACCTCCCAGGGCCGGGTCCCCCGGGGCATCGCCTCGATGGCCGGCTCTCGTTGCACGGGAGAAGCCGCTTGGCACCACACACAGGCCGCCACAAAGTCATCCACCCTTCTCTCCAGTTCCAGGAACCAGACCTTCAGCCACAGCCTCGCCTTGGTCTTGGCGGCGCCCTGATGTCCATGGTGGGCCAAAGTGATGACCTCCGTTATCTTGGATTGGGGGACCACTATGCAATCACCTTGGAGTAGGAGGCCCGATTCCGAGAAGGACAGCTCGTCCTTGACCTTCCACAATTGCTCGAGCCCTGTCCTCGCCTCCTGGGTCCGCCCCGCCAGTGCCTCCAAGATGGATTTCCAGGAGCCGTGCTGCATTGAGTGCTTTAGGATCTGGAAGCACTCATCCTCGGCCGCGGCCGCCTCCAGGTCCGACAGGGGTATCGCATTCGGCGTGGCTCCCTCCACCACCATTCGAACATGGTCGTCGGCCTCCTCCGCACAGGTGTCGTACTCCTCTTCCCCGCGCACTCCAGGATGCCGGGAGAGGTAGTCTGCTGCTTTATTGGCCCCGGTCCGATACACCAGGGTCACTCCATACTCAAGCAAGGCAAGCATCCACCTCTCAATCCTAGCCGGGGGCTTCGAGGATGATCCAGCCAGAATAGGAAGCAATGGCTTGTGGTCTGTTACCATGGTCACTGGACGCCCCAAAACGTAGAGTCGAAAATGTCTGCAACCCCAGAGGACCGCCAGCGCCTCACGCTCGATCTGGGAGTATCGTTGCTCCGTCTCCAAGAGCGCCTTGCTGGCGTATGCCACTGGGCGGACGCTCCCGTCCCGGTCCACCTGAGTTAGTACAGCCCCCAGGCCGAACGGACTGGCATCCACGATGATCTCGGACGCCAGCGCCGGGTCGAAGAATGCTATGGTGTCCTCTGCTGTTAAGGCGCTCTTAATGTCCTCGAAAGCCGACTGCTCAAGTGGGCCCCATTGCCAGGTCGACTCCTTCTTCGTCAACGCCCTGAGCGGCTCGGACCTTGACGTGAGATTTTGAATGAAGCGCCCGCAGTATGTCACCATACCAAGGAAGCTCCTCACGTCAGACACCGACTCGGGGGGCTGCGCCTTCTTAATGTCCTGAACCTTCCTCGGATCGGGCGACACCCCCCCCTCCTTGAACACGAACCCGAAGAATTCGATGGAGGGGCGCAGGAACTCACATTTATCCCTATGAAGGGTGAGGCCCAGTGACTGCAGCCTCTCAAAGGTCTTTCCAAGCCTCTTCAGATGGTCAACCTCTGTCCTTGCGAACACCAGAATATCATCGCTGATATTAAGGACACCCTCCAGATCTGCTAGGGCGCCCCGTATAATGTTCTGGAATACTTCTGCAGCCGATGACACCCCAAAACTCAACCTCTTGTACCTGTACAGCCCACGGTGGGTGGTAAACGTTGTTATGTACCGGGACTCGGGGTGAAGGACAACCTGATGATATCCTGCTCGAAGGTCTAGCTTGGAGAAGAAACGGGCCCCTTGTACTTCAGCGATAATGTCGTCGATGGTAGGGGTGAGATGCCGCTCCCTCTTAATGGCCTTGTTGGGTAGCCTCATGTCCACACAAATCCGGACAGAGTCAGGTTGTTTAGGTTTTCTAGCCACCACAATGGGGGACAACCAAGGCGTCGGGCCCTCGACCTTTTCGATAATGTCCAGACTCACCAGGTTGTCTAACTCCTTGTCCACCTGCTCCCTGAGATGGAACGGCACCCTGCGGTGCTTCAGGGCGATGGGCTGTACAGAGTCATCAATGTGCAGCCAGACCGGGTCACCGGTCATCTTTCCAATGCCGTTGAAGAGGGCAGCATACTTGTCCAGGAGGTCATTGATGTCTTCCAAGTACACCGAGTACGCGAAACTGACAATTCCGAGAGCCTTGGCAGCAGCACAGTTTAGGAGAGTGTTGTTACTCACAGGGGTCACATAGAACCGAGCCCTGATCTGGGAGCCCTCATGCTCCATACTTGCCACGAAGGCACCGTCCAGCGGTATTGGTTGTAGTCCTCCAAAAGCGAATATGCGGGCTCTCGGCGTAGCCAAGTCCGGGGGCGGGTCAAGGGCGTCATAGTGTCCCCTGGCCATTACATTGACTGACGCCCCCGTATCCACCAGCACCGGGATTGGAGAGTGGTTAACCTCCACCACACACCTCGGCTGCCTCCTGCTCTTCCCCTTCAGGACTTCCACACTCGAAACAAAGAAGATGTTCTCTTCCTCTTCCTCATCTGCCTCGTCCACCTGGACCTCCTCTTCACCTTGCTCCACCTGGGCCACATTTGGTGGTCGGCTCTGGCGCGGAGTCCATGTCCGGGGCGGACCTCTAGGTACCATCACAGGCAGGGCCGCCTTGCACACTCTAGAGAAATGGTCAGGCTTGCCGCACCTGCCACATGTTCTTCCTGCTGCCAGGCACTCCGTCGGGTGGGGAAGGTCATAGCCACACTTCTGGCACGACTCCCCTGATCTTCCTGCTCTGTCCCGGGGTCCTCCCCCCGGCGTTCTCATTCCTCGGCCGCCTCGCCACACAGCATACACTTCCTCCGACTTTATTGAGCGGGACCCCGCCTCCATCTTGCTGGCACGAGCCTCTGCCACCTCATGACATCGGCCCAGTTCCAATAAGCGGGGCAGAGTGATGCCCGGCTCTCTCAGGACTTGCCTCCTGAGCTTGCCGGAGGAGCAAGCCTGAATCAGCATCGTGCGCATCATGTCCTCCGCGTCCCCCCATGCACAGCCCAGGGAGAGGCGGCGCAGGCGACCATAAAAGGTGTCCAGTGTCTCATCGTCCTTTTGTTTGGCCGACAGCATGACAAATCTTTCATAGTCCACGTTGGCAAGGGGCAGAAAATGCGCAAGGAGCACCGCCTTGGCGGCATCATAGGATTGGTCCACCGGAGTAAGCGACTCAAAAATTTCTTGGACCGCAGGCCCCGCCGAGTACAGCATAGTGGCCACCATGCTGTCGTCGTCCGTCACCTGAGCAGCCCTGAAATACATGTCCAGGCGGCCAACCCACCTCCTCCACTGGGGCCCCATGCTGGAAGGTGGGCCCGATGCATCAAATTCGGGAATGGGCTGCAGGGCAGCCTGGGCTCGTGCCTGACAGGGAGTCCTTGCTGAGCACCTGGCTGTGCCACCGGCAGCACCTGGGGTACAGGAGCCTGAGCACCTACTTGCAGGGGCAGCTGTAGAGCCGCCGCTGGTTGTTGAACTGGAAACACTGGGGGCTGCAAAACCTGCTGATGTTGCGCCGCTTGGCCACCGTCCTGAGGAAGCTGTGCTGCTACTGCGGCCTCACCCTCCTGATCATCAATGTCACTCATGGGCTTGAGCGCACAGGCACCCCCGCCTAGTGTCCTGAGGGTCGCAACTCAACCACCCACCACCACCATGCAGTCAAACAAAAGCCTCCCCCCCTCTTCCAGGCACAGCAACAGTCCAACCTGGGGGAGAGGCGGTGGTGACTTGTCCCTCGCTCACCTGGGACAGCTTCCAGCCACAAAACCACCAGAGGAGAAGAAGACACCCACTGCAGCCAACCTCGTGATGATGAAGGGGACAAAGAAGAAGCCACAGCGTCCTGATGATGAAGGGGACAAAGAAAAACGCTGTGTTTCCACCTTGCCGTGGTCCACAGGGGTGTGGATGTTCCAAAAATTAAGCTACAATTGTGGAGTGGACTAAACAGGCCCTGCCATGTTAGTCCTTCCCCTAGCTTTCACTCGACGTAGGAGTCCCAAAACAGGATTAAAAAACACAAACCAGGCATGGGCGTCCAGGTTAGTCTGGCTGCAAGCAGAATATCAAAAAATTAGACCTGGATCACCTTCACCCTCCATACCGGAGCCTAATGAAGTTCCACGGCCTCAGAGACAAAATGGCCGCCAGCCGCGTGTACGATCCGCAGCCACGGCGTGAAACGAAACATCCGAACGTTCCGTTTCAGGGAAAAATTCTGGAATGCCTTCACCGCCAGGCCCGGGCATCCGTTGACACTCGTCGCCACTGTGGGGGGTCTGTCCTTGGCCCCATGCGTGCCTGCAAGCCCCCACCCTGAAAGGACCACACTGCTCACACGTCTTTCCAGTTCGGGCTTCCCAGTCGCTCTGCCGCGGCCGGGAACGCCCCGTTTATTTATATAGCACGCGGCAGCGTGCAAAGTCACGCCGCCGCGTGCGCGTCCCACACGGGGCAGCGCCACAGGGGGGTGGGGTGGGAGATAAGAACAAACGATAGAAGAAAGGGACGCAAAAGATACAAAAGGAATAACACAGAGGTGTGAATAACTGTCAGCGCCAGCTGGCCGGCTTGGGCTACCAAGCTATGGCAATATGAATGGCTTCAGGCCATGTTTTGCGAATATAAGGAGGGCTTATGGGGGGCTGCTCTCCAGCCCGATTAGCACTCCAAACGGAGCACAAGCAAAGTCCTCCTTTTTCTTCACCCGATCCCACCCATCCCTATGGAAGAAAGAAGCATACAACGGGAAGAAGACAAGACAATGCAAGTTGTCACACAGTCCTGGGAAGAGGATGGCGGCACGGGCCAGGAGGACAACAGAGATGCGACTTTGTTACACATGAGTACATTTTATGAATAAAATTACAAACATGCTTTAAGACTTACTTATGTATCGTGCAATAAAATCCACAACCTTTTATTGTCAACAGTAACCAAAGTCTCAGCCAATCATTAGTACAAACCCACCTGGGGAGGGTTTGTGTTGTGTGTTGTACATGTATAGTTGCCATCTTTGCTCCTCAACTTATGGCGAGGAGTGCTCCATCCTAGGCTTGCCGAGCCCAGCGGCAGCTGCGAGATTGTGAGGGCACTTCTCGGGAGGCCCCCTGCTACGCGGGTGCCTCTCCACAGTGCCACACGCCCTGCATGTGCGAATGCTGCAGTCAGCCCGCCTGCAGGCCTACCACTGCTGACATTGAGCTGCGCTCTACCCCCCAGTGGATAGGAGAGAGAGCCTGACCACGGCACAGTGAGTGATCGGAGTCCCCGGGCCAGGCGATGAGTGTACCAACGTGAGGAGGAAGCAGAGGTGTCACCCTCGCCCGCAGTGCGTGGGCTGCCCAGAATAGGGGGAGGGCATAGACCTGAGCACAAGTTACCTGGGGCCTGCAGAATTTGGCCCACACAAAGTGAACATACCCCAATAGTGGGAACTCTATATCTGCATGCATCATTGCAGACACAGCTGAAGCCAGATATTGATCTCCAACTGGGAGGAGGACGGAGAGGCCCTCGGGCGCCCCCGGGCCTGGCCCTGCATGCTCCTGTGCAGCGCCTGCCACCAGTACACAAAGGAACCACTGCAGGGGCTGGAACACCAGGCGGGCTGCCAGCGCACAGTGAGGGCACTTGGGGGACAACAAGCACCGATCTCGAGGTGGGAGAGGACAGTGAGACCCTTCTGGTTGAGCCAGGAGCGCATTGGAGACTGGGACCCGGACCCCATTGCCTGGAGGATCTGGTTGCAGAGTTATCAGTGGGTGCATTGAGAGGTCACAGAGGAGTAGTTACCTTTTGGTGGCGCCCCTGGTGGCAGAAGATGGACGGATACCGGTGCACCCAGGTGACAGAGACAAGAATAATGCAAACGGGGAGGCCTGGAGGAGCTATGGGACTATGCCGGAGAGGAGTCTGCTGCCAGGAGTGGATGTGCTGAACTTTGCCACAAAGGATGACATCGGAAGTATTCTGGTGGAAATTAAAGTACTCCGCTGAGATTTTAAAGCATCCCCGGCAGACCTTAGTGTGGGCACGGTGGAAAGCAAGATAGAGAGCCTGGAGAACAATAAATTCAATACGGACATGGTTGAAATGCACCTAAATGCCCGAATGATGGAGTTGGAGCTACGTGAGGAGGAAGTGACCTTAAAGATGGATGATCTCGAAAACAGGGAGAGGAGGAATAACATCTGCATATTGGAACTGAGAGAAGCTGATGGGGAAAACCCCCTTGCAAGTGGAGTGCAAGGTGCAAGGCAGTGTCAATCTCGTATTTGAGGCAGAAGGGGATAAGGAGGTCAATTGGAGAGAGTGCACAGAGATTGTAAGCTGTATGGTAACGGGCCACACTCCATCGTTGCCAGGTTCTTGCGGTACAAAGACAAGACAGTTGTGTTAATTAGAGCGCGGTCGAGGCAAGACTTGGAGTATGAAGGCTCCCGCATTACAATTTACCAGGAACTGTCCAATCTGATGCTTTTGCTTCTATTATCATAGTTTGAACAGATACAAATATTCGAAAATACAGATATAATCCACATGTAAAAGCAGTGTTTTCATCTACTGAGACATACAGAAAGGTCATACTGTTAGTTCATACACATTCACATAGACAGTATACATATGTATATATGTGTGTGTGTGTGTGTGGTGGTAGTCTAAACACTATAGTTCTGTCCATGCATCCATGTTTTTTGGCTATGGTCATCATGTCTTTTGGTTTCTCTATATTTGTACTTTTAGGCTAGCATTCCCTAGATGAGGTGGAGGTTGTATTTTGGTCTGGTTATATTCTGGTGTGACATCAGACACCCTTAGAAAAGAGATGAGACAGATCAACAGTCAATTTAGCTGACAACTGTTTCAGAGACAACTGTGCATTGCCAGGCCAAGAAAGAAACAGGTTAATAACTAGCTCAACATCCTATAATACAGCATACTTAGCACCCAGGGGTTTGAGCACTTTGACCCCCCCTAAGGAAATGGCAAACCAAAGAATGGCTATCTACCGGTAACCCATCAAGTAAACAGTGTCCTGCCAAAATGGCCGTTCTGTGCAAATCAATTGTACGAAGGGCTGGCCTTGCTCAAACAGTGTAGCCAGACAATTCACCACCTCTACGGGAGTTGCCGCAAGGGGATCCAAATGTCACCCCACACACCAGCGCAACCAAGCTCCTCAAGCTGCCTTATAAGCCTCAGAAGTTCCAGGAGGCCAGGATTCCCAGTCGATGGAAGCAACTGTCGCCGAAACCCCTGAATTATTCTACACCACCAGCTGAAGAAGCCCCTGCAACACTTACTCGTGCCGTCTCCCCTCTGGGTCCGACAGTACTTCCGGAAACATTGGAATCAGCAGTGGACAATCTACAGCAAATTCGAGAAGGCCCGGATACCAGTACTGAGACGGCCAAAGTGCGGGTCACAAGGATCAACGAGGCCCTCTGCACCCTCACCTGCCGAATCAGTATCAGAATCATCAGAAATGGGGGAAAGGCGTACCCATCGATGCCGACCCAGTCCTGCTGGAATGCATCCACCACTGATGCTTCTGGGTCCGTTCTCCAACTGAAAGATTTTGGAACCTGACAATTCAGAAAGGACACAAAAAGATCCACCTGCACCGGACCCGAAACCTGTACAATCCTGCGGAATACACCAGGGTTATGCCTACAGTCGCTGGAATCTTGAAAAAGCCTGGAATGCCTATCCACCACCATGTTGCGCAACCCTGGCAGATACTCCGCCTGCAACACAATCCACCTGTCCAGGCACAAATGCCAACAATCCATCACAATCTCTGCTAACAATCGAGATATTGGGACACCCCCCCATTGTGTTGACATATGGATCCGCCGAGATGCTGTCCAACCTCAATAACATGCAACAATTTACCCGAGCCTTTGATATATGATATGGCATTTGTAACGCGTCTATACAGAAGTGTTTCAAGGTGCGACAAGGCAAGGAAGGGTGAACTCAGTGAGGACAGAGACAGCGATCTTACTAGGCCAAGTGACATTGAGATTGTGTAAGTGCAGGGGAGGGGAAAAGTTCCCAGGGAAAGGGGAAGGAAAGACTCTGCCAGACTCCTCAGAGCAAAGGACCCCAACAGGAGCTCCAAACAATTGATGTGAAGGGCTCTCTCCTGAGGAGCCCATTTGCCCCGTGCAGAAAGGTAACCGCAACGCGCTACCCATCACAGAAGACTGGCATCGGGCTCAATGACCATCTCCGGGGACATGGCAAAAATGGCCTTGCCGTTCCATGCCTGCATGTGCTGAAGCTACCACTGCAGCTTGTCCCTCGCTTCCGGGGTGATGTGGTAAGATTGCCCTGCTGCTATACATAACAGTAGTCACACTTTGACATTAGTCCTTGACATATACATTAGGCCTTCCCAGATACATTAGGCCGTGCCCCTCCACTTTGTCTAAGCCTAAAGCCTCCTGCTGCACTCGACTCTTCTGCCTTGCCCACACCCCTCCTTAACCCTGCCAGTCTCACTCCCAGTGTCACATTGCAAGACACATCAGTGACCATCCCCCAGAGCCTCTCTATAGCTGTACACAGTATCACCTTATAAGGAATATAACAGTTGTTGACGCCAAAACTGCTTACTGTTATTTCAACATAATGTACTCTGCATGTAACTTCAAGGCTTCCGAATAACAAGCTGCTTTCTGCTATTACAAAATGTCTACAAATGTCATGGAATCATTAGGAAACTGTAAGAATATACTGGTGATGATGCATTTACCATGCTATATAACATAAGATCTGACCTATATGGGGCAGAGCGTTCTGTTTGGCAACTGGTCCACTCACTTGTCATTCTCTATTGCAATTGCTGTATTGTACTTTCAAATGAGAACCTTTGATTTTCCCATCAGTCTCCTGAGTCTTCTTGCTGCAGGGTCCTGAGAGTGGACCTGCCCTCCCCCCTGAGGGGCAAGCCTGACCAATTCTCCATCAGGGGAAAGGGCAATTCAATCCGCATATCCCAAATCCTGCCGTAAATGAAGTGTCTTCATCATCTGTAGGGCCTGATGATGGAGCGATCACAGGACAATTGCTCGAAAGGATATTGACAAAAGACCAACAATTTGCGCCAATGTCTTCAGTGTCAAGGTCTGAGCTGACAAGACATCCTGGATCTCCTTCTTAATCGCCCTGATTTTGACTAAAGGCAATATGAGGGACGCCTGCAAAGTGTCTATCTGAAACCCCCAAAAGTCTTTGTTCTGTATTGGCGAGTCTGAGATTTTGCCCAGTTGATCACAAATCCCAGGCTTTGCAACAAAAATACTGTGACCTGCAACTGACAGTGCCGTCTCTCTGTCCTGGGACATTAGAAGAATCTCATCCAAGTAAATGATGAGCCGAATCCTGCGGGCTCGGACATTCACCACTACTGGCCTCATGACCTTCGTGAAACATCACAGGGCTGACGACAGGATGAATGGCAGTGACACAAATCCTTAAGATCCAATCTCGTCACCCAGTCCTCTGGAAAGAGAGTATCTCTCAGAAGATGGATACCCTCATCTTGAAAAGGATTGTACTCAAAGAACCAATTGAACTCCCGAAATTGATAACTGGCTGCACCCCTTCTAACTTCTTCACCGAAAATATATTTCTGATGAGCCCACGTCACTTTCCGAACCGCTGCTCTCCGAAGCAGATGCTGCACCTCCAGATCCATCAACTGCCTGTGCTCCCTTGAGAACACAATCGGCTTTGGAAGCGTCTACTGAAAAGGTTTCTCGTAAAAACCTTATGTGAAACCCCTGCACATTCTGCAAGACACGCAGATCGCGTGTGATGGTGCACCAGCTATGAAAAAACCCATTGAACCTGCTGCCTACCTTTCCCCAGAAAGAATTGTGACTTGTGACTGGGGAACAAAGGAAGGCTCGTCTCTGTGGCTCCTGGACCTCTGTCCAACTCACTAGAAGTTCTGCTGAGCTCGCCATCCTCTAGCTCATTGCGGACAAAAGGTGTGGGACTGAGCGGCCTCCGCCGACGGCTGCGCTAACCACGACGGACCATTAGGACCTTGGTGAGGCACCCAGGCAAGTGACTCCCCCTCTTTTTCCACCCCGTCCAAAAGCACACCCCTAAAGACCCTGTTTAAAGAGGCTTGTGCCTTATTCAGTGAGTTGTAGAGACCCACATACTTCAAAATGTCCTTAATGAACATAACACCAAACAACTGCATGCCCGCCTCCACCCTGGGTTCGCTAGGGGCTACATCTGCCAACTTGGGGTCCAGGGCCATGTAAGGAAGGCACGGTATCAAACAGTGAAGACAGACACAAGTGATCACAGTTCAAGAGTGTTTATTGAACTTCAAATGGGTTGGTTGAACGCTGAACTAAACCTAAA
Source organism: Ambystoma mexicanum (assembly GCF_040938575.1). Taxonomy (NCBI): domain Eukaryota; kingdom Metazoa; phylum Chordata; class Amphibia; order Caudata; family Ambystomatidae; genus Ambystoma; species Ambystoma mexicanum. The sequence continues at coordinate 602,237,205 of NC_090931.1, forward strand.
TCTAAGGATGGCAGCAAGCTACGACCATCAAATAATAATAACGCAGTCCTAGTGGAGTCTGTCAAGATAAAAGGGCCACTACTTCTAAACCTATTGCCAATCCTTACTTCTGAATACAAAAGACAAGTGTTCAAGAAAGTAGGTCAGGACGGTTGAGCAGCTGGCTTCCCTTCCCCACGTTTGCAGCATGTGCGAGCTCCGTACACACTCTGGCTCCTTGGCCACGAGGTAATAGTTCAAATCGTAGGCATCAGGGCCTTCCGCCAAAGCCTCTCTCCCAATGACAGTCTCTTATTGCAGAGGGCCTGATGAAGCAAACAAAACACAAAAGTTCCTTTCCATTGTCAGGGTTTTCACATCTATCTTCTATTTTCGTTTCTCTTGGCAGGATACCATACAGGGACTTTTGATTGAGCACATTCACGGTGCCGGATCACTATGTCAACGGTATTGTATCTTTCCTTCTGAAGTTCAAACATTCATTAGCACTTTAGGTTTACTCGCAGCTTTCATCACACACGTTTAACAATGATAGTTCCAGCGCTTGTTATACAATGTTGCCGCTTGCAACCTTGTATAACTTGCAACACATACCGGTCTTGCATCAGTCTCCCCAACTCACCGGCTGCGTTGATCTCTCTGTTGCTTCTTTGTTCTTGGAGCAAGGACGATACCACAGCGTTTGCTGCTCCTCCCCCCCTTGGTCAGTTAGGCAGGAGGACCTTCGGTATCTCTGACCAACAATGCAGGATTCTTCAGTCTGGTTTCCTAGCCTTATGCTTTCTGCCTCGAAGGTTTATTGAAAGTAACAGCGTCTTGCCGAAAAGATCAAGGGTGCTTAACTTCTTACGAACCCTTTGTGCTTTGCCGTCTTCCTCCTGTCGTTCAGCTGCCGACTCGAAACTGCTGTACCTTCGTGTGCTTTGCCTTGCTCAGAGTGTGCTCTCGTGCTTTGCCTGTTATCGGTGTGGGGAAGTGTAATGTAAGTCAGGTGTGAGTGAGTGTCAGTAATTGCCTGACCATAGTATTGTTACATGTCAGGTTGCCTGGTACACTGCTCGGTGTGAGTCTGTTTTCTCCCAGAGCAGGTGGTCTGCATGAAAGTACTGGAGAAGGGAAAATGGGAGGGGGGCAAGCTTCCTACTTATCCTACCTGGTAAGAAGGGATAAAGGTGTTGCAGGGGGCATCTCGCCATCTGGTGTCCCACTCCCACTCACCGAAAACCCCTCACCCAGGTGATCCTCATGCACTGGTCCACCCCTAGGGTCTGGATCCAAAGGCGATGGCCGTGTCCTGGCCACCTGAGAGAGAGATCTGCAGGGACTAGTGGGTGAGATCACAGCGAGCAACACACTCTTCCTCCGCACCGCTGCAGTTGTGGAGTTGGCATTGCCCACAAAACAAATGGCTCTTTTAGCCCACTGCCACAACACACTGTGGACCACCAACCAATCTTGTTCCAGAACCTTCTCCGAGATGTCAAATAGTTTAGCTAGAGGCCCTGTAACATCAAGCACCTTGTCCTGACATAACTTCAAAGCCCTATCCAAGCTCTTTTTGGGATACTTGCCTGATTTGGCCAAGAAAACCACCAACTGCAGATCAAATTCTGGGGTTACAGTTGAAGCAGCGGCACGCGGCTAAGGAGGGGTGAAGGGGGACAGGTGGCTGCGTACAGAGAACGCCGGCACGTCCTCGATCAAAGGAGTTGCGCTGAGTAGCAGTACAATCCGCAGAGTGGGAAGACATGGACATACGCTGCGCAGGCAGTAGGGAGAGCAGAGAGGAGGGGGGTTAGAAGAATAACACAGATGCGCCGAGTAGCGGCCACACTGACAAGGTGGGCGGCTCCAAAGCATGCCATGCTGGGCACGAGGACGCAGGGGACCTCGTGCGCCATGGGTCGAAAGGGACCCTAGCTCCAAAGTGAGGTGTGTCAAAGGGGCGATAGCACGGTGAAGGACAGACAGTGGTAGTGAACAGCGGATATTATTGTAACATTAAAGCTTCTCTTCTTTACAGCGGAAAGTCGGAAGTCCCCAATTAAGGGGCCAGGTAACGGTGGTATATATAGACATGGAGGGGGTAGGTCTCACCCAGAGAGAAAGTGTGGTAAGTACTAGGGAAGTGGGAAACATGACGACGGAAGAAGTGGCAGTGCTGGAGGTGAAACTAGCTGAATTAAGAGAGGCGCGAAACGTACTGATTGAACAACTCGAGCAAAAGGAACTGGAGAGGAAGGTGAAGATGCGAGAAGAAAGGGACGTGCAAACAGAATTAATACAGCAGGAGGAAGAGAAAAGGAAGAGGGAGGAGGACCGCATATGGGTTATTGCAGAAAGAGTAGCACGTATGGAGCAACGGGAGATTAGGAGAAAAGAGGAGGAACGGTAAGAGAACGACAGGGAAATGATGCTATGTTAGAAAAAGATCCTGTCAGAAAGCGCACGTAAGCAACAACAGCCACCAGCAACACCTCCACAGCAAGTACCCACTATGACACAGCAACTGCCACCCCCGCCCCCATAAACGGCACACCAATACGTACCACCCATCGGGGGAGGATACATGCAAATGGGTAACGGATACACAAACAACTACAGAGGTAGGGGAGGGTTAACAAGAGGGGGGGTTTGGTCCAGCAGCACACCAGCCGGTGGGAGGGTTTCGAGGGTATTACCAATATGGACAGCAGGGGTATTTGGACAGCACAGGTGGGTACCCATGGCAAGTCCGGGAGCCACCCATGTGCTGGGCTTGTGGATTAGTAGGACACGTATCATGTACATGCAGGGCAAGGCCAACACAAGCAGGGTTGGGAGAGCAAGGGCCACAGGGTTACAACAGGGGACCAAATAACCACCAACAACCACAACTACCACAGACGGGTGAAATACACATGGAACAGCAAGGAGGACTGGTACAACCACCACCACAACCACTGCAGCAAGCAGCAAACTTACGTGCCAAACACCGCACAGCAAATACAGCACCAACCAGCCCAACACCAAGCACAACAACTGATGATAGCAACACAACAACACAAACAAATGGGTCAGCAGCTCACATAAGCACAAGACAACACACAACACACAACAACTCATGGACATGCCGATACCACAAACACAAATGGGGAAGGTAACAATACTGGGTAATAACCCCTACAAAGGGAATGGACAATCATTATACCCCCAATAGGCAGCCCACAGATGTCCTTGTGTCCCATCCTGTCGGTAACACCTAACTGTGCGGAGGAACCATGCATAAACGTGGCGATAGGTGATAAAACATTTTCTTTCCTAGTTGACACAGGGGCCACTAGATCCTGTATTCAGGAAGGGAAGTTCAACTTGTCAGGCGATGCCATGCACACTCAAGGATTCTCTCGGGCTCAAGGGGTGGTTCCTTTTACTGATAACATCTCCTTATCTGTTGGAGAACATGACCTATCCCTGCCGCTGCTATACTCAAAACAATCACCAGTAAACATACTAGGGAGAGACATCATGAGCAGAATGAATATGACCATATCCTTCACTGACAAAGGAATAGTATGCTCGACAAAAGGCGTACACATTCTCACAGCACGACACATACTTCAGGCTTACTGTGGCAAGACAGTAGCAAGGGCAGAACCAGTGGACGGGGAGATCTTCCAATATGGAACAGACATCGCAATGGCATGATTACCAGGGGTTGAGGGTAAAGTATGGAGGAGGCTAGCAGCATACCTCTTCAGGCCAGAAACACCCACGAGTGAGGAGGAAGGAGCAATAATATCAGTTGACATCGAAAATACTGTAGCGACCAAAGATTATCGGGGTAATTCATAGAATCCAGCGCACAAGTGGCGCATGCGGCTGGTGCACAGTGTGCGCGTGCGACAGTCTGCGCCAGCCGCGTGTGCTAAAATCCATTTCCGCACACTGCGTATTCATGGATTTTAACATCGAAAAACAGCCGTGGCGCAGCGACCCTGCAACAGCGCCAGTTACACCCCCAACCCCTCCCTGTGCGCCATGCACAGCGCACAAATCTCGTACATGGCGCACAGGCCCCCAACCACGAAAACGCCTGTAAAACTCCCCGCGCACCCCTCCGAATACATGTACACCCCGGCGCGGGGAGTTGTACACGCGATTGGCCCGGTGCGAGCGGGGTACGTGTATCACTGGGGTTCGCGGGAAGTTTCACACACGATTGGCCCCGTGCGAGCGGGTTACGTGTATAACTGGGGTTTGCGGGAAGTTTCACATGCGATTGGCCCTGTGCGAGTGGGGTACGTGTATTTCTGGGGTGCGCATGAAGTTTCACATGCGATTTTGCTGTCAGAGCGGGGTATGTGTATTTCGGGGGTGCGCGTGAAATTTCACACGTGATTTCACTGTCACGGCGGGGTACGTGTATCCAGTGGGGTGCGTGGGGAGTCCCACACGTGAATTGGCAGTGGGGGTCCTCCTAGGTGTCCCCTCTACCCCCTCCACGGCCCCTGCAGGCAGCCCACACCACAGGGGACTACCCTGCACCCCTGGTCATGTCCCGCAGGCAGCCCATCCACCATGGGCATGCCCCCCAGCCAAGCCACATGTCACGTTGCAATATGATCACCAACTCATGTCCCCCAGCACCCCCAACCCCCAGCAGTGAGGGGCACCTGCCAGCAGGCCCCCACTCATGTCCCCCTGCACACTCACCCCCCAGCAGTGAGGGGCACCTGCCAGCAGGCCCCCACTCATGTCCCCCTGCACACCCACTCCCGAGCAGTGAGGGGCACCTGGCAGCAGGCCCCCACTCATGTCCCCCTGCACCCCCACCCCCCAGCAGTGAGGGGCACCTGCCAGCAGGCCCCCACTCATGTCTCACTCATGTCCCCCAGCACCCCCACCCCCAGCAGTGAGGGGCACCTGCCAGCAGGCCCCCACTCATGTCCCACTCATGTCCCCCAGCACCCCCAACCCCCAGCAGTGAGGGTCACCTGCCAGCAGGCCCCCACTCATGTCCCCAGCACCCCCACCCCCCAGCAGTGAGGGACACCTGCCAGCAGGCCCCCACTCATGTCCCCCTGCACACTCACCCCCCAGCAGTGAGGGGCACCTGCCAGCAGGCCCCCACTCATGTCCCCCTGCACACCCACCCCCGAGCAGTGAGGGGCACCTGCCAGCAGGCCCCCACTCATGTCTCACTCATGTCCCCCAGCACCCCCACCCCCCAGCAGTGAGGGTCACCTGCCAGCAGGCCCCCACTCATGTCCCCAGCACCCCCAACCCCCAGCAGTGAGGGACACCTGCCAGCAGGCCCCCACTCATGTCCCCCTGCACACTTACCCCCCAGCAGTGAGGGGCACCTGCCAGCAGGCCCCCACTCATGTCCCCCTGCACACCCACCCCCCAGCAGTGAGGGGCACCTGCCAGCAGGCCCCCACTCATGTCTCACTCATGTCCCCCAGCACCCCCACCCCCAGCAGTGAGGGGCACCTGCCAGCAGGCTCCCACTCATGTCCCACTCATGTCCCCCAGCACCCCCACCCCCAGCAGTGAGGGGCACCTGCCAGCAGGCCCCCACTCATGTCCCACTCATGTCCCCCAGCACCCCCACCCCCCAGCAGTGAGGGGCACCTGCCAGCAGGCCCCCACTCATGTCCCCCAGCACCCTCAGCCCCCAGCAGTGAGGGGCACCTGCCAGCAGGCCCCCATTCATGTCCCACTCATGTCCCCCAGCACCCCCACACCCCAGCAGTGAGGGGCACCTGCCAGCAGGCCCCCACTCATGTCCCCCCCAACATGTCAACATGACCCACAATCATGGCCCTCATGGCCACCAAAATCCCACGGCACGCCACCCCTGCCCAAATAACCAACCAAGCATAACATACAACCCACAATGAAATGCCCATTACATGAAACAACCCAAATGGCATGTATGTACATCAACACATGTCTGTCCCACACACACAATGGGTGCCAGTGAATGTGAAAACCCGCATCGTGACATGCATGTAACCAATGAGAGAATACCACACATTGAAGTACGGGAACAAATGTATTGAACATAAAATGTGGTGAAAGAAAATCAAATACCAAACAATGGACATAAGGAAAACAATGCAAAATGTCACATAATGATAAAAAAAGGAAAATAGAATCCAAAATATATGAAATCAAAAATGTCTCCAAAGTCTCCTTCCAACAAAGCAAATCCAAACAGAAATGAAAAAGTAAAATCCATTGCTCCATGGAAAAATCAAAAAAGAAAATGCCGACAAATCCACACTCCAACTATTTACAAGGATGAAATCCTGGGTCCATGAGCGCAACTGTCCAAATGAAACCTACAAAAATACACTAACTAATGAAGAACTATATACAAAAATGTGGGGTATTGTCCAAGCGCCCCAAAAAAAAAAAATGAAAACCAAAATGAAACCTAACACCAACTAACTATTTACAATGGCAGCGGGCTATTCCGACGGCTCACTTTTGGATGTCCCAGGCCAGGGCATCATCGAACTCCCGCTCAATGTCCTGGAGGCAGTCCTCTTCCATGGCCCCGAGGGTTCGCAGGGACGATGACATGATGGCCTCCAACTCCCTGCGAATTGCCTCGAGGCACTTGGCCCGCCTCAGTGCCCTCCGCATGGAGTTCTCCGCCCTGACCATTGTGAGCCATGCCTCTTCTGCCTGCTGCCGCTCCGCATCTATGGCGTGGCCCAACCGCTGCCACACTGAAGACACTTGCAATCCTGGGTCCTCCTGCCCTCTGGCCTGTGGGATGTTTTTATCCATGCATCCAAGCCCTACCACAAAAACTGTGCATTACTGGCATTGAAAACATCATGATGGCCAGAGCTCCCCAGAAAATGCACAGGAAAATCCCATTTTGCCTATGTTGTGAGCACAGAGGGGCAATGCTGATTGCCAAAAGCAAACCCATAACTGTTGGGAATTCATTTTTCTTGAATGTCAAATATGGCAAAATAATGGGCACAGAATTACTTTACTGCAGGAACACACCAATGCCATGTCCTGAACATGGACAATATACTCCATGTAATATCACTTGCTGAAATGAATCAATCTAAAAAAAATCCCAAGGATGGATGCAGTTACCACAAAATCCTGAGGGTGGCGCTAGCGGTCTAAACTCTGACAGGAGAGCTGTCTTGCAAAACTGTCTAGTGCAAAGAAAGGGGTCTTATTTAATTAAAAGTTCAAAGGGGTTGCCTGTCCTGAGAACTCTTGACACTTCAGAACTCAACACAAGAAGCCAGGAAATCACAGGGTTCTGTTAATTAATTGCAAAGCGGCTCCCTGGCCTCCTGATCTCAGCTTCCCAGAGACCACACAATGGCCCCTTTCCTCTGAAAGGAATATGTTGATTTTGACTGTTTCCTGTCAACAAAGCCCTGCCTGCCAGAAGACACATGTGACTGACCCACCCAAGTCTTGGAGGCGGACTCCAACACTCTGAGAACTGAATTGAAAGCAAAATATATATTTTACAGAAACACTGATAACTCTTTGTAATCAAATGACAGGAATGTATAACTTTGAGAGCCTTCATTTAAAAAATGTACCTTCGATTCAAGCCCAAACTCCAATTTGTGTGATGTTCTGGGGCAAAACCCTGCTATTTATGTATACTACAGACTCTGTGTTTAAGCTAGGGACATGTTAATTTACTGGAGTATGTATGGACAGGCCGTGTACATGTGTACAAATCTGGAGAAAAATCTGATGTTGCAAAACCACTAAAAAGCCCAAAATATTGCCATTTCTGAATGCAAGCTCTCAGGAAGAGCAGATTTGGACAGGGTATACCTCCCGTGATATGTGATGGGTGCATGTAATTTTAAACAAATGTGTACCTGTGCAAATATGTCTTTTTGATCAAATATAGATTGTGTGCAATTTGACAGGAGGAGTGGACTTTCTGCAGGCTGTAAAATGACATCACGCTGACACACACTTCAGTTCCCCAATCAAGTGAGAAATGGAAATTTGACCAATTAGAGGCTGAGAGAGAGGCTGGCTCAGTGATGCTAGCACACACCCACATTCTAAACAGATAAAAGCAGATAGTGCAAGCCAAATAGACATTCATTTTCCACTTGCAGCTGGAAGCTCTGCCAAAATTCCATACCTTACCTCCATCAACCTTCAGAGAGCCAACACTTAGACTCCAATATAAAAAGAGACTACAGAACCTTAACCAAAAAGGCCACTGCCAGCAAGAGTATTTGTCAGCAGGCCTCAAAATCTTTTTGCAACTGAACTCTTCAGACAGCCGGGCGAGCCGTCTGAATTTTGCCAAGAACTTTTGCAAGAACCCGGTGACAGAAATATCCAAAGAGAAGGCAGGACCCGACCCAGAGAACCGGTGCCTAGCAGAACCCAGGACAGGAGTGCAGTGCTGACCCAGAAAGACTGTCCGTGGCCAGAAAACCGGTGTCCTGGACAGAGAGCAGTTCCAGAGACCAGACGCTGTGTGCCGAGACCGTCCGTGGCACGACCCAGATCTTCTAAAATATTTTGTGAGTAATTAGATCAGATTGTGTGAAACCAAATCTCTTAGTTTTAAAATAAATTTAATCCAAGCTATTTTAATCTAAGTAGAACTGTCCTTTGCAAGCTGCACCCCTGTCATTTGTTAATTCTGCAGCTGCACAACTGACACATGTCATTTTCAAAGCTTCACTTGTCAAATTGAGTAACTTTTCAAGTTGCAAATCCGAAAAACAACCTTCACAAAATCGCTCATATCTCCGCGACCGTTTGTCCTAGAGACATGCAGTAACTTTCTTTTGAAAGCTTAGACTCTCAGCTTTTAAACGAACCCAGAACCGCATTCCTATTCTTTATAGTTGTGCCTCAATCGCGAAACACGCATTCGCAAATTTTGCCGCGATTTCAAAATTTCTCCACTTGCAAAAAGATAGCTGCTTTTGCTTTCCTCTGAAAAAAATCGTTTGCCTCATAAAAACTATCCCTGAATCATTGTTAGAGTGAGCCTGAGCTAATATTAACTAGATACCACTCACCTGAACTCCTAAAAGGAATTAAAAGCCTTTTTCAGCCTACTTTTCTCTTCCTTGCATACCATATTAAAGCATTTGGGCCTGTGTTTTGTTTTCAAAACTCCTATCTGTTTTCTTTAAGAGTGCTGGGGGGAACTGAACTGAATTACATTGTGATTGTATACCTGAAATGTGTGCATTTCCTCTCATTTCATTACATTGCATAAAGGGGGGGGGAGTGGATTGCCAGAGAAAAGGCGTTACATTGTTTTGTTGAAACCATATTGAGTATTTTCTGTACTGCATTTCCATTGAATCTTGCACCCATCTGAGCTTACATAAAGCATTCGTTACCACCTTGTTCTTCAGTTCCTATTCCTAAGTTTGCTACCTTATCTGTTATACTATTCCTGAGTAACCAAATCAGTTTACTATTAGAACATTATTCATTGTTCACTACTGCTCATATTTTTAAGTGTGATATTAATTATTAATTCCTATAAAAGTGTGATAGATATATATTGCTTTACTTCTCAAATAAACCTTCTAAACTTGCAAAACAGAACTACTTCTTGGCTCAGTGGGGTCAGGGGGATTCTGAGAGAGGGGTGTTATAAGAGGGTTGTCATCCAGAGTATGAACCTGGACATCAAGATATATCAATAAGGGTTTTTCATTCAGCATCCCTGACCAGGCATTGACTTGGCTGTAGTGCTGGATTAAATATTCTTTACAGGCCGATGCCTGCCCCTCCGATGTTAAAGGCCCCGAGCCATCATTGCTCCCACCATGTTGCTGCTGTGCCTGTGCCTGCACCCTGGCTCTTGCTGCCTGCACGTCCTCCTCCGGCTGGGGTGCAGTTGTGGTGGCCACCCCTGCTGGATGTCCGACTCCCGACTGTGGCAGGGATGTGTCCTCCACCAGCCTGGCCGCTGGGTCAGAGGCAGCTCCACAGGGTACCTAGGTGATACATGGGTGGGAAGATGGCATGGAGGACGACTGGCGCGTGCGGGGTTCAGGTGAGGAGGGGGGTCGCAAGAAGGTCCAGCACATGGAGGAATCCAGCACTGGTGACCTGTCCCAGTAGGTCAACGCGGTCAAAGAGGCATCCGAGATGACGTGCAGTGTCTTCACGAAAACACTGCAGGTCTCCTCGCATGCCCCGTTGACGCAACGCTATCCCAGCCAGGACAGGCTCAACATGGTCCCGGATAGCCACGTCCGCAGAGAGAGGAATGCTGGTTGTTGTGCGCCCATCCCCTCCCTGAAAACGGGTCTGGACGTAGGCATCCCTGCTGGTGCCGGATGATGCAGTCACAGGATCAGGGACATGATTACACACAGGCACCTCTGCGGCGGCCTGTGCTGCCTCCTATCCCTGCCCCTGCACTGCACCACTGGCACCAGTGGAATCCCCACCTCCAGACCCCGTGTGTGTCCCTTCCACGGCCTCCTCCTCCTCCAAACCCCCCACCAACCTGGATGACTCCATGCCATCTTCCTCCGTCGGACCCTGTGGGGTCTCAGCTGCCCCTTCTGCTGCCGAGGAGTCCATCTCCAACCTCCGCCTCTTGGACCTACCCTCGGCAGCTGCAGCCTGGGATGCAGCAGCAGACTCCTCACTCCCTGAAGAGATGACAATTTGGGAGGGGAGCCGGGCCTTGCGTCTCCGGCTGGTGGTGCCGCTTTGCTCCACAGCACCCTCTCCGCCCTCTTCATCAGTTGACGCTGCAGACAGGGAGAGATAGAACACAGGCATCAGGGCACTGTACAATGGACTGATATACACATGACAGTTGTACATGAGTGGCAGTGTCAAACTTCAGACATGGCATCACACTCCCTAACACACATGTCATTTCTACTCACACACATGAGCAATTCCACAGCAATATTGCACCATACAGCACCATCTATACACATACAACAGCATCAGCATCCGAAGGTGAGCCTGACGTCACATGAAATACGGGGAGTACACAACACAAGCACACACACCAACACACTTACATGCATATGTGCATGTCCACCAACTGTCAGAGTGATGAGATCGCCATCCATGTCACATCTGGCATTCAGCCTTCTACATGTCAGTGCCACATGCATCCATGTTGCATCACAGTTGCACACTTGTCAAATACACACACATGCACATGTACACAGTGCAGATACATGCAGCTGAAACCAACATCCATGTGTGACACCACAACCATGCCAACGTACATATACAGTAATTCAAACATGTGTGCTCTCACATCTGCATTTGGCCTGCATGCTTATCCACACATACACCATCCATGTGTCTCACACATGAGAGGACTTGCATGTGTCCGCCTCACGCCCCTGTACATACACATCCATACATGGCCCTAGAGAAACACATGTGCAACCTACACACTACTGGCACACCACGACACGCACAACGTCCAACCAGTATGCATGTACACTTACCGCTCGACTTCAGATGGGTCTGCCTCTCAGGGACCTGGATGTGGAGCGCTGGGCTTATGCGTTCCAGGACCCTCATTTGGTGGTCGGACAGGTGGCCCCGGCGCCCCTTGGCATCCGCTGCCTTCAAGAGGCGCCGGCCTTGTCGAGGGTCCTGGACCTGAAGTCCTCCCAGCGCTTCTTGACATGTTTGATGTCGCGGACTGCCAACCCCTCCTCGTTGATGGCAGTCACGATATCCATCCAGATCCTGGTCCGTCCTTCATAGTCGGCGCGCGAACTTCCAAAGAGGGTATCATACTGCCCCAGGACTTGCTCCACCAGGACACCAACTTCCCTGGCACTGAAGCTGGTGGCCCTCTGCCTCTCTGGCTGGGGATTGCCAGTGGTGCCAGATGGTGTTGTGCCTGACATGGCAACCCCAGAGGCAGGTGTGGGTGGGCAACTGGGTCCTGGGGCTGGGCTGTGGAGCGATGGTATCTCAGTCGGGAGTCTTCAGTTCCAGCAGGGGTGGTCATAGCAACTTCACCCCTGGCTGATGTGCAGGCAGCAAATAGCAGGGCACATGGGCAGCAGGCAGGCAGGCAGCAGCAGATGGCAGGTGGGAGCGTGCTCGGGGCTCTTGGGGGCAGTAATTCGACCTGCTGGGCAGGAGCGTGGTCTTCCGTGTGTTGTCGCATGGCCAGCTTGATACGGAGTGATTTGGCACTTGAAAAAATTGCACATCAGCGTGTAATTCGAGGAAAGGGCCTTAGCGCGTAAGCGCGTCTGCGACGTTACGCGCGCGGGTGTTTCCCTCGTGACGGGTGCATAGTGAATCAGCATGTGAATATACTGCATGTACGTAAATTCATTGGACCAAAGGCCCTTTAGCGCGTAAGCATGTCTGTGACGTGACGCGCAAGGGCGTTTCCCTCAACACGGGTGCATGTTCATCGTACACGTGCAAAAACTGCACGTCCGAGTGTCAGCTCGTGTAATTGGAGGAAAGGGCCTTAGCGCGTACACGTGTAAGTGATGTTGTACGTGTGGGGCGGTTTAAAAGGTACGTGTAGGACGCCATTTACTTGTACATGGTTTTCGTGGAGAGCGAGTGGGTGAATTTTGTACTTCTTGTTGGTTCATACGCGATTACTTCACAGCGTTTCAAGTTCGTACTCCCTGTTAACTCGGACAGCGTTAAATGTCTTGGTTGGCCCTGTTTCCTCAAACAGCGTTCACTTCTTCTTTTGTCCTGTTTCCTCAGACAGCGTACAATTCTTCTTTAGGCGGGGTGTTGCCAACGCACACATGCGCGTCTTTTTCACATTCTTTTTCCAGGCATACGGTGAGTCGCGCACGTATTTACCAACTGTGCTTGCCGCGTGTGTCGCGTACACCTTCAGAGGTCATTGTAGGCTGCGTGTATTATGCATACGCTTATTTTTGTGTTTCTGGGTGCCACAGCGTAGTGCGGGTTCATTTTTGTTTTTGGGGTGCCTGTGCGTTGGGTGACCCGTCATCTTCCCCCAGGGATCACAGACAGCCTTGCTAAAGCACTAGGGTACAAATTCCATCTAGTAGCCCTACCCCTTTAACCCCCAATTGCCCAGGACAATAGTTTACTGCTACTCCCATACGCACAACAACATCAGTGCCATGGTTGGGAGGCGACCAAGCGGTAAGGGAGGCAAAGGTGGCCGACCTTCAAAAGGTGGGCGTGGTGGGCGCGGTAGGGGACGTGGCCAGGATTTGCAGGGTGCCCCTAGACCCCCATGTGTGGAGGACCAATTAGGGACACCCATGCCCTACCCCCCCATGGTTGTGGGAAACGTAGCTGACACCATCCCAGCTCAGCTCTTGTTGGATCGGCCCATTGTGGCACCTGAACCGGCACAGGAAGACTCCCAGGCTGACTTCCAGGTCAGCAAGTCTAAGCCACTTGTGGCGGTGCAAGTTGTTGTCACCAGGCCATGTGGATCTGGGGCAGCAATGTCATCTGCTGCCCCAAGTAGGCAGGGTGGGGAGGCTGCAGGGACAGCTGCAGCTCTATCCACCCCAGCTCTGAGTCTCCCAGCCGGGACAGTGTCGGTCCAGGTCCATCAGACCGCCGTTGCCCCTGCCAACATCACCCTGCAGCCAATGCCTGCACCAAAACCTATGGTCATTGTGCCTTCGCACACTCCTAGTACACAGTCCACCGGCACTTCTGCCCCTACTGACCAGAGCGGCGTAAGCCACTCAGGATCCGCACCACCTTTGGAAAAGAAGAAGAAGGGTACTCTGGCACTACAGGCTGACACCCCAGACACAGCTACACACTCCCGCACGTCAAGGAAGTCTAGCTTTAATGATGCCGAACTTGATGCACTTGTGGCCTATGTGTCGGAACATAGCCGTGAAATGGTGGTGACTGCAGGGTGCAAGACCACACCTGGTCAACGTAGGGCACACTGGCAGACCATCGCGGACCACATTAGTGCCCTTGGATTTGTGAGGCGCACAGCTGATGATTGCTACAAGCGGTGCAATGACCTGAAACGCAGAGCAAAGAACAAGCTGGCCTCAAATCATGCCTCTACTCTGGTGACTGGCGGTGGGTCTCCACCAGAGGACAACCAACTCACTGAACATGAGTCTGTTGCTGGAACCTTCGTCACAGAGGAACAGATCCAAGGCGTGGGAGACCTACCTGATTATGACGCATTGTCCGGTGAGTGCTCATGCCTGTGTGTGTAATGCATGTGTATGTTGTTTGGGTGACGGGTTATGATTGAGTGCCAGGTGAGGGTGTGTACTCCAGAGTGGTATGGGTCACCCATGTGCTTCCTCCAATACATTCACATGCCTTGGATTTGGGTATGACAGTATCCCTTCTGCCCACAGTAGCCAATTAGTGCCACATTACTGCAGTTGCCCTTGACTTGTCATCTTGCAACAACATTGTTACGATGTTTTCAGTGTTCATTCTGGCTGATTGTTTCAATTCTCCCATTTTTGCTACGCATTTTTCAGCCCTACATATGTGACATGCTTCTGTCATTGATTACACCCCACATTGGCCCACATTTGTTGCCTTGTTATGTGAATGATTAGACCATTCATGCTGATTGAGTATTGGCCTGCTCACATTAATTTTTGGGGCCTGTTTGAATGTGGAACATGATAGTTGTTTTCTGTGATGTTAAAGTGACCAACCATTGATGTGTACATCTGCCTACACTCACTGTATTATTGTACACTGGATGTGTTGCAGTGTGTGGCACATGCATCTTTTGCCACACTATTTAGCATTTTTCATCTCATCATGTCCATCTCACATGGATGGGTGACAGTACTCATTCACTGACATATCGCTGTAGTTGTCTAATGTACCATGCCTATGCTACATGCCATCTGTGTGCTGGCATGTGTCATGTATGTGTATTGGACATGCCACTCACAGGCTAATGTGTGATGCCAGTTCTACCCACCATGCAGCAAGCGTGTAGCTTTTCCATCTTGGTGTCCTCAGTGTCTGCTTTTTGCCTCTCCTTCCAACTCATTGACAGTGCATGCATGCCAGGGTTATAGTCATGTGGGACGTGTGTAAATCATGTACAGGATCTCTGTCTTGTCAGGACTATGTGTGTGCTATGGTGCTCATGCCTGTTTGCACTTGTTGTATTTCATGTTTTTGCAGGTGATGACGCACTTGATGCTGGTGAGGTTGAGGAGATGGTGCAGACCCAGGAGGGATCTCAGCCACGACCGGGCACCAGTGGAGGACGTGGTGTGGTGGTGGGTTGAAAACCCTTTCTTACTGCAGACCATACTGTCCAGGGGTGCCTCTGGGTGCGCCTCCCCAGACCTCTATTCAGGTGCTGAATCGGATGATGAGACTTATGTGCTGTCGCAGGTGAGTGCTTCTGGCAGGGTTTCTGTTCTGTCCAACCCACCTGCACCAGGGGTAGAACCCTCTATGGGGATGTCAGTGTTGGTAGGTCCGCCTTTGGCGGTTACAGATGCAGGGTCACACTCCACAACATCTGATCCTGTTCCTGGGCCAGCAGATCAGAGGGGGAATTCAGTCCTGCAGCCTCAGGCAGTGCCAACACAGCAAGGTGCAGATCGCCTTGCCCCAACAGGTGTGGTGCCCGCCGGCGCGGTGGCCGTGCACCACCAGGCAATACTGTATGGGAAAACTCCATGTACGGTATGGCAACCCAACAGGCAGCATCAGTTGAAATGATGGCTCAGGCAATGGAGAGGGTGGCCACTTCCATTATCCCCCCTGAAAGGCAGATGGAGCAACAACAGCAGGCAACAGACTCCATTTGCCAATCACACAGGGAAGACATGTTGGCGTCCAACAGGGACCGATGGGTGGCACTGGAGACTCTGCGCAAAGCCATATCAATAGTCACAGGGTCACAGGGAAGCCCTGAGGGTAGAACTCCATAACATCAGGAAGACTCTGCTTGAACTTGAGGCTTCCTGAAATTTTAGGGCAGAACAGCAGCTGGAGCAGCTCACACGTTCGCTCTCAGCTGAGTTGCAGGCAACCCGTGAGGAGATCCGGGCATCACGTGAGGCCATGCGTGCAGAAATGCAGGCAACCCATGAGGTGCTGCATGGGGATCTCCGCACTATCATCCTCCAGAATCAGACCTTCCAGACCCGCATGCTTGCTGCCATGGAGGACCATACCAGGGCTTTGCGTGGGCTGCATCCCATTGCACCTGCACCTCCTGATGCAGCAGCAGAGGGTGAAGAGACCGACAGCAGTTCTCCCACAATGGCATAGCCATGCAGGCCATGAGCCCCTAGAGGTATTTTTTTTCCCAACATCCACGCAGGTGGGTGTTGGTGTGCACCCTGTCCTCGAACCTCCGGGGTGGCCTCCCCCCCCTGGCCTCCACATGGCCATTTTTGATTTTTTTATTATTATTTTTTTTACAGTGTGTTGCCTTGTGTGGCTCCCATGGGCATCCACTTTGTATTCCGGCTGGGCACATGCAGGCTTGTCCTGAGTTTGGGTTAGATGCTTGGGTTCGTGACACACACACCCTCCTGCTTCCCATTTCCATGGGCTTGCAAAGGGTGTGACCAAGTGACAGTGACTTACACGGTGACATTGGGCTCCCATGAGCTGTGTGGGCAGTCTGTAGTCAATACTGTGTGGACATCCCTAGTGGGTATTGTTATTGTATTGAACACTGCATGGTGTATTGATATGTGCTTGTGCATCCACGTCTTCCTCAAAATTTGCAGGTACCTTCTTCATGTCTTCACAAGGCCGTCTCCTTTGCAGATGCAGTTCATGTTGTATGCCGTACACTGACACATTTGCGTGGCAGCAACACTCTGCAGTTGGAAGGGGGTCGATGTGCTGGCTTCTTCAGGTTGTAAGAGTACCACTACTTTGACTTTGTACTGTCATGTTTTTGCAATGTTTCATGCTGTGTTGCTTTATTGTGTTGGTGGTAAGTATTTGGTCATGTGTGCTGTTTGTTATTGATTACTGGGAGCATATTGTCTGTGGGCTGTTTCCATTTGGGACAGTGCACTTTGTGACACTTGTGTCAGGTCTTGTCCATTGCTTTGTTTGCTTTCACATTGCATGACATGCCATGGTGTGTTGGGTGGCGGAGATGGGGAGGGTTGGGTGACATGACGCTATTTTCATGTTGTATTTTGCTAGGGGGTAGTCATTCATGCAGCATGAATGTATGTATTAATGACACAGCATTGGTTGTCTTTGGGTAGGTAGGGATGCACACAATGTAACACTTCCAGGTGACCAATCTCAGGCTGGTATGGTTGTGACAGTTGACTGTCCCTTATGTCATCATCATTGATTGTCAGCTGGTATGTGCCAGGGCTGTGTGCACTCCAAAGGGGTGTGATTTTAGGTGAAGTAATTAGCCACCAGCTGCGTGCGGGCTGCCTCACCACGTGCCCTTTCCCCTCCCATGCGCAGCGGCCGTGCATGTGGTTCGGGATGTGGGGGCACCACCATGTCCACCGGCAGGCCCCGGTGTGTTGCAACGTTGTGCAGGACACATGCTGCCACTATGATTCTGCACACTACTGGGGGAGCGTATAGCAGCTGCCCACCAGAACGGGCAAGGGAGCGAAAGCATGAGTTGAGCACTCTGAATGTGCGCTCCACTATGCTACAGGTTGCAATATGGGCTGTGTTGTATCTTACCTCGAGTGGTGTGGTGGGGTGCCGAATTGACGTCATCATGTGGGTGCTCAGAGGGTAGGCACTGTCCCCTGGTGAGGTGATGATGTGTATCATTATTGGGGTTGTGACATTACTCAGTATCTGACATGCATGCATGTGCAGTGGCATTTATACTCACCAAGCAGCCATGTATCGCCATGCCGCCCAGCTTCTAGGTCACGGTTTAGGGTTGACTTTCTGTATATGAAACTGTCATGGGTGGACCCTGGATAGTTGGCATATACTGAGGTGATGATTCTCTTGGCATCACATACTACCTGCACATTGATGGAATGCCAGTGCTTGCGGTTTCTATAGATGTGCTCTGATGCCCTGGGAGGACGTAGAGCTACATGGGTGCAATCAATGGCACCTAACACTTTGGGGAAGTGTGCCACCCCGTAAAAATCCTGGACAACAGCCTGCCTTTCTGCAGGTGTTCTGGGCAGGTATATGTGCCTGCGGACTGAGGGGCGTGCAGTCATGATGGCCAAGACCTGGTGTAGGCAGCGTGACTGCATGCCCTGTGACACCCCCCCCCCACTATGGCACTTGTCCGCTGAAATGACCCAGTAGCCAAGAAGTGCAGTACATTGAACACTTTTTCCAAGGGGCTCAGTGCTTGGGAGCAGAGGGTGGGTGATGTGAGGTCATCCTCCCATTCACCAGGTCGAGTATTATGTGAGGTGGAAACCTGTACCGCCCATACACCTGGTCATCAGGCATCCCAAAAAGGCTGTTCCTGGGTGTAAAAATTCTGGCCCTGACTATCCTCCTCCTCCTCCTGCGGTATCCCACAACCACTGCTGCGAGGGACGGTATATTCATCGTAGCGTCTGAGCTTGTTTGTTGTTTGCGAATACTTTTATGCTGCGGGGGTCCATGAACGCCTGCTCCCTGCTGGCGTACGTGTTTCCGGATTAGCGCGTCTTTTTTGGCGCACGCGTTAGCCCCGTTCGATTCCATGAATACGTGTTGTAGGCGCGCGTGTGGGCGATCCGCGCATTTGCCTCCTGTACTTCCCCGTAACGCCCACATTTTCACGCGTTGCTCCCCATTCCGCGTGTTATGCCCCGTGGTCTGCCTACTTTTGTTGTGTGCGCTGCGCTATGTGCGCTTTCGCTGTGCGCGTAGCGCACGCTGTTTGATGACGTGTGCGCCCGCGTGCGCCATGCAGGATTTTAGCGCACATCCATGGATTTACACGCGCACGGACTTCCATGAATCGCTGTGCGTGGGTTTCACTGCGATTTTCGCACTTGCGCTGCGATTCGTACGCTTTCGCATGCTTGCACAGAAATTTTCCGCGCACATTCATTCCATGAATCGGCCTCCATATTGCAGTTCATGCCCATGGAGGGCAGTGATGGCATTGGCTGAAGGATGCAGGCTGACGCAGGTGTCAGGAGAGGAACTGTTCTCAGAAGAAGTAGGAGATGGAGAGATGGTGTTCCAGATGAACGTCTACGTGTGGTTAAGGGTGACTTACCAGGAGGTGGCCCAGAAAATATCAAATGGCGCTAGAAGCGCCCATCCCCACTCAATCAGACGTATATGAGGAAGACTTGACCGCTGTACCCGCCTCACTATGGACTACTAGTCCCTATGATGTGGGGTGCATAAAGAGTATTGGAGGGGTAAAAATAAAACTAAACAAGGGAGCAATGCTTCCCAGAGTGAAACAATACCCATTATCCAAAGAATCTGATGAAGGGATTTATGAGACAATAAGTGCCCTAGTGGAAAGAGGGATATTGGTACCATCAGAATCACTATACAACACTGTGGTATACCCCTTGCGCAAGGCTAAGGGAGGATCTTGGCGTTTCATACAAGATTTGAGACCACTCAACCACATCGTCGAGGCAGAGTACCTAGTAGCAGCTAACCCCACCACAATATTGTGTGGAATACCAGCAGAGACAGCATGGTTCACTGTGATCGACCTCAAGAATGTGTTTTTCTCAATACCATTGTACACTGACTCGCAAGATCTGACGAGTTTCACGGACCGCAACACAAAATGGAAACACACTAGGTTACCCCAAGGATACTGCGGGTCACCATCCATCTTTAACAGAGTTATACAGATGGACCTGGGGCATGTTGAGCTCGAAAGAACGGTGTTGCAGTATGTAGATGATATTCTCATCTGCAGCACCACTGAGGAAGAGTGCAGAAAGGACTCTGTGAAAATGCTCACAGTACTGGCCGAGAAAGGGTACAAGGTTGACAAGGAAAAACTGAAGTACTGCCAGGAACAGGTCCTGTACATAGGGCAGATTATCTCACAGAGAGGAAGAAACATAGCACCACAAAGGTCACACACAATAAGAAACACACCACAGCCACAACAATTTCTTGACCTGTGCAACTACTGCAGAGCATGGGTTTTTGACTACAGCACATACATAGGACCCCTATTAGAGGCTCTCAGGGAGGCACAGAGGGGGGCGAGAAAGTTGGGATGGACAAGAGAAATGACTGATGCATTAAATGAATTTAAAGAGGCCATTTCAACGGCACCAGTTTTGGGTACCCCTACCTATGAAAATTACATATTTGCACATTGCGATGGTGCAGTAATGAAGGCAGAGCTAACACAAAAGACACACATGGGACACAAGCCAATAGCATTTTACAGCAGACACCTAGACCCAGTGATGATAGGGCATTCCAGTGCGAACAACACTTGGCTGCTGCAGCTTTTGCAGTAGAGAAATAATCTTCAATTACTATGGGTTGCTCCACCACACTATATGTGGAACACACCCTCTTCGCAATCCTAAATAAACCAAATCCACACTGACTACCCAGAGAGAAACAGGGTGAAATTATTTTGTCAAGACCTGAGTTGAAAATAGTACGGTGCAGTAATGTTAATCCAGCACAGTTCATAACAGAGGAAGTGGCAGAAGGAGAATATGCACACGACTGTACACATGCAATTGAATACTTTTCATCCACCAGAAATGTAGAGGAGAATGCCCTAGATGGGGGTGAGATACTGTACATTAATGGGTCATCAACAATTGATCAAAGTGATGGTATAAGGAGGACAGGGGCAGCTGTAGTGCGATTAAGGGAAGATTGGACATATGTCCCGGTGAAATGTGTGAACTACCCCAAGAATATTCAGCGCAAGCAGCAGAATTAGTAGCTCTCATTCTAGCTTTCGAAGAAAGCAACGCTAAAAGAGTAACCATATATTCTGATAGTGCATACGTCACTTCGATGGTACACTCAGGATTAATAGGATGGCTCAGAAGGGGATTTAGGAGAGCAGATGGTACCCCAGTGCAACATGCTCTCCTCCTGAGTGAACTAATAGAAGTAATAACATACGCAGCTGAGGTGGCACTTGTTAAATGTCAAGCACATACGAATGGGGAAGACCCAATATCAAGAGGTAATGTAACAACAGACGCAAATGCAAAATATGCTGTGTACTTTGGCGAAATATTGGGCCTCAAGAAAAACAAAAACATAAGGGGAGGGCAAGACAGATGATAATGAAGGATGGGTACACACACATTCCAGAGACACAGATCATGGAACTGCAGGCAGCAGCTCCAATGGCAGAAAAGAAACTGTGAGTTAAAAGAGGATGTACTATGTCCCCCACAGATGCGCTATGGAGACCGAATAACACAGGTAAAGTTGTGATGTCCCTGGCCCTACCAAAAACAGTGCTGGCCCAACTACACCATCCCAAAAATACAGGAAAGGAAGTAATTGCAGCACAAATAAAGGAATCAGGGTTCTGTCCTGAGCTAAACTCACACGTTGCAAACTTCATTAGCAATGGCCTCACTTGCCAACAATTTACGGCCGGTCACACGCTGCAAGCGATCAAAGGTACAATACCCCGGCCTGAAGGAACCTTCCTGCACCTGGACATTGACTACGTTGACATGATCAACTTATGTCAAGGATACAGATACATGATTGTAGTACTATGCCCCTTTTCGAAGTGGATTGAGGCTGGCCCATGCTCCCATGCAGACACATTTAGGGCATCAAAGGTTTTAGTAAGGGAGGTTTTCCCGAGGTGGGGAGTTTGCGAAGTGTTGAGATCAGATAACGGACCCCATTTTATGAATGAATTATTTCAGCACATAACTGCCTTACTAGGGTGTGAGAAGGGGCCCGGAGTGGAAGGGGTGCCGGGAGGGGTAGCGGGGCTCCGCGGAATCGCGGCAATGGGCCGCGAGACAGAAAACGCAGCCCCGGCCCACCCGCTCTCCCCAGGACTCTACAGGATCGCGGCAACGGGCCACGACATGAAAGGAGCAGCCCCCTCCCGCCCAGCCTTACCTGAACCCGCCAAGGGTAACGCCGCGGCTTGCAGCCCGGGAGACGGGTTGGTGACGGCGAACCCGCGGGAACCACGGGCAGTCGCGGAGAGCCGGCCCACACGGCCCGCCGAGCGTCTCTCCCCACCAGGAAGGGAGAGAAGGGAGAGACGGCTTGCTCGGCGGGGCGGTCCGCTCTGGAGCGGCCACAGAGGCAGAGGCGCATGGCGAGGGGGAGAGACTTCAAAGGGGGGGAGGGACTCACGGGATGGAGTTGCCTGGGAGCGGGACTCTTCTGGCAGGCAGCAGAATCAGCCACTCTGGGAAACCACGGCAGCCTTTAAAGGAGGCGGGACATGGCAATACCAGCCAATGAGAAGTCTGATTGACAGGGAAGCTTTCCATTGGGGGGGAAGCAAGTCACTCACATCATATAAAAGCCCGAGAACTAATCCAGCGTTTGTTGTTGATTTTCCTAGTCATACGAAGAGGGCGAGGAGAGAAGGAACAACTGGTGGGCCTATCCGGACAACAAGGAGACTTAGGTGGGCATAAATACTGTACCTGCAAGACTGCCTAAGAGTGGAGTAACTCTCAAGGAGTTCATGGACTATATTTTCATTAGTTAAAAAAATCACATGAATAAAGAATAATTCCAGCAACCCAAACCTGGTCCGGGTCTTGATTTCTACATTGGCAACGAAGGTGGGATCAGCGACAACGCGATGGAGACCCTAATTAAAACCCTGATGGATGGCCAACAGCAGCTACAGCAATTAATACAGCTGCAAACACAACAGGCTGTGGCTGATCGCCAGGCGTTCCAGCAAGCCATCCAGCTACAAGGCACCCTACAGACTACGGCCCAGGACAAACAACATGAGAACATTATCAGGCTCACAGATGCAGTAACCAGCACGAGGAACCAACCCATGGTGCCGTCCACCCTGCTCCAGAAGTATAAGGAGGGAGAGGATCCAGCCTTTTTTTTTACAAGTTTTGAGAGGATTGCAAGAAATGCGCAATGGCCGCCTGAACGCTGGGGACAGTATGTGGCTCCCTTGTTATCTGGGGTAATGCAGGGTGCATATCAGGCTGTGAACCCCAATGGAACCACTCCATATGGGGAGATTAAAGCAGCTGTACTGGACCGTCTAGGCCTGGATGAGGAGGCCTATCGCCTTCAGCTAAGGGACACCAAGTTAAGAAACGGGGAGAGTCCCAGACAGTTATATTATCGCATTAAAGATCTGACCGAGAAGTGGATGCAATCCCCTACACCAGCCAACCAACCCCTCCTAGATAAAATAATCCTGGAACAGTTCATAGAAGCCTTGCCGAGCCAGATGCAAAGATGGGTTAGGCAACACCACAGGCCTACATTGGCGGAAGCCGTGGACATTGCATCGGCTTATCAAAAGGCCGGGTACAGTCGCTTCCCCTCCACAAGTATACCAGGAAGGATGACGTCGCCGAACTTTGAACATCAGATACAAAAAGGCCCAAAAGTGGCACACACCAGATGGAGGCAACCGGAGGAGGTCTCCAGGAAACTAGAAGAAAGGAAGACCGGATATGAGGAGAGACAGCCACCCATAATCCCGGGAGTTCGACAACCCCAGTGCTTTGAGTGTGGTGAATGGGGTCACATTGCCCGGTTTTGCCCCAGAAGGAAGACCACAGAACCTATGGAAATTGGCTACATGAAGCCACACCCAGAAGTACGTAACCCTGGTCCATACATCGTGGATATAAGAGTGGATGGACGACCGACCCGGGCGCTGCTGGATAGCGGAAGTCGACAAACAGCCATATCTCCCACCGTGAGTAATAACCCTAATTTACCTAACCTTTCTATACCGATAAAGTGTATACATGGGGACATTAAAACATACCCAATGAGAGTGGTACAGATAGAGGTGAACCATGAAACCACTCAATTAAAGGCTGCCGTCCTTCCTACACTACCCACCCCAGTGGTCCTGGGAACTGACCTACCACACTTTAGTAAAGCACTGGATAAAGAAAGAGAGAAGAGCAACAGAACCCCGAACACAGGTGACTCTAGAAATCCTCCCGGACATAAAAGACGGAATAGACAAGAGTGGTGCCAAGCCAGTTACATGACCCGACCCATTAACTGGCAACCCGAGGATCATGAGGACTCCTTGAGGGGGGAAACCCTAACTGAACCCACCCTTCGAGTAGCCCGTGAGAGAGCGGCCAATGAGAAAGATCCAGACGTAACAAAAGGACCTGGCTTCCTGTTCCGTCATGGACTATTGTACAGAAAATATAAGGCGGACGATGGGACTGTAAAGGAACAATTGATATTACCAAAATCCCATAGAATGGTCATAATGCAACTGGCACACAACCACCCCTGCGGCGGACATATGGCCTCCCTGAAAACGCAGCAGAACATACTGAGACGGTTCTACTGGCCAGGCATATACGGTGAAGTATCCCAGTTCTGTAAGGCGTGTCCCACTTGCCAGCTAACAAGTGGCGTCTTACCAGCAAAAGCCCCTTTGCAGAAAATGCCCCTTATTAACGTTCCCTTGCAGCGGATAGGCATGGACATCGTTGGACCAATAGAACCCGCATCCCATGGATACAAGTATCTACTAGTCATTGTTGACTATGCTACGCGGTATCCAGAGGCTTTTCCCTTGAAGGGAACATCAGCCCGACAACTATGCGACCAGCTCATACCCTTCTTCGCAAGAGTGGGCTTACCCTCGGAAGTTATCACAGACCAAGGGACCAATTTTATGTCCACCTTACTTCGGCAGGTATGCGAAAGACTACAGATACATCAGTTACGCACCTCGGTATACCATCCCCAGACAGATGGCCTTGTCGAAAGGTACAACAAAACGATCAAGAAAATGATACGGAGAGTGACCGGGTCCGATGGGAAGAACTGGGACCGCATATTACCCTTGGTCTTGATGGTATTACGCGACACCCCACAGTCGTCCACCGGTTTTTCTCCATTCGAGCTCCTTTTTGGTAGACAACCCCGAACCATCTTGGACCTCGTAAAAGAAGAATGGGAGGCTTCGGATGAGATCTCTTTAACAGAGTACACCGAAGAATTGAAGGAACATTTGACAGCACTCCGCTCGATGGCCGAGACGAATCTGGGACACGCACAGACAAACCAGGAGAAAAACTATAACAAAGGAAGTCGAATGAGAACTTTCCGAATGGGAGACCAAGTACTAATCCTACTACCAACCAGTACTAACAAGCTATTGGCCAGATGGAGAGGTCCTTATGAAGTTAAGGAGGTCCTCAGCCCTGTGACGTATCGGATCCACCAACCCGATCGTGCCACACCAGACAAGGTATACCATGTGAACCTGCTGAAAGCATGGAACGCGCCTGTATTGGTAGCCACAATGGAGGCCGGTGAGGATACCTCAGAACAAAACGTGAATCATGAACAGGGCAAGCTAGAAAACGTGCAATGGGGAACCATCTTGACTCCTTCCATGAGGTCAGAACTTTTGACCAGACTGTCTCCCTTTAGAGAAGCGTTCTCGGCCTTACCAGGGAGGACCAACTTAATCGAACACGAGATCAAAACCGATCCCGGCCAGATTGTTAGACTAAGACCCTATCGTATTCCAGAAGCACGAAGGAGGGTTATCCGAAACGAAGTAGAAGAGATGCTCCCTATGGACATAATTGAACCCTCAACCAGCCCATGGTCATCCCCGATAGTGTTGGTACCAAAGCCCGATGGTACTATTAGATTTTGTATGGACTACCGACAATTAAATACGATTTCCAATTATGAAGCATATCCTATGCCACGAATGGACAAGCTGTTGGAAAGGCTAGGATCCGCCAACTTCCTAAGCACGCTTGACCTAACTAAGGGTTATTGGCAGATTCCCTTGAAATCCACGGACCGGGAAAAGACTGCCTTTACCACTCCCCAAGGTCTATACCAATACAAGGTATTGCCATTCGGGCTACACGGTGCACCAGCCACCTTCCAAAGACTGATGGATGTCATACTACGTCCCCATGAGATTTATGCTGCGGCTTACTTAGACGACATCGTCGTGTATAGCACAACCTGGACAGAACATGTACGCCACTTAGAACAGGTGGTGTCTGAGTTGTTTAAGGCAGGCCTACACATTAATCCGAAGAAAACAGTTATAGGGGCACGCGAGACGAAATATCTGGGACACTTGGTAGGCGGAGGCACGATACGACCGCAATTCTCGAAAATCCAGGCCATCCACGAGATTCCTACTCCATCCACGAAGAAACAGATCCGTGCCTTTTTGGGTTTCATAGGCTACTACCGTAGATTTATCCCAGATTTCTCCTCGGTGGCAGCTCCACTAACTGACGCTTTAAGGAACAAAGGGTCTCCCGATTTGACCAAGAACACTGCTGCTTTGGAAGCCATCGATGTCCTAAAGCGGAGGATCACCTCAAATCCAATACTTCGGTGCCCCGACTTCCATAGACAATTTTTTCTTCAGACGGACGCATCGAATCAGGGGCTGGGAGCAGTTCTTTCACAGGAACAAGGGGGCGAACTTCAACCCGTCTGTTTCGTTAGCAGGAAGCTCGTACCTCACGAGGTGGCCTATTCCACTATTGAGAAGGAGTGTTTGGCCATCAAATGGGCGGTGGAGACCCTCAGGTATTATCTCTTGGGTCACTGCTTTACGTTGTATACCGACCACGCCCCCCTACAGTGGCTCGCAAGACATAAAGATACCAACCAGCGGGTACTCAGATGGTTCCTGTCTCTTCAACCGTTCGATTTCCTTACCTTACACAGACCTGCGGGATTCCAGCTGGTGGCTGACTATCTGGCCCGGAATCCTCCCTTGCCCGATCGGCCAGGGTTTGTGATGGGGAGATGTGAGAAGGGGCCCGGAGTGGAAGGGGTGCCGGGAGGGGTAGCGGGGCTCCGCGGAATCGCGGCAATGGGCCGCGAGACAGAAAACGCAGCCCCGGCCCACCCGCTCTCCCCAGGACTCTACAGGATCGCGGCAACGGGCCACGACATGAAAGGAGCAGCCCCCTCCCGCCCAGCCTTACCTGAACCCACCAAGGGTAACGCCGCGGCTTGCAGCCCGGGAGACGGGTTGGTGACGGCGAACCCGCGGGAACCACGGGCAGTCGCGGAGAGCCGGCCCACACGGCCCGCCGAGCGTCTCTCCCCACCAGGAAGGGAGAGAAGGGAGAGACGGCTCTGGAGCGGCCACAGAGGCAGAGGCGCATGGCGAGGGGGAGAGACTTCAAAGGGGGGGAGGGACTCACGGGATGGAGTTGCCTGGGAGCGGGACTCTTCTGGCAGGCAGCAGAATCAGCCACTCTGGGAAACCACGGCAGCCTTTAAAGGAGGCGGGACATGGCAATACCAGCCAATGAGAAGTCTGATTGACAGGGAAGCTTTCCATTGGGGGGGAAGCAAGTCACTCCCATCATATAAAAGCCCGGGAACTAATCCAGCGTTTGTTGTTGATTTTCCTAGTCATACGAAGAGGGCGAGGAGAGAAGGAACAACTGGTGGGCCTATCCGGACAACAAGGAGACTTAGGTGGGCTTAAATCCTGTACCTGGAAGACTGCCTAAGAGTGGAGTAACTCTCAAGGAGTTCATGGACTATATTTTCATTAGTTAAAAAAATCACATGAATAAAGAATAATTCCAGCAACCCAAACCTGGTCCGGGTCTTGATTTCTACATAGGGATTAAAAATAAGTTTGCCTGTGCGTACCACCCACAAGCCAACAGCGTCTGTGAATGCCTCAATGGCCTTTTGAAAGAAGCAATAGCCAAGACACAGCAAACAACCAAAAAGAGTTGGCTCTACTGCCTTCCTCTGGCTCTGTTTGAATTGAGAAACAAGCCCAGTTCGGTCCACCACCTCACACTCGATGAGGTGGTGACTGGACGCCAAATGCATCTCCCACTCACCCCACCAACGAGAGCAATGTACGACTGTGAAGCCACAAATACTGTTTTTGGTGAAGAAATTTATGAATATGTCTCTTCCCTGGTTACTAGTGCCGCTTTTATCTCTCAACAGATTCAACAGACGCAGGGCGGGTCAGAGAACCAGCAACAGGAAGCAACCAACAACGAGGAGCAGACTGGACAGTGGGCAGTGAAAGAAGGAGACACAGTATTCCTTAGAAACTATTGGAGAAAGTGGAACGCCCCTAGATTTACGGGGCCCCACACTGTCGAAAAGGTGGCCCCCAGAGCCGTTAAGTTACTCGACAAGGACGTTTGGACAAACATTCACGACATCAAGCCCTATAAAGCACAGACCTTGCCCCACCACTACAGCGACGGGCCAGCGCTTCAGCAACAACCAACGACAAGAAGGACACCATACAAACGCCAGCTACACCAAAGGCATAAACGGACAACCACCCATAGCCCACCCCATGATAACTAGGTCCCAGACCCAAAACGTCCCCACGGTAGTACCATAAAACATTTATCTACAATGATGCTATTGGATTTAGGAAATTAAGTTTAAAATTAAAAGCACCTACCAACAGTAAAAGAAAACTCTGATCAAAACATCTGTAATATACCCAACACTGTGCAAACACGTGCATGCTCTCTTCTCCTTTTTGTCTTGCACATGCAGGTATCGCGCGTTATAATTGTTGTATGCAAATATCTGATAAAAAAACATACGCCACTGCCCAGGGTCAAATGTTACCCACCAATGACATCCCAGAAGCACTGTCACACCAATTCCTTATACGTAATTAAAAGGCCAAAGTACTTAAGGCCCAGAAGAATACGCATTTACTACAACACGTTTCTCCTGCTAATATTACATTAATTTCCACACCCTCCACGCAGCCTTATCTGCCCTGAGAGATAGGAAGGTAAGGAAGGCGTGGGAGGAGCTTTTCGCCTGGGCATTGAATGATCACTTGATACGCAGGGCTTGAATAACCAATACCAACGAAAATAACGCAAACTTTTAGACATTTTCAGGCGGACACCTATATCATCTAAAGTAAAGTATCTGCAGGACGGCAGCACATGTAAGGTAAGCATGCCAGTGGTTATAGCAACTGTAATAAAAATGTTTGGGATATTTTTGACCACTGGTCTGATAACTGGCGCTCTGTCAGGCAGGCCTACTATGCTTTATGTGTGACTGCAAACTCCAATACAAACATCTCCCCTACCCCAGCTGCAAAGAGCACTGTGTCAGGTAGTACAAGTAGCACGGGACAAAACGTAAAAAGAGGTAAACGTAGTGTTTCTATCGATGTACATGGGGTGGACACATATCTTACAGAATCCGCACATGTCTCTAATAACATGTGGTACAAACACATGTTTAAAATTGGTAAGGACACGACAAAGGACAACTGCTATGTGTGCTGATTGATCCCATACGCCATGAGCGCCTCCAGAACGTTTGTGGCAACTGAAGTGCCAGCACCACAGCAGAATGCCTATTATATTTAGTGTTGTTTCAAACATGAGGACGATTCCAAGGGAAAACAGCAACACTAAGATGGAAATCAAGGTCAACATACCCCTACGATGACAACTTCATCAAAACACTACCCATGTTTGACAACTATTGGCAGCTGACCGAAGGGCTCCAATACGTAACCGATGGACCCGACAAGGGAGAAACAAAAGAGATAACACTGAACTACATTCAATGAAACACAAGAGAGATTGGAGGTGAACCAGGATGCTGGGAAAGACCACTAATGCTGATCTATGGCAAGGTATACACAAAGAATGGATGGGCGGATGGAGTTGTGGGAAGCAAGATACGGACATTGTTAAAATCATCAGTAATGACAGTACAAGAAGAGAACGCCAAATGCTACAAAGAGTGCAGCACTACTAACATGGTTGGACAAAGAGGAGGAACCCATAACGATAATTCCTATTGCAGCACCACACTCTGTTACCAGCACGATGGAGAGGTTTATGTTGGAGTAAACGAAGGGGGTAAAATAACAATAAAGCTTCCTCAGGGGGGGAGCAGGGACAGCAGTACTGATGGACCACTATTGGGCCTGCGGAGCAAAAGCTTACAACAGTTTACCACAGTCATGGAATGGGGTATGCACTATGGCACACATCAAAGTACCCTCCCTGGTAGTACCGCAGAAACACATCAACATGGAAAACTTCCCTAAGATGGACGGAGGAAAAAAAAGAAAAAGAAGGTCCCTGGGGCAAGCAGACAGCACCTCAAAGAGTGACAGCACCAAAGATAAACCACTATCCAGAATAAAAAGACAAGGAGAACCACTCACAGGAAATTACCTCTGGGGAAGGTCAGAAACAGCATTGAGTGATATTCCACCAGCACACCGACTATTCAGCAGAGCAGCAATGTTCTTTTTCTTTTCCTCCGTAATACATCCAGGCATGCAGGCGTATGCAAATGCAAAATGGCTACAGATAACGAGATGGGAGCTGATGATGACGATTAACTCCACAGTCAATGGATTCAACGCAATAAAAGAAGAACTAAGAGCAATAAGGATGGTGGCCCAACAGAATAGGCATGTGCCAGACCTTCTAACGGCAATGGAATGAGGTGTTTGCACCAAAATTGGAAGTTCCTGTTGTACATACCTGTGGTCCTGGATGCCGTCATGGTTGGCGGACGGCCTCAAGGTTTTGGCTGGATGCATGATCCTGGGAATGGCTTCACTGATGGGAATAAAACTATGGATGGCAAGGTCAAAGCGTACTGCTGAGAAAATGATCGGCATGCACGTCTTGATGCCCGCTGAAGACGACAAATACACAGACAATAATCATCAAGGAACGCGAACGACTGCACCAACAGATAGTGGAAGCAGACTTGTATCCACCATCAATAAAATTCGAAAATCCACAAAACCCGAAGAGCTATGTTGGGAAATGAGTTTACTGTAAGCCCAATGGTGGGTGTGTATATATGTACTGGTAGTTTGAAGATCATGTGGACTGGTACGGACACCTGGCAGGAATAACAAAGGTATGGCAAGTACGACGAGATAAAAGAGTGGATAATTTTATCATCGACAAGTCGACCAGAGGGGGGCCTGAAGAGGGAAAATGGGATGATCTCTTCCCCCGATCCCCATACAAACTATGGCCAATGACGTCACGATCCAAGCACCCACAGCTGGATGAGTTCGACCCTCTGACTGCCGGCCAGGACGTCAAGATCCACCGTGGCCACGCCCCACCTCCACAAGCCAGCCGCACCCCATCCAAAGCACGTGGTGGGAAATCAGGTGGAGCTGAGGCCGGCCATATGGACCAACTTGATTAATCGTCACAAATGAATACTGCCATCATTATAGATGACATGACGACATTGCCACGACGGACAGAAACAAACGTGCTGCTAAGCACCTGGATCAGACACACACCAACCCACACGAAGAACAAGCTCAGTGCTATGACTTAGAGGACCGCGCACACTCACAGACATGCATCGTTGTCATTTTTCACATAGGCCAACTACCGCACCGCAGAAACGCAAGACGCCAGAAGAGCTTGTGTACATGCTTGCAGACGCTTCATGCTAATAAAACCCTGAAGATAACACCCTGTAGATGGCTAATGTATAAGGACCCAATTTGCACCTTGCGACCCTCGCCTTATGCACTGTACGCCGCCACACATAACTAGGCTAAGATAGGCCGTAAACCAGAGTGCCCAGTCCCGCTGCAGCTCAGGTGGAGCCACAAGGTGCTGATCATGCAGAACAACCCTGACGGGAGCCCCACAGCCAAGATCGCGAAGTTGCAATCAACATGCCGCACTCTCGACGCCAAGGTTACACCTGCCACTGCTAAAGACTTCTCGGAGCAGACCTCTAGGAAATTACCCCGACAAGTGACCATCTGGAAAATAGATGGCGTAGGACACTCAGACCTAAGCTTATTCTCCCTCTCCTTTTACAACGGCTTCCGGATCCGAGCACCCAAATACCATGCTACATGGGGAAAAGGCACCCATTCCCTAGACCTAGGATGGCCACCACAGAGGGATCAAACAAAGGCAAACCCTGTGCATCCAAAATCTCC
This sequence comes from Ambystoma mexicanum, assembly GCF_040938575.1. Classification (NCBI taxonomy): domain Eukaryota; kingdom Metazoa; phylum Chordata; class Amphibia; order Caudata; family Ambystomatidae; genus Ambystoma; species Ambystoma mexicanum. The sequence continues at coordinate 602,269,225 of NC_090931.1, forward strand.
TGTGTGGCTTCGGATGCTTCAAAAGAAGGGCAAACACTAGCCTCACCAATACGGAGTGTGGGGACATAACTATGCCAGCTTTGACCCTTCACAATCAAATCCAGGTCAGAGGAATCAGCTTCACCATCACCATCGCTCCCGAAAGAGGAAGTGGCACCACCCTTCCTTTTCTGTGACAAACTCATCCCATGTTTGGCCATCCGAGCTTTACCTTTAACTCGGGCCATCTTCTTGGACTGTGGCACACACACCAACTTGGCCCTCCTTCTATCTCTTGAGGACTTAAGCCAGGGCCAGACTCATTCCAACCCTGTGACATTTATTTATATATTGCATTTGTATAGCATGCCTACAACCTGGAGGAATTGAGGCGCTGTTGCAGGAACATGTTCTCACAATGGTTTTGTCAACAAGACATAGGGTTTCTGGTTTTCAGTGATACCCAAAAAATACCGATATCTAACCCCCGTTAATGGTTTTATATTCCTCGGGGGACTCCGATAAACCCTGGTTTTTCATACTTGGAAAGTGCTTGGAGCGGGATTCTGGGACTATCTGTCTCGCCATCCGAGGGGATACACCGACGGCGAGATGGATGCCTGTGCAGAAGAAGCCGATGACCACGTTCACCTGGTGGAACTGGAGGCTGCGGCAACACAGGACGAGTGCTTCCACATCCTCAGAATGGCCATGCAGCAAGGGTCCTGGAGGAGTGTGCTGGAGTCATTGGCAGGGCGCACGCAAGAGGCAAAGGTGGCACTCGAGCAGCTGTGGAAGGTGCGGGAAGAGCTGTCGTTCTCGGCAACCGGGCTGCTGTTGAGAGGAGATCGGATTGTGGGCCCTCAGGCCAAAGTCCAAGTGGTGATTGGCTTGGCCCATCTTGGCCATCAAGGGGCCGCCAGACCAAGGCCCGCCTATGCCTCAAGGTATGGTTCCCTGAGCTCGAGCGATGTGTTAACAAGTATGTAGTCTCATGCGTGTGGTGCCAGGCAGTGTCTCCTGCACAGAGGGAGCCCGCCATTGAAGCCATGCCCCGCGGCACGCGCCCCTGGGAGGTAGTCCATGTGGATTTTGGTTCCACCTCGCAAGGCACTAATTTCTTGGTGGTGGTCGATGTGTACTCCAGGTACCTGGAAGTCAAATTCATTGAGTCAGTGGCTTTCGAGCACGTGGAGTTGGCGACGGAGAAAGTATTTGCTGCTCATGGACTCACCACAACCGTGTGCTCGGACAATGGGGCGCCATTCCAAGGCGAGCGATTTGTAGCACTGATAGACGATTGTGGAGTGCAGCATCGGAAAATCACCCCGCTCTGGCCTAGGGCTGATGGGGAGGCGGAGAGACTGATGTGCACTTTGAATAAAGTGTTCCGCATCGTACAAGGGCAAGGGCGGTGCCTGTAATGGGTGCTATATCAATTCCTGCGGGTCTATCGGACAACCACACACACCTCCACGGGGGTGGCCCCGGCGGAAGCACTATTCAAGCGGTGCCCGAGGGGGCTACTGCCCGAGGTCAGAGAGAAGGAACCGGGAGTCATCAACGATCAGCAGGTGGAGCAGGACCGACGGCTGAGGACCGAGCAGGTGAATGTGAGGAGAGGCCTCCAACCTCAGCACCTCGTGCCCGGGGATGAGGTGCTAATTAAAAACAGGCACCCACATGGGAAGTTATTCCTTGACACGTACCCGATGAGGGCGGGGTGCCGGACCCCTCCTTCAATCTCCTGTCAGTGTGCCGGCCACCAGGAGAAGCCCTCTCTCAAAGGTGAGCAGGAGGTAACCCCTGAGGACACGGCGAGGGAAACCTGTTCGCCGCAGTGACTATGTTGTGGAGCAATGACTTTGAGCGACCTGGTTGGGGTCTGCCATTCATGGGGGGGCCCTGGGGTAGCTGTGAATAAAGGGTTTTGCAGGGTACAGTTGCGTGGTTTGACATTGTTAATCTGTTTATTGAGTTCTGGTTGATTGTGAAAGTTAACGTGTTTATTGTTTGTCCTCATGGAAAAGGTGGAGTGTGGTGCTGCCCTTTTAAGGGCTGCGGCACGTGACGGAGTGACGTTGCACTTCGCCGCGTGCCTTTAAATAAAGGGGGTGTGCCTGTTTTATTTTTTATTTTTTACATTTATAAAGCGCTCACACAGCCCGCAGGCATCGAGGCGCTGTTACAGGAATTGTTGGTTTTTCTTAGTTGTGTTTTTTTTTGTTTCTTTGTCTTAGTTACGTATTTATAACGCGCTTAAACACTCAGAGGTTTCTAAGCGCGGACCCGGGGATCGAACCTGTTGTTGCTTTGTGTCGTCTTGCTTCCAAGACGCGCACGCTGCCGCTGTGCTAGCCTGTATGGTCATTGCGACCGGGGAGCCCGAACCGAGCGGACGTCTCTGTGTGCGAGTCTGTCACAGGGGGCTCGGGGCTCACGGAACATCGCTCTGAGGTATGCAGTGCCCCACAACAATAACCAGCCTTGCGGGGTCAACAGTGTTTCTACCCGTTTAAATTCTATTGAGGGTGAACTTTAGGGTCAAGCGCTTTGCGTTAAGATGGTAGCCCCAACATTCATCAGTTGTTATAGTACTCTAATTATGTACTAACCTGCCTAAATACACCATGCATAGATCTCCACGTTTGTTACATGTGGTCACAACATGTTGATTTGTTTCAATTATGCTTACACATCCGTAAATCCTACACGTTCGACTGCCAACAGGGATTAATCAACAAAGTAGGGACCCTTCCCAGTCGCAACAACAGCACAAATCTTCAAGGGAGGGAAGGACACGGCATCAGATACCGTTGCATTTTTAAGTGCCTGTGATCTAAATGTTGACACGCCATATACCATTTTTACACAACCCTAATGCTATCCCCGGGAACCTACCTGCAACCCCATGGCGGTGTCCCATATGTGGCGTTGGCCCTTTAAGGGCACGCACGCGACGGGGTGACGTTCACTCCGTCGCGTGCGCAGTTAAATAAACGGGGCATGCCCGGTGACAACACAATCACCGGGGAGCCCCCACTAGCAAGATCGCTGTCTCCATGTCTCTGTGTCACGGGGGGTGGTTGGCTCACGGACAGCAGAATCCGGACACCGCCAACAGTGGCGACGAGTGCGGGATCACTTCCTGGAACAGGCAGAGACATTCGCTCGTAGCGTAGATGATCCTACGTGAGCGCTTCAGCAAATTCTGACCGCGGAGAGGGGAGAGACGCACGCGGCCGGCGGCCATTTTGATGAATAGGCCTCGGATACTCACGGCTTCATAACAAAGCGCCGGTGAGCCATCCGGACATAATTTTTGGACATTCCAGCGGCGGACAGCCACTGGATACAGCACGTGTCGATTTCAAAATGAATCAATTTTTGGACGCTTCATTGTCCTGCCTGCTGGCTGGAGCTGTACATCCACGAGGGGCGCATCTGGAGAGAGGCAGAATTTAGACCGTATCAGGAGGCTGCTTGCTGGTGGTGAGTTGCGGCCCCATTTATCATATCATCTGGGGTGCCTGTGCGCTATCCACCATGAGTCAAGCTGCTGCTGCTGCTGCTCCTGTTGCTCAGCCTCCGCCCGCCCTCCCGCTGAAACCACCTGGGTCCCTACAGCCAATGCCTGAGTTTGATACCTCTGGCGCTCCATCTAGCCTGGGACAGAGGTGGAAGATGTGGATGGATAGACTCGAGATGTACTTCAGGGCCACGATGGAGACGAGCGACGACAGCAAGCTGGCCACTCTCCTGTACTCTGCTGGCCCGGCAGTGCATGAGATCTTTCTGTCCCTGCAGCCAGCGGATGGGTCGTTTGCGGTGGCCAAGGACGCACTCCATAATCATTTTCTGCCAATGGCCAATGCAGATTATGAACGTTTTCTCATGGGGACGGCTCGACAGAAGGATGACGAGACTCTAGATGTGTTCTACGGGCGGCTGCGGAGGCTGGCGGCGCCGTGTGCGTGGAATGACCCTGAAGTCATGATTCGCAATCAACTCATTCAGGGGTGCTCCTCTGGGAAACTGCGGTGCCAGATATTGCACGAGCCGGGTATCACCCTTCCCTGCATCTTAGAACTGGGAAGATGCCACGAAGTGTCTGAACTGCGGGCGACCAGAATGGAAGCTAGTGCCCGCCCAGGCAAGGTGGAGGAGGTCTGCGCGGTCGGAAGAGGCCGTGGAGCGAGGCGCCCCATGAACACCCAGGGCCCGCGCCCGTCTGGGACTACCTCCTCGTGCCCAAAGTGTGGGTACGATCTCCCGCACCCGGCTGAATGCCCTGCGACTGGGGTGAAGTGCGGTAGGTGCGGAGGTGCGGACCATTTCGCCAGGATGTGCCGATCTGCAGCTCCCAAGGTAGTGCCCAGGGGGCCTGTTCGAGCCGGTTTCTTCCCCAAAGGGCGTCCAACGTTGCACAAGTGGACCAGGGTGACGAAGGGGCCCCTCAGCAGGGGGAGGAGGAGGAAGAGGATGATGAAAACATTTTCTTTGTGTCCAGTGTGAGCATGCTGAAGTCCCGCTCTAAGAGACAGCCCAGGTGCAATGTCCTGGTCAATGGAGACTCTATACCAATGCTGGTAGACACCGGTGCGTCCGTGGATGTGATGGCCAGACAGCACTATGATACCATGCAGGCCCCGCCCACGCTGACCGCGCCGAGAGCACGCATTTTCGCTTTCGGCGGCGACCAGCCCCTTCCCTTGGACGGCGTGTTCGTGGCTGACGTTCAATATGGCGATTCACATGTCCGGGCCAGGTTCTATGTCACGCCGGTGAGCGACAACACACTGCTATGCTGTGCTGCGGCCGAAGCTCTGGGAATTGTAACAGTCGCATATTCAGTGTACCTGGACGACATTCAGGTGCTCCTGGCCAAACACAGCTCCCTGTTCGAGGGCATTGGACAGTTGGTGGGTGAGCCGGTCCGGCTCCACATAGATGAATCGATCCAACCAGTGGCGCTGAAGCATCGGCGAGTTCCTTTTCATCTCAGGGATCATGTGGATCGAGAGCTGGACAATCTTGTAGGGCTGGACATTATTGAAAAGGTTGAGGGCCCCACCCCATGGGTGTCTCCCATTGTCATCGCACGCAAGCCCAAACAGCCCGACGTGGTGAGGATCTGCGTGGACATGCGACTCCCCAATAAGGCCATAAAGAGGGAACGGCACTTGACCCCTACCATCGATATTATAGCGGAACTGCAAGGGGCGAGGTTCTTTTCCAAACTGGATCTGAGAGCAGGCTATCACCAGGTGGTCCTGCACCCCGAGTCCCGCTACATCACAACATTTACCACTCATCGAGGTCTTTACCGATATAAGAGGTTGAGTTTTGGGGTGTCTTCCGCGGCAGAGGTGTTCCAAAACATCATAAGAGGAGCACTGGCTGATCTGGGTGGAGTCCTTAACATCAGCGACGACATCCTGGTGTATGCCAGGTCGGAGACGGAGCATCTGGCACGCCTGGCCAAGACATTTGAGCGGCTTCGCTCGCTGGGACTCACCCTGCACAAGGACAAGTGCGAATACCTGAAAACAACGATCAAGTTTTTTGGATTCGTATTTAGGGCGGATGGGGTGTCGCCGGACCCCCGCAAAGTGAGGGACATAAAGGAGGCGCGTCCGCCAGAAAATGTTGCGGAGGTGAGGAGTTTTTTGGGCATGGTCACTTACTGTGGCCGGTTCATCAGCAATCTGGCGTCCCGTTCAGAGCCGCTGAGATCTCTCACAAAGAAGGATACCGTCTGGCAGTGGGGCCCCCTTGAGCAGGCGGCGTTCGATGATATCAGAAGTGCTTTGGCGGTGGATGACACCATGGCGTTCTTCGATCCGAGCCTGCAGACAGAGATCGTAGTGGATGCCAGCCCCTATGGCCTGGGGGCAGTGCTTACACAAGTGGGGAGTGACCAGGAGATTCGACCGATAGCATACGCCAGCAAGGCGCTCTCCGACACCGAGCAAAGATACTCCCAGATTGAGAGGGAAGCCCTGGCGGTGCTGTGGGGTTGCAGACATTTTCGCCTCTACATTCTGGGGCGCCCCGTGACTGTGGTCACGGACCACAAACCGCTGTTGCCAATCATGGCGGGCTCATCATCCCGTCCACCAGTGAGAATAGAGCGCTGGATGCTCGCCCTGCTCGAGTATGGAGTGTCGTTGACATATCGTCCAGGGGCTAACAAAGCAGCGGACTATCTCTCTCGACACCCAAGGGGGGACTTGCAGGAGTCTACGTCGGCTGAAGAGGCCGACGAACATGTCCGCCTGGTCGTGGAAAAGGCCACCCCAAACTCCATGCAGGTGGAGGAGCTGGAGCTCGCGTCAAAGAGCGACGAGTGTTTCGCCATCCTGAGGGAAGCAATGCAGCGGGGCACCTGGAAGACGGTGCTGGAGGTGGTGGAACGCAGGACATGTGAAGCCAGAGTGGCTCTCGAGCAGTTATGGAGAGTGAGAGAAGAATTGACATTCTCGGAGTCGGGGCTGCTACTAAGGGGTGAGAGGATCGTGGTGCCCCAGGCCAAAGTTGCACAGGTCATCGCCTTGGCGCACCAGGGCCACCAAGGGGCGCCCAAAACAAAAGCTCGCCTCCGCCAGAAGGTGCGGTTCCCGGAGCTCGAGCGGAAGGTGGAAGCATTTGTGGCGTCTTGCGTATGGTGCCATGCTGCGGCACCGGCCCAGCGGGAACCGTCCATGGAAACGATGCCAAGAGGGACCAGGCCATGGGATGTAGTGCACGCAGACTCCGGGTCCACGTCGAGAGGCACTCACTTCCTAGTGGTGGTGGATAAGTGGTCTCGATATCCGGAGGTCGAGTTCATAGAGTCCGTCGCATTTGAGAACGTGGTGGTGGCGCTGGAGAAGATCTTCGCCACCCATGGCCTGCCCTCCGTGCTGTGCTCCGACAATGGGGCACCATTCCAAGGCGAAAGTTTTGCTGAGCTCATGAGGGAGTATGGCATTCAGCACCGGCGGGTAACCCCACTGTGGCCCCGGGCTAACGGTGAAGCTGAGCGCATGATGCGCACCCTTAACAAAGTCTTCAGGATTGCCCACGGAAAAGGCGAGTGCTTGCAGAGGGCCCTGTATGTCTTCCTGCTGGGATATCGAACCACACCTCACTCCTCAACGGGTGTAGCACCGGCGGAGGCTCTCTTCCAAAGATGCCCGAGAGACGTGATACCGGAGGTGGGGGACAGGGACTCCGCCGTCATTGACAATGAACAGGTCGAGGAGGACAGACGAACAAGGACGCAGATGGAAAACATTCGGAGAGGCCTGAGACCCCCACACATCGCGCTGGGAGATGAGGTGCTGGTGAGGAATCGCCACCCACAAGGCAAGTTATCCCTCACGTATGAACCCGCCCCCCTGGATGTCGTGGCGGTGAAGGGCTCTATGGTGACAGCCTCTGATGGGACGTCGTCCGTGACTAGGAATGCTTCCTTCTTCAGGAGAATCGGCGACGCGAGAGCGGACCACCCGGACAACCGAGAGGGTGAGGATGCCCTGGATGAAGGTGGGGGTGAAAGCCCCGCCGTGGACTCTCCTGCTCGGGGCAGACCAGGTCAAGAGACACCGGCCAGAGACATTGGCAGGAGGTACCCCCTGAGAACAGGGCGTGGGAAACCTGCCCGTCTCACAGTTTACTGAGCTGGGGAGGCTGACCTGGGGACAATGGTCAGGCCGTGACAGGCACCCTCGGGGGATCCAGGGTGGCTGTTAATAAATGGGGGTTTTGGTATGTATATAGTTGCGTGCTTTATAAATGTGTGATAGTTAGTCCCTCCTGTTTCCAATTTGTTGTTATGGAAAAGGAGGAGTGTGGCGTTGGCCCTTTAAGGGCACGCACGCGACGGGGTGACGTTCACTCCGTCGCGTGCGCAGTTAAATAAATGGGGCGTGCCCGGTGACAACACAATCACCGGGGAGCCCACACTAGCAAGATCGCTGTCTCCGTGTCACGGGGGGTGAGGGGCTCACGGACGGCGGAATCTGGACACCGCCAACACCATATATGCACATCGCTCTGTTGCCTCCCAGACATGTTTGCACTTTATAAATCCCATACATATACATGCGAGGCTTTATGTATTTTTGGTGACCGCTTAAATCATGAAGTTTAGCAACATAATACATAGTTCTATGCATGCCACGCACCTCGCTTGTGGGCTATCCGCCTCTTCATTATCCTACTAAAAGCACCAAATGTGCTTTGACTGCGCCTGCTGAGGGCTCTACGACAAATACGCACCTTTCACTTAACGTTCTTCTAAATGTTGCAATACTACATATTTCCAGCAGATGGTAGTAAGCTACCATAGATATGCAAACAGTGGCTTCTCTTGTTCCCTGTGAATCTTCGTCGTCTTAATGTCAAGTCTATTTTCCTGTTTTGGTTTCGCTTTCCCTGCTGTGTTGAGTAGCTCCGTGCAGACTCTTCTTCTGAAGAATCCGGCAGTGCCGTCTCCTGCACTCGCATTGGTGCTTCCCACACCATCTAACGTTTTATAGTGTGCACACAAAAAAGTACGTATCTAGCTCGCCGTCCAAAAATCGCGGCACTTTCTTTAAAAAACAAATAATTTCAGTTGTTTGCCTCCGTTCGCAATGAACCTTGTCCTTAATTATTATTCTTAATTTTCTGCGCCCTGGTGGAAAAAAGAAAATAAGATTGCAAGGGCGGCTTGCAGATCGAAAGATTTCCAAATAGTCGAAAAGAGTATATTTATTGTCATTGTTCTCGAAGTAATTGCAGAGGCTTCACATTTTCTTAATTTCAATTAAAAGTATCTACAGTCTGTATTTTCAGTCCATTCACCCGAGTCTGCGTATTCTGTCAGGTGGGCCTTGGGGCGCAGGCCAACTGGGCATGGCAGAGGCCCTAGAACCCCTGAGCTGGCAGTCCCTGGAAGACAGGAAGCACTGCGGGGAGAACCTGTACCACAGACTCTACCAGGAGACCGTAGCGCGTCTCCCTAGCGATGCCCACCGCTTCTGCGACCCTGAACTTCCGGCTCCCAGGAGGAAAGAGCTTCTGAGACTACTCAGGGGCCTCGAGGACGACTGTAGCTGCCAGCGACTCCAGATCCTCTTCTCCTTCTCGGTGCCCAGTCCCGACGCCTTGCAGCTCATCTCAGACCTCGGTCTCCCAGTGGTGTCCGCAGGAGCGGTGAGTTAATACAAACAAATATATGTATTTATTTATTTATTTATTTAAAGTGTTGCATTGCATGCTGTCCTAAGGATATTTCAAAACACTAAAACAGTGAAAACATATATACATGGTATCAGGTAATAGCGTCTCCATACATAATGTCGCCGGGAAAAGCCATTGGCGACATTATACTTGGGAACATTATGTATGGGGACGGGTTGCAGGGATGTTCCCTGCTCCCATTTAAAAAAAAAAATGTAAACCGGGATTGCGGTGGTGTCACCCGCATGTTCAATGTAAATAATGTCTCCGCAAACAATGGCGACTTTTTTGTCAGGGGCCATTTTTGCGAGGACATTATTACATGGAACCATATAAATAGTATATCAATGTGGTTTATTGTTATTCTACCATGTACTGCTGACTCTGAAATGTAGACGTTTTGTCCCACTGTTCAGGTACCCAATGTTAGGTGCTCCACCATGTGCCGTTGACTCTCAAATTTAGTCGTGTCACCATTTATCCAGGTACCTCAAATGTAGGCGCTTTATCATGTACTGCTGTGTCTTGAATCTAGGTGCCCCTGCATTGAGTCCTAAAGATAGGTGTTTCTCCCATGAGAAGGATTGGGGAGTAAGCCAGACCGGAGTGGACTGCGGAGGAGAAGAGAGCGTCTGGATGGGAAGGGGACGTAGGGTAGGACATGGTACCACCACTAATTAACCCAACTAAAAAAAAAACACCCTTCTGCATACAGCTTTCAAACTCTGAACTAATCACAGCCATACCTCTACAGCACAACAAACCCCACACACTACACTGCAACAAGAAAACAAACCACACTTAGCCTCACACCACTGCACATGACCGCCACCAACCGAACAAAAAACAACTCAGCTCAGCGATCGGTGTAAACCGAACTGAAGCTGCCAACAGCACATCACAGCTCTCTTGCTCTTTTCTCCCACTCAGGCCTACTAACTTACCCCCCCTTACCCTATTGCTTTACAGATCCGCCAGAGTGCCAAGGGACCACACAGGTGACAGTGCGCTGTATAAGAACTTTTAACATAACATATTGACAAAATTGTAAACAAAATACAATGTAAAGTGGGAACCACTAATCAGTTTTTCAATAATAATGACTAATTCTGCAAGTTTAGTATATGAGCGCAGGGCTCAAGTCCCAAAAAACGCCTTCATTGGGGGGTGGCATAAAAGCGAGTGAAACTATCCTGTAGTTAAAAATGCAGCTTTTATTCAACTTGTCTTTCACAATTGTACATAATCCAAATCCATGACATTCTCAAAAGGACAGACTATATATCATCCGATGCATTTTCGAATGTCTGGAAATAATAGCCAGAGCAAATTTTATTGTACAGATTTTTGGGTCAACAAAACCATCTAAAATAAAGGTTACTAACACGTGCTTGTCCACAATTGAGTTTCAACAATTATCCCTGTGTATGGCTAAAAATGATAAGCCCCCGTAGATATATATATATATATATATATAAAAAAAAGAAAACGAATGTGTGACAATGAAAGAAATGAGCAGAAAAGAAAAAGAACTGCTAATAATGAAAGACACATATAAACGCCCTACATAAGATCTATACCTTCTTGTGAAGACTGCAATGATGGAAACCAAAACCGTTTATCAAGCACGCTTCTTTCCATTAATTGGGACCATCAGGCTACAGAAATGCATAAAAACAGCAAATATCTAATATGTTTTTTTAAAGGACAGGTGAGGGTAAATGGTAATTTAACCATCAGTGGCGGCTTGCCGCTAAGGGAAAGGAGGCACCACCACTCGCCTGAGTAGCAGGTCGCCTACTTGGCATCAAGGGTAATGCAAACATAAGTGTTATAATGTTGCCAGTAGGAAAACAACACTGGGGTAATGTCACCAACCTGATGTCACTCCGCGTACAGAAGTGGGTATTGACTGAGTAAATTGGGGGTGTCGCAGACTCTGGAGGGACAGAGGTCAAGACCCCACCTCTCGTGATTATTGTATGAAGCACACCTCCAACAATTGATTCTGTGCCACACTTAAAGTATAATTTGGCAAAATGCTTCTTAATATTCAGAAACATGGTCTGAAAAAATGAATCACATTTATGCCCATAGGTGACACGTGTTTCGGCAGGTAGGTCATTGCCTTTTTCAAACCAGGGCTTACTGAATCGCATCGATACAATAACACTTGTACTGTAAACCATATATTTATGGTAATGTGACGATAGTAACAAATGATTCAGTCATTGATATTTTTTTAGATATAGAATTGTAAGACAGAGAGACGGGAAGGGGGATAGGGGAGGATTCAAAAGGGTAAAGAAAAATGCAAACAAAATGTTTAGAAGCACATCTTATTTGATACAGAGATTAGAATTGTACGGTAGGCATATAAGGTGAATAGAAATTGTGAATAACGATAAAAACGAGGTCTCACATATATATCAATCAATCGAAAATCCAGCACATTAGCACCTCTATTTCAGACATGTTCCCATTGTGCAAGAAAAAATGATGGTGAGATGCGTGTGAAATACTGTGTTCTAAGATTGGTGTTGTATAACAGATTGTGATTCTCAGAAAAAGAATAGGAATGAAAAGAGTATTGGTAAGGCACGTTTATACTGCTTGACTTATAGTTATCCTCGAAGTGCATTCTATAGAAAAAATAGAATTACTTGAGTATGTATGTTTGTAACAATCCATTACCTGTGTGAGGTTGTCCTTAGTATTCGGCCATGATTGATAATCAACATAATAACCGGGCTCAATCCCGCTGTTAGAAAAATATTAATAAGAACCTGATTTTAGTTTTTAGTTTAGTTGAGTAATCAATGCCTGCAGTGTGTCTGCAAGCCTTAGACATACATGCATAATGAGCGTTTAGGTTTCCCAACCATATCTAGATAAATCACTGTGTGAATTAAACTCTACAAATATACAGAGAGCGATGGCATTAAGAATGGCAGTCTATGTGTGTTTAGGAGCAAAAAGATCGCTGTTGGTGTCTGGCGTGTTACGCCTAGGAAAAGTGACTCACACGCGCTCACGCGGCCGTGTGAACATGAATTTTGCAAAATGTAATTAGCAGAATATACACTGAAGGTGAACTTCAAATTGCTGTCAGCGTTCTAGCGTAACGTAATGCGCCGGTTTACTGAAACAAACAAATCTATTGAATATCATGCATAGAAGCGACTGGTGCGCACGGTTCGCAAAAAGCATTATGTAATAGTACACGCGTACAAGAGAGGTAATGTATGGGTCACTACATACCTCTAAGTGCAGGTCTGTGCAGCGCGTTAGCTGTAGACCATCGCGGCATTGAGCCGGCGTCTTATTAATGTTGTGCTAGGTCCCTCTTTGGTTTCCAAACCCTGAATTCGATGGACACCATGTTTGAGCTAGTGTTATTGATGTTGTGCTGAGTTGCCATGGTAACATCAGGAGTCCCTCTTCAGTTTCCATCCCCTGGATTGGCTGAACGCCATGTTTTGGGGAATCATGAATGTTAGGCAATGGGAAGTGCTAAGAATTCCATATTGTGAAAATATTCCTATGTGTGACACTTAGTGGAACTTTTACAAATGCCCACAAATGTGATAGCATCTGCTGGTATTCGCAATGGAGAGATGCTGTATTGCAATGCATGTATGTACGTATTAAAAAGCATGTGCCTCACAAAGTTCTCATTGTGTTTTAGGTTATGCTTTTACATTGCGTATGATTTGTGATTCTAAATGTAGATTCGAATTTTAGATTAGTCTGTTCCTTGTGGATACCAGGCATATCTATTAGAGTTGCGAATCAACATTATTTACATATCTAATGACACTGTTGGGGATCAATGGGGTACACAGAAAAATGATCTCATTGGAGTTGGGATTAACTCAGATCTCAACAAATCTAAAACATCTGTCTCATGTTGGCCAATCCAAAGTGTTACATTTGGATTGGGACTATGTGAGCGCCTAAAAATTGTGTTAGTGTGCGAAGAGGTGAAAATGAAATAAGGGGATCTAAATAAAAAACCTTAAATTGTTCCAAAACAGAAAGATACTTTACAAGAATTATGCTTTATAGGAAACAATACATCTCACTGTCTGTGTTCAAGCCTTGTTTCAAAGTTCGGAAATGACAGATCAGACGGGCTTCTGCTTGTCGTAACATGATTTCAAGGTTGCCGCCCCTTTTGCTCAGGCTGATATTTTTAAGACCAATGAACCGAATGTCTCTCTTCTCATCCATCTGGTGTGCCTGTTGCCAGTGATTCCTCAAAGGCAGCATTACATTTTGACTGCCAATTCCTGAAAGATATTCACTGATCCGAGTCCGAAGTTCCCGGATCGTACTTTCAATGTAGATTAAATTGCATGCACAAATTATAGCGTATACCACACATTTTGTTTTACAGTTTATATTTTGATTGATTTTGGTCTCTTTGCCAAATTTGTCCCGAAACACAGTAGTTTTTTCATGCATCGAACACGTGCCACACTTTCTGAAACCAAAGTTTTCCTTATTGAGCGAAGTGGTGTGTTGCTTACTTGTGTCTGATGGAAGAAACGAGGGGCTCAATTGGTTTCTTAAAATTGGAGCCTTTTTGAAAATGATTTGGGGGCCCTTTTGGATGAGTCCAGATATACGAGGATCAAGTTGCAGTATTGTTAGGAAAGATTTCGTAATTGTAGGGAATTTTCCTTCCATGTGGCAACCCCTAAACTTTTTGCTATTGTTTTTAACCTTGTTCTTGACTTTGCCAGAGAAGTACAGCCTTCTGCCGCACTTCTCCGGGCTTTCGCTCCTTTCTTACGGGGAAACTGACATGCCCTTAAGACAGTCAGTACCGGGGAACGTGGTTTCCCGTAGTTTCTTTTATCGTGTCGCAGCTTTAGTGCAACACGGCACAAGAGGGCACTGTAAGCTAAGTTACAGCTCTCTTGGGTCTCTAGCCTTCTACAGGCCCTAGATACTCTTTTAGGAATGTATTTGATCGGTGCAAGTCATTCAGGGACTGGAATGGTGGCAGCGATCGTATTGTTTATTTTGAGCTCCTTTTGGCGTTCTGAGCACGTTTTTGCACTGAACCCAAAATGGTGGCCTGGCTCCCAAAATGGCCAGGCCGCGAGGCTCCTTTGTCCTGTCCACTGTCCGTCTTGCTCCCTTCACCTTCCCCAGGTCCGGCGACCCGGGACCTTCCTTATTTGGGCATGTACTTTCCCGCGAAACGTGGTTGCTTTCGCGGGCTTCTACATGTCGTTTGTGTGCCTCCAGGGTGTGGGCTGGGATGTCTGGTCCCAATACACATCCTGGGTGCCAGAGAGTCTAGGGTGGTGTGAATGCCTGGGACCACCGTGGTCCGTGATTGGTCCACGTATGGTATGTGTTTTGATGAGCGGATCTCCCATTGGCTCCCCTCCGTTTTGGCGCGAAGGGAACCGTGGATAAGAGGGGGCTGGAAACACCACTACCATGTCGATCTCCTGAGTTCTCACGAACAAAGGAATACAGGAGCCAAGTATCCTGCAACTACGAGGCTGGACCGAGGAATCGCTGGTGACCCGCTGAAGGAATCCTCCTTTGCACTGCTGTCGTCCGGAGAGCCCCTGTCCTCCCTTTGATCGAACCAGAAGGCCTGTACTGGTGCTTCGACCTTTGGAATAGCAGGAACAGCTATTCCCGGCATCTTCAACCATCTCCTGCCAAGTAAGCCTTCGGAAGCGTCTCTGGGCCATCCAGTTGACTGACCAGCTTACAAAGGAGTTTGGCTCTGCAACCGCCGCCAGGTTGTGTTGTATTGCGAGTCCTTGTCCCTCTCCCATGCTTCGTACGCTTGGCGTTCCCAGGTCTGAAGGGAGGAGGGTTCATTTGGCTCGAATACACACGGCCGCTCCGTTGTCCTGTGCGGCAACAAAACTGTGCCGGTTTCGTCGATTGGGACGTCTTTTTGCTCTACACGACTACAAAGCGTTCCCTGCTCTTCTGAACCTGCCAGCTGCTGAAACTATCGTGGAGGAGCCTGGGTCTGCTTGCTTCGGGGACCGGTGAGTAGTATATCTAGGATCTGGTCGCCCTCCTGCAGTATCCCATTGCTTTTCCCTGCTGTGTAAAAACAGCACCCTTTTGCCGCGCTCGCGCTCTGCTTCTGCCCGCTGTGGAGGCTGCGCTTGAGTTGCGGAACCTGTTCTCCTTCTGCTGTGCACTAACCCGAACTGCCTGACTTCCTCCGAAGAGCTTCCCCTTTTGCCCGTTGGCACCGGCGTGGCAGGTACTTTGAGCACAAGGCTCCACTCTTCGCAGGGCTCGGACTTCCATCTAGTTAGGTGCCTATGAAGGCGAACTGAGTCGAAAGCATTATCGCACTGCCTGTTTTCCTTCCCTGGCAGGTGGACTACATATTTCGTGCTTTAAACGCTTGCGACTGTGTATTTGTATATATATTGTGTTGATATGGTATGTGTTGGTTTAATATTGTGATATTGTGATTTTCTCGCTACGGTCATTATTTTAAAGGCCTTAAAATAAATGTGTATCTATTTTTGATATACCAACTGTTTGGAGTAGTTTGTAAGCGCTCTTGCTTTGTGTGTTCATTGCGGGCTTTCAGTCACCCTCACCCCTCTTGAGACCTAGTCTTGACCGCCGCGATCGCTACCTTGATTGGTCTGGCTTGTCCAGAGGTTACCCTGTTCCAAGTAATTAGGTTGGCCTTCTGAACTTCTGCGCCACCAGGACAGAGTTCAGAAATCCGTCTTAACAAATTGGTGTACAGCGGTGGGATACGACTGAAGGTATCCAGTGTTGCGCTCGAACTAAGGCATTTCAGGTTATTCCAAACAGTACACGTAGTGAATTGTTATAGTATAACTTTAAAAAGGCCATAGTCCTATCAAACAGTATGGAAACAAGTACGTTGTTAACTTTAAATGCTTCCAAATCAGAAACGCTGAAAAAGATGTGTGCGGAGAGAGGTGTTTCCTCTCAAGGCACTAAATTGGAAATGATCCAAAGAATCGTGGCGTGGCAAGAAGCGCAGCTTGACGCTATTACTTCTGAGGACAGTGCGGAAGGTGGTGGGGCTGCTCTCACTGGTAGAACCGACGGTTCTGCCGCCGCACTGTTCCACCGCGACCACGAGGACAGGGAGGACGAGCTGTCTAATGTTTCCTCTGCCAGTGCTGATGGGGAGGCTATGCTTGAATTCAAGAAGCAAGAGCTGCGGTTTAGGCAGCAGGAGCTTGAATTCAGCATAGCCAAACTAAAAATCGAACAGGCAGAAAAACAAAAAGACAGGGATCACCAGTTGGAACTGGCCAAGCTTCAGGTTGCAAATGGATCCAAGGGTCCTGGACATGGGTCTGGGGCCTCCTCTCATCCACGGTTTCCAAAAGATCTGCTCAGTGTGTATGAAGAGGGGAATGACATTATGGACTGGCTGAATGCGTTTGAGTATGCATGCGAGGTCCAGAAAGTTGACAATGCTGATAAGATTGCGTGGTTGCTCAGTAGACTGCCCCATTCTGGCTGTAGTGCCATTATGGAAATGTCGAAGGCTGAGCGGGCTGATTTCGCAATGTTAAAGCAGACTCTCATTTTAAAGTTTGGGAAGACTCCGGCCCAATATTTAAAGCGTTTTCGAGAGTATAAGAAAAAGGAAGGTGGTACTTGGGTATCTTATGTCGCTGAGTCTTTGAAAAACTTAACTGGCTGGGTCGAAGGCTATAAGGTTTCTACCTTCGACGGCATGATAAATCTTGTCATGCTGGAACACATTTTTGCTTCTTCTTCCCCGGAGCTTAAGCAGCATTTGGCCGATTCGAAGGAGATAGATCCTAAGAAGCTGGCCATTGCAGCAGACTTATGGGTGTCACATCGAGTGTCCCATAAGGACAAAACTCATCCTGGTAAGCAGGAGGAGGGGAAAAAGTCCAAAGATATGGAGGGTGGGGAATCTGCTAAATCTTCTTCCCAAAAGGGCCACAAAAAGAAAAACAAGGGTACGACACAAGAGAACTCACAGGGTAGTGGAGGTGCGCCTCCGAAACAGAACTCTGGTTACAATAAGCCTCCCTACGTAAACAGACCCACTGGGGCTTGTTTTTCTTGTGGAGCAACTGACCATGTGAAGGGGGATCCCCGTTGTAAGGTTAGACCTTTGGGGGTCCACTCCGCTAATCTGGCCTTCTCCTCCTACGAGGAAGAAGAGATTACAGGAGCATCCTTCTCCTCGGACTCATTTCCCAGCGGAATAGAGGCTGAGGTAGTTTTAGTGTCCCTGGGTTCCTGGGAGCCTAAAGTCGCAGAGGCGTATGCTAGGATTCCGGATACTACCAAGCACTACTTTAAAGACAGTGTGCTGATCAATGGAGTGGATACTCCAGCTCTTAGGGATAGTGGGTGCAGTCGAACTGTAGTGGATTCTACCTTGGTAGACTCAGAGGAAGTTGCCAGAGCTACTCTGATGCCCACTAAGTTGGCTGACGGCCCCCTCCGTATGTTTCCCGTGATCCCTGTTAATCTAACTTTAAATGGTACAGCAGTCAGGATTCCAGTGAGCATTCAGAGAAACGTCCCGGGAAAGGTCTTATTAGGTAATGATCTCAGAGCTTTAGGGCTCGTAGGAGACACTGCCTAACGACCCTACACACGGTCTCAAGCACGGGCAGCATTGGCCAAGTCCAATACGCCGCCCCAGCCGAAGGGGCAACCCAAGGCGAAAGGAGTCTACAAGTCAAAACGAGGGAAAGAGAATATTCCCCCGAGCTCGCCTACCACTGCGGTGGAGGAAGTTGGTCAATCGCCCGGGCCTGACGAGGAGGTGGCGATGCCTGAAGTATTCGACCCCAACGATCATCCTGAACTAAAAGACTTGTTAGTTGAAGGAGGTCCTGATAGGGACGAATTCAGTAAAGGCCAACGTGAGTGCCCATCTCTGGAAGGCCTAAGGAGACAGGCCTGCTCCCAGCTTGAGGGTGAACCTCCTGGGAAGCATAGGATTTATTGGGAAGGTGGACTCCTGTATAGTGAGCCCACAGAGTCTACAGAAGGAGACCATAGGAGGTTGGTGGTTCCCCTTGCTGTTAGGCCCTTCCTCCTGCAGTTGGCGCATGAAGTTCCCCTTGCTGGTCACCTCGGTATGAGGAAGACCAAGCAAAGGTTATCCATGCACTTCTACTGGCCCAAGATGGGGGAGCAAGTAGAAAGTCACTGCAGGAGTTGTGCCGCCTGCCAGTTGTCTGGTAAGGTTGGCGCGACAATCCAGGCTCCGTTGGTACCGCTCCCAGTAGTGGGGGTACCATTTGAAAGGGTAGGGATCGACATGGTTGGTCCCCTTGACCCGCAAACATCCTCAGGCAATAGGTTTATCCTGGTGCTGGTCGACCATGCAACCCGGTATCC
The DNA here is from genome assembly GCF_040938575.1 of Ambystoma mexicanum. Classification (NCBI taxonomy): domain Eukaryota; kingdom Metazoa; phylum Chordata; class Amphibia; order Caudata; family Ambystomatidae; genus Ambystoma; species Ambystoma mexicanum. Next base: position 602,287,798 of record NC_090931.1, read on the forward strand.
TGAGGCCGTCCCATTTACAACTGTAACTGCCAAGCCAGTTGCAGAAGCTTTACTCGGCATGTTTACTAGGGTTGGCTTCCCTAAAGAAGTTGTGCCGGATGATGGCAGCAACTTTATGTCGAAGTATAGGCAGGCTATGTGGATAGAATGTAGGGTCACCTACAGGTTCTCTTCTGCATACCACCCCCAGGCCAATGGTCTGGGGGGGCGTTTTAACAGGACGTTAAAGAGCATGATTGGGGCTCTGGAGGAGCCTCAGAGAAGAAAATGGGATCTTCTGGTTTCATGCTTACTGTTTGCCTACCGAGAGGTACCACAGGAGGGTGTTGGCTTCAGCCCCTTCGAACTTCTGTTCGGTCATCCCGTACGGGGACCCTTAGCCATCGTCAAAGAGGGATGGGAGATGCCCACTCCCCCTGTTACTACCAATGTAGTTGATTATGTGCTAGGGCTCAGAAAACGGATGGTACTTCTGATGGGCTTGGCTAGTGATAAATTGAAGGCAGGGCAAGCGCTGGTGAAACATTGGTACGACCAGAAAGCTTCCCTCATCAACTTTACACTTGGTCAGCAAGTCCTGATCATGAATCTCATAAGGCCTCGAGCTTTACAGGACAAATGGTCAGGCCCTTGCCCAGTGGTGGAGCCCCTGGGTGAGGTTAACTATTCAGTGGACCTTGGAAGGCCTGGACAGGCTCCAAAAGTGTTTCACGTGAATAGGCTGAAGGCTTTCGGCCCAAGCGTCGAAATCGCAGCACTGCTACTGGCTTCAGACGTTGCGGGAGAGGAGTCTGAACCTCTCCCCGACCTGTTCCCAAGCCGTCCTTCAGATAGCTCTTTTGAGGGTGTCCGAGTGGCCCCTCACCAAAATGGACAAGGCTCAGTGGTTTACCTTGGACATGAAGTAGGTGGAGGGAGGAGACAGCCTCTACTCAGTCAGGTACAAGCAGTACAAGACTGGCCTACCCCCACTACGCAAACCCAAGTGAGAGCCTTTTTAGGACTCACGGGGTATTACCGCAATTTTGTGGCAGACTATGGTACCATAGCTGCTCCTCTGACTGCCCTCACAACTCCGAAGAAACCCAAGAAGGTAACTTGGACCGACGAGTGTGAGAAGGCCTTCAATGGCTTAAAAGACTCCTTGTGCCAGGCCCCTGTGCTCAGGGCCCCTGATTATCAAAGACCTTTTATCATGCAGACGGATGCCTCTGACACTGGGATAGGAGCTGTACTATCACAAGTAGATGAGAAGGGTAAGGAACACCCTATCGGTTTTATTAGTCGCCAGCTTAAGGACAGAGAGCTCAGATGGTCCACGGTAGAGAAAGAATATTTCTCTGTTGTGTGGACCCTAAGGAAGCTGAGGCCCTACCTCTATGGGACCCACTTCACTGTGCAGACTGACCATAAGCCGTTAAAGTGGCTAATGAACATGAAGGGGGAGAATCCAAAGTTGCTTAGGTGGTCCATAAGTCTTCAAGGCTTCGACTTCACTATTGAGCATAGACCAGGTGTCCAACATAGCAATGCTGATGGGTTGTCCAGAATGTTTAACCGACCTGAACAAGAGACTCATCCAGGGGTGGATTAGTTCCCCCTGTCCATAGTCTGGGAGGGGCGAGTGTTAGGAAAGATTTCGTAATTGTAGGGAATTTTCCTTCCATGTGGCAACCCCTAAACTTTTTGCTATTGTTTTTAACCTTGTTCTTGACTTTGCCAGAGAAGTACAGCCTTCTGCCGCACTTCTCTGGGCTTTCGCTCCTTTCTTACGGGGAAACTGACATGCCCTTAAGACAGTCAGTACCGGGGAACGTGGTTTCCCGTAGTTTCTTTTATCGTGTCGCAGCTTTAGTGCAACACGACACAAGAGGGCACTGTAAGCTAAGTTACAGCTCTCTTGGGTCTCTAGCCTTCTACAGGCCCTAGATACTCTTTTAGGAATGTATTTGATCGGTGCAAGTCATTCAGGGACTGGAATGGTGGCAGCGATCGTATTGTTTATTTTGAGCTCCTTTTGGCGTTCTGAGCACGTTTTTGCACTGAACCCAAAATGGTGGCCTGGCTCCCAAAATGGCCAGGCCGCGAGGCTCCTTTGTCCTGTCCACTGTCCGTCTTGCTCCCTTCACCTTCCCCAGGTCCGGCGACCCGGGACCTTCCTTATTTGGGCATGTACTTTCCCGCGAAACGTGGTTGCTTTCGCGGGCTTCTACATGTCGTTTGTGTGCCTCCAGGGTGTGGGCTGGGATGTCTGGTCCCAATACACATCCTGGGTGCCAGAGAGTCTAGGGTGGTGTGAATGCCTGGGACCACCGTGGTCCGTGATTGGTCCACGTATGGTATGTGTTTTGATGAGCGGATCTCCCATTGGCTCCCCTCCGTTTTGGCGCGAAGGGAACCGTGGATAAGAGGGGGCTGGAAACACCACTACCATGTCGATCTCCTGAGTTCTCACGAACAAAGGAATACAGGAGCCAAGTATCCTGCAACTACGAGGCTGGACCGAGGAATCGCTGGTGACCCGCTGAAGGAATCCTCCTTTGCACTGCTGTCGTCCGGAGAGCCCCTGTCCTCCCTTTGATCGAACCAGAAGGCCTGTACTGGTGCTTCGACCTTTGGAATAGCAGGAACAGCTATTCCCGGCATCTTCAACCATCTCCTGCCAAGTAAGCCTTCGGAAGCGTCTCTGGGCCATCCAGTTGACTGACCAGCTTACAAAGGAGTTTGGCTCTGCAACCGCCGCCAGGTTGTGTTGTATTGCGAGTCCTTGTCCCTCTCCCACGCTTCGTACGCTTGGCGTTCCCAGGTCTGAAGGGAGGAGGGTTCATTTGGCTCGAATACACACGCCGCTCCGTTGTCCTGTGCGGCAACAAAACTGTGCCGGTTTCGTCGATTGGGACGTCTTTTTGCTCTACACGACTACAAAGCGTTCCCTGCTCTTCTGAACCTGCCAGCTGCTGAAACTATCGTGGAGGAGCCTGGGTCTGCTTGCTTCGGGGACCGGTGAGTAGTATATCTAGGATCTGGTCGCCCTCCTGCAGTATCCCATTGCTTTTCCCTGCTGTGTAAAAACAGCACCCTTTTGCCGCGCTCGCGCTCTGCTTCTGCCCGCTGTGGAGGCTGCGCTTGAGTTGCGGAACCTGTTCTCCTTCTGCTGTGCACTAACCCGAACTGCCTGACTTCCTCCGAAGAGCTTCCCCTTTTGCCCGTTGGCACCGGCGTGGCAGGTACTTTGAGCACAAGGCTCCACTCTTCGCAGGGCTCGGACTTCCATCTAGTTAGGTGCCTATGAAGGCGAACTGAGTCGAAAGCATTATCGCACTGCCTGTTTTCCTTCCCTGGCAGGTGGACTACATATTTCGTGCTTTAAACGCTTGCGACTGTGTATTTGTATATATATTGTGTTGATATGGTATGTGTTGGTTTAATATTGTGATATTGTGATTTTCTCGCTACAGTCATTATTTTAAAGGCCTTAAAATAAATGGGTATCTATTTTTGATATACCAACTGTTTGGAGTAGTTTGTAAGCGCTCTTGCTTTGTGTGCTCATTGCGGGCTTTCAGTCACCCTCACCCCTCTTGAGACCTAGTCTTGACCGCCGCGATCGCTACCTTGATTGGTCTGGCTTGTCCAGAGGTTACCCTGTTCCAAGTAATTAGGTTGGCCTTCTGAACTTCTGCGCCACCAGGACAGAGTTCAGAAATCCGTCTTAACAAGTATGTGCCAGTTGTGTTTCAAAATTCTTTTGATTGCAAAAGCGCTCCTTCTGGTTGAGGGAAACCTTTACTCGGTTGGTCTGTCAATGTTTGAGCTTGTGATAACAGAGTAGCTTTTGCTTGTGCTTTTTTGATGTACTTAGGAAGATAACCCCTTGCTCTAAATAGCGAGGAAAGTAGATTACATTGTTTGTCAAATTGTTCTTGTTCTTTGCAGTTTCTGCGAGCACGGATGAATTCACCAACCTGTATGTTATTCTTAATACGTTGTTGGTGACAGCTGGTGGCAAATAGAGTTGAATTGACCTCTGTAGGTTTTCGGAAGGTCTTGGTATGTAATTGATTGTTTTCTACATAAATCGTTAGTTCCAGAAAATCTATTTGCGTCTTACTCGTATGTGATGTGAATTCGAATCCAAATACATTCTGATTCAAATGATTGTTAAATTCCTCAAAAGCTTCAATTTCCCCTTTCCAGATCAGAAGCACATCATCAATATACTGAGCCCATAAAACCATGTGCTCTGTGTATTGGAAGTCTGTATAGATTGTCTTGTCTTCTAGCTTCCCCATGAATAGGTTAGCGAGTGCAGGGGCATATTTAACACCCATTGCCACACCTTGTCGTTGGTGATAGAAATTGTCATTGAACATAAAGATGTTATATTCTAATGTTGCCTGGAGCATAAATGTGATTCTTTTTTTCAAACCATGTTTCTGACTTTTAAAGACGCATTTTGCCAAATTATGCTTTCATAAGTGTGGCGCAGAATCAATTGTTGGAGGTGTGCTTCATACATTATAATGTTGCTAGTCTGGCCTTCATTGAATGTAGGTCAGTCTAACCACATAATAACTCTTATGTTTGCTTTACCCTGGATGCCAAGTAAAAATGCCATGCCATATTAAGAAAATATTTTCAGACTGGCACTGCTAGTGTCATTCTGCATATACTTTCTTAATGTGGCATAGCATTTTTTATTGGTATAAAGGGAAAAGCAAACATAAGTGTTATTACGTGGCTAGACTGGCCTACATTGTTAGTCCCAGTCTACATTTCCTTTCTTAATGTGGTATGCCATTTTGTACATCAAGAGTAAAGCAAAAATAAGTACTATTACGTGACTGGCTTTGCCTATGGTCTCACTGTGCATTTACTTTCATACTGTGGCATGGAATTTGTTACTTTTTACTTGACATCAAGGGTAAAGCAAACAAGCTCAGTATTATGTTGCTAGACTGGCTTACATTGGCAGCTCCAGTCTAGCCATATCTTTGTTGCGTGCCATGGCATTTGTGTACTTTACATCAAGGGTAAAAGCAAACATAAGTGTGATTACTTGGTACAATGGCTTATCTTGGTATAGCCAGACTGGATATACTTTCTTTCTGTGGCATGGAATTATTTACAGGCTGGGAGTCCTTATATGGTAATACTGGCATATATTGGTGCAGCATGCATGGACATATATGGGCACAGCCAGAATGAACATGTTTTATATACTGGCATATGTTGTGGGCAAAGGCATAATGAAAATACATTGGAAAATTGATCTGTGCATTATTGGTTACTTGAATCTGTGGTTGGTTTTGGCACATTTTGGTGGTGTAACCACAAAAATATTGCCAGAAAAAGGTACTAATGTAAATCAACTGTAAAGGGGAATGCGGGAGCAGTGTATGGCATTGGCATGGCAATATGCCAACGCTTGGCTATGAAATGGCTGAAGCACCAGCTGAGCCTTCACCCTCTCGCCCATGTCTGCTGGCCTGCTGCTGGGGAGATGCGCGCGCTACCAAAGTAAAAGCAAAATCAATGTATTTATTTAACTTATTCAAATCCTGTCGGACTATGTTTAAGCGATGGACTGTTTTCTTTCTTTCATGGTGCCGGCCACGCCCTTGCAGTGGAAATTCAGGGCTTGCATGACGGTCCCTAGGTCTGGGACCGTTTATACATTTGTACAGCATCTTTTGGTTGTTTTGGGGCTTAATGCGGAATGCGAGCAGCCTCCAATTGTTAATAATTTGGTTACTGTCCCTGGGTGTGGGACCGCCTGTCATTTAATCCCATGTTTCCTTCTTTATATCCAGTGCGTCCCTGATATGGTTAGTGCGTTTGTCTACCAATAGCAGGGCACAGGGTTCAAGCCTTCCTTCAGGCTTGTGACAGCGAGGTGGCACAATGGAGAACAAATGAATATATTTTCAGTCGGGTAAGGTACGTATTTTTGTTTTGTTTGTTTTTAATTAACCCCGATTGTAATTGCATAGTCTCCGTCTTTTCCCTAGCCTTGGCTGAGGTACTTAATGCATATAACTCGACGTCTTCGGCAATAATGGTCTTTAAGGGTGACCTTCTTTCCTCTGACCTTTAACTTCTTGCAGCATGGTTTGCAATGCAAGGAAGCCCGTTTTCCAAATGTGGTCCCACCGTTGCTTTTTGACTGGGGACAGGACACGCCACAGAGGTGGGTGCAGACGAGATCTCGGATATGAAAGCTGAAGACATTGGTATGCGCCTCATACCCAAGCTACATCTGGTCAGGCCTTCTGCTTACTCATACTGAGGAATTGGGTGCCTGAAACACGCACAGATGCCATGGTGCCCTGGGGCCCCAATGGAAACAATGTGGGGAAATCCAGGCTTTTCTCAAAATGTAAATGCAGCAGATAGGGAATCGGGAAATATATGGAAAAAAGGCTAGTCTATCCCAGGCGCTCTCATGGGAATTAAGTGCCTGACCGGTCTGTAGTGTGGGATGGTGCTTTCTTCGGGATGGCATTGCCAGCCTAGGGGGGAAGGCGCAGGCAATGCTAACACAAAGGGCATGGGTTCGAGTCCTATCAGGGGTGGACAGCCACCTTTTTTGCTAAAATGTGCAAGAGAGTCTGCAATTCCTCTCAGATCCGAGTTAGTGGCGGGCACGCCTCATTAACCCTTTGCTGCCCGTCTTGCCATCTGAAACCTGCCCGTTGCCCCCAAAGGGCAGCGTTGGGTGGGTGTGAATATCTGCAGCCTCTCGGAACGTTTGAAAACAGTGCATGTGGCCTTCCTGCAGTGTCTGCTTAAGCAAGCCCCTCACCAATTGACCTCATCGGCCCCACCCCAATACATGAATGCAAATCCTGCTTTCAAATAGCTGCCAACTTTTCAGGCCTTTCTAGATATTTATGGAAGATGAATGGCTTTGGAGGCAGCTCCAAAATGAATTTTTAAAACAACTCTGCAATGTGGGGTGCGGGCATGCACAGCACCACTCTTTTGTGGAAGGAGGTAGCCCAGGTGCAAGTGGAGGGGCCCCAGGGCTGAGATACAAATGTTTGCTCTCTCTCTCTTCCTTTCTCTTCATGCGCGGCTTCAACTATCCGACTATCTCTATTTTTAGCAGCACCTGGTGCACTCTAAAGCCATGGAGGGAGACTTGCCAGCCACCTGCAGCACACTCTACCACACCCACCCGACCCCACTTTCTCAAAACCCATCCTCTCTACCCCCACTCCACTCTTTGTACCCTACACACACTCTCTACCCCCACCCACCCTATCCCACTCACTCTACCCTGACCCACCCTACCCCCACTCTCTACCCCCACCCATCCTAACCCCACTCTTTAACCCAAACCATACCCTCACTCTTTACCCACCAACCTACCCCCACGCTTTCAAAAAAGGTAGCAGCCGCTCCTCTCCAGAAAGAACATGGCATGGTAACCTGTTCTGTGGGTTTTCCCACTTTGAGATGAGAGCTTTCTACAGCCACCCACCCTAGCCCCACTATCTCTACAGATACCCACCCTACCCCAACTCGGTTTACCCCCACTCTCTGCCCTACCCACCCTACCCCCACTCTCTCTTCCACCACACACCCACCCTACCCCAATCTCTGTACCACCAACCACCCTACCCCCACCCACTCTACCCCCACACTCTTCCCCCACACCATACCCCCACTCTCTCTACCCCACCACCCTACCCCCACTCTTTACCCCCACCCATCCTACCCCCACTCTTTAACCCCAACCATACCCTCATTTCTACTCCCCAACCTACCCCCACTCTTTCTATAGCCACCCACCCTACCCCCACTCTATCTACACCCACCCTACCCCCACTCTCTTCCCCCACCCACCCTACCCTCACTCTCTTTACAACCACCACTCTCTTTACACCAACTCTCTCTACACCCACCCAAGCACCACTCTCTCTACCCCCGCCCACCTACCCCCCTCACCCGCTCTACCCCATCCACACAGGCTTCTCTCTCTCTCTCTCTCTCTCTCTCTCTCTCTCTCTCTCTCTCTCTCTCTCTCTCTCTTTCTCTCTTTCTACAGCCACCCACCCCGCCCCAACTCGGTCTACCCCCACTCTCTACCCTACCCACCCTACCCCCACTCTCTCTTCCACCACACACCCACCCTACCCCCAATCTCTGTACCACCAACCACCCTACCCCCACTCTTTACCCCCACCCACCCTACCCCCACTTTTTAACCCCAACCATACCCTCATTTTTACTCCCCAACCTACCCCCACACTTTCTGCAGCCACTCACCCTAGCCCCACTTTTTCTATAGCCACCCACCTTAGCCACACTCTCTCTACAGATACCTACCCATCCTACCCCACTCTGTCTACCCCCACTCTCTCTACCCCACCCGTCCTACCCCCACTCTCTCTACACCTACCCATCCACCTTACCCCCACCCTACCCCCACTCTTTAACCCCAACCATAACCTAATTTTTACTCCCCAACCTACCCCCACACTTTCTGCGGCCACCCACCCTAGCCCCACTCTTTCTATAGCCACCCACCTTGCCCCACTCTCTCTACAGATACCTACCCACCCTACCCCACTCTGTCTACCCCCACTCTCTCTACCCCACCCGTCCTACCCCCACTCTCTCTACCCCTACCCATCCACCCTACCCCCACTCTCTACTCCCACTCTCTCTTCCCCCACCCACCCTACCCCCACTCTCTCTTCCCCCACCCACCCTACCCTCACTCTCTTTACAACCACCACTCTCTTTACACCCACTCTCTCTACACCCACTCAAGCACCACTCTCTCTACCCCCACCCAGCTACCCTCACCCGTTCTACCCCATCCACACAGGCTACTCTCTCTCTCTCTCTCTCTCTCTCTCTCTCTCTCGCTCTCTCTCTTTTTTCTCTCTTTCTCTCTCTCTCTTTTTCTCTCTCTCTGTATCCCCACCCTCCCTACCCACCTCTACCACCAGCCATCCTATCCCCTCTTTCCTTACTCAACACTACTTACCTCTCACTTTACTCTCACCAACCACCTTTTACCCTTTCCCCCACCCACTCTACCTCATCATACCTCCTCTATTCCCCACCACCCATCTTACGCCCTCTCCCCTCTTATCCTTCCTCTCACACACTTGCTTTATTTATCGCTCATATTTCATCTTGCTCATCATCGATGGCACCCTGTGTCAACTGCTTTCTCCTTTGCTCTATTCGCCATCTCATTCTATTGCACACCTGCACCCCTTATTGCATCCCCCTTTCACACTTTTCACTCTCCTCCTTGCACCCTGGTGCCTATGAATGCAAAATGCATAGAACAGCAGTAAACGCCCAAACTATTGGCTCGTTTCATGTGTTACCATCCAAAATTGATTGCAAACTGCGTGGCTTCTTACCCAGTTTTTCACAGAAAGTGGTGTAAAATGCACCTTTTTTAACCCATTGTTGAAAATATTTTCTTGAGGGGGAGAATCCCCACAAACTCCCCATGTTTGTATTGGACTCCCTCGCTGAGCTCGGTCGCTCCCTCATTTAAGAAACATACATTTGCGCCGCTCCAGTTCCCAACTTCATCAGCAGCCACTGTTAACCATGGGATTCAGGTGAGCAGCTGTTTTCACAATAAAATGCCTCATAAAAGACCTAAGCAGTAATTTAAGCAGACAAGAAGAAGCTCTGACTAGATCTCTTTATGCAGATTCAGATATTTCCATTAGGCCAGCCAATAACGGGGGAGTGTTAGTGCTACTCAACACTAATGACCATCATGGAGTATGTGAACGCTAACCCAGGGACGGAGGCGTCTATATGGCCCTATCAGAACACACCCCTACACTGGAAATAGTTTCTAATCTCAAATAGTTACTGGATTTTTCAGAAGCACAAGTTTGGGTCATTGACAAGACCAAGGGCCTCATTATAAATCGCCCGGTATGGAAACAACGGTGGCGGGAAACCCGCCGCCACCGTTGTTTCCATGCCGGGCGATCACAACTCCTGCAGGATGGAGGCGTCAAACCCGCCAGGTCTGACCTGGCGGGTTTAACACCACCCGCCTGCAGGCGGACGAGGAAACACCAGCACCATCACGAGATGGTGCCGGTGTTTCCTTTATTCCCATCCCCATTGAGTCCTATGGGACTCAATGGGAATGGGGATTAACACCATTCCGCCTCCGGAATTCCCGGGACACCGGGGTTGTAATGCCCCGGTAATTCCGGGAGTCACGGAGGTGGAATGGTAATACGAGTCCGGCAGTAACCAGGCGGTTTTACCGCCTCGGTTATCGTCGGACTCGTAATGAGGCACCAAGTCTTTTGTATCGGTGCTTAATCCTAGTATTGCAATTTTCTGTACACTCCCTTAGATTCCCAAACATGCAACTTCACCTTAAGGTAGACACATTCTTCCAGGTACTAACAGTGTTCTGCATCCGCTAGGTACTTGCATTGATTCTTTTCTGAAACTTTTAATTCAAAAGACTTCCACTTACACAATGGATTCATTGCATTTTCTGCAGCTTTTGGAATCTCTCACATTGGACCATAATGACATATTATTTACCATGGATCTGAAGTGTTCATACACCTCTATTCTACATAACATAGTTTTAGAGGTGCCGAAATGGCTATTAATGAAGGGCGAGCACATTGGTGCATCCAAAAACGTTCTGATGTCCTTGCTAGAATCCATATCACAAAATGTATACTTTAGATATTGGGGCCAATTTTTTCTTTAAGTGTCAGATACTTACGCTAGCTGCTTCATGCATAAAATTTGAGGTTGACCACATATATCACCCAGTTTGGCATACATATCTAAAATGGTGGGGGCAATATATTAACAACATATTTGGACTATGGAGCTCTTCTTCGAAGATCTAGAGGACATTTTGAGGTGATGTTAAATAGACTGATGGCTGCATTCAGTTTACAGCCGTGATTGGCAAACCAGGGGTACACATTCTGGATGTCAATTTCTGGACTAACTATTTTAAATTCACCACCAAAATTAAATGAAAATCTACAGATCACAATTATTTACTACAACACCTCAGCTTTCACACTCGTATTACATACAAAAAGCTTCTCTCACCTTCAATTTCTTAGAGTTAAATATATAGTTAACATTGAGGAAGAATGTTCTGAACAACTATATGTTGAGTTTGGGAAGTTCACGCCCCTTAGTTCTTCGCGTGAGGATCTCCAGGAAGCTATGGGAAAGGCATACAAGCAATCACGGCAACTTCTCCCAACTTCCCATCCTGAAAGAAGACAACCATCTCTGTTGAGCCTTTCAAAATATTCTGTGCATAGTAAAAACATCAGCAAGATTATCCCTAAGCATTGAAAGTAGGTCGGGCACGATGAGAAACGTGGCACACTATTTCAAACTCCACCTGTTCTCGCATACCAATGGAGGAGGAATTTAAGAGGCATTTTAGTGAGAACAGATTTGGCTCAAATATGGAAAAGACAACCATTTTTAGGGAAGAGAACTACAGGTATCGTTTTCTATCTTAATTGCATTAATTCAAGTTACGCGACTGCAGGTAAAATAGTATTCAATTCAAGATCATTACGAGGTATTATGCCACCTGTGAATCATCAAACACTATCTATAGCATGCATGTATTGCCATGCCTATGCGGGTCAGTTTACCCTAACTGCAAGGCTAAGGTATGATGAAATGTACATTCTTCTAAACTCAGAACCAGCAATATGAAATCCTCAGTAACTAGACATTCAATTGAACATAAACATCAGATGCCCTAAATGAGATTTCAAATATTAGAAATCGTTCAACCACGTTCTCAGAATAATAGCATCGCACAACTTTTTAATCCGAGAGAAGCATACTGGATAGCCAGGTTAGGTGCACGTGTGCCAGATGAGATAAACAATGAGTGCTGTTTGTTTCATATGATTATAGGTTACACAAGCATACAAGAATTTGTTTTGGCCAAACTATTTGTCATATTAAGGTAGTTTCAGCACAATCATGCCAGCTGACCTATATGGATAGCACAAAAAGATGGCCAAAACATACTTATGCTAATTCTCTTGGAAACCACTCTAGTTATATTGTGAACAAACAGATGTCTGCTCACCTGAAGGATTCGGCCTAGGCTGGAGCGTCCTCATGTTTGGAGCAGTAGGTGGATCTCTGGCAATCAAGAATTCTATTTCACAAGAGAGGTGCTCCCTTTTCTCTATGGGTGACTTTTTCACCAAGAACTAATTAGACATGAAGTTTGCCTTATCTTTGATACCTGTATATTTACCATTATAGATAGTCATATGTCCACTGCTATTGACAGACATTTAGCATAAGTTGGCACACAAGTGTGTTTTTATTGGGTGATCATAAAAACGGGCTGAGTTATTGTATTGTTGCTGTTTACTTTCTTGTTAAGTTGAAAATATGAACTGATGGCATAGCTCTGCGTTTTTTGAAAGCAGACACTGTACGTTTAAGTCTTTGATACTAGTGGCATGTGACATTTTTATGTTTTGATTTCAATGTTTCAGTTTTATAGGCATCATGGTTGTTGCTCGATAGGTTTATCTTACGTTCATAAAGTTATACTATGATTTGACGGACAGTTTTTCAGTACTTTTTTTTAAGTAGGTTTAGTTATTATTATTTTTTTCTATTTTCATGTTTTCCAGTAAGCTGCTTTATTCTTGCATAAAGTTATGCTTTTCAATTCATTACTCTGCATTATTTGCGCTAATATAGCAGGTTTGCCCATGTCTGCAGTTTAGTGTGCACTACCCTGTTTATCGCATAGTTTTTGGGCATCGCATGATGACTTAATCACACGATAATCATCGACATTGCCACCATCTTCTTTTCGCATATTTTCTGCGGTGATCGGTAGATCTTATAAGAAGAGTTTTTTTTCTTCTCAGTTTCCTTTTCAAATTCCAAATTTATGGAATGAGCATACCAGCTCCTGTACTTTGAACAGGGGTAGTTTAAGTCTTATGCTAAAATTACCATTTATTCTGACCAGCCTTAAAAAAAACAGATATACCATTTGTTGCGTTTTGTGTATTTTTTCAACCTGAGGGACCCTATTAATGGCAAGACGCTTGCTTGGTAAAAAATCTACCATGCGGTACAGTTTAGGTTGGTTTTCCATCAGGGCTTTCTTCAATGGACGGTATAGATCTTCCACAGTATGGTATGTATGCATTTGCGAGCAAACCAGGCTCTCTGTGGATCTCTTCAAAGCTTGGCTTAAACTTCACTTACTTGCTAAAGAGGGAGCTCCACCTCCCTTCTCCCCCGTCCCTTCTACTTGAATCCACCACTCCCTCCCATGATGCTTAATAATGTAGTTGTGTACATTTAATTAGTACTCCCCTTCAGTTTGAAGCACTTTCCACCTTAGGTTAATGTTACCTTTGTAAGTCACCTGTTTTTTTATATATGTTTTTCTGTTTGTTTTGTCCCTGATATCTGTACCACTTTTTTACTACTGCATGAACTGGCTTACCACTTGTTCTCATCTTTGTGCTATTTTACAGGCACCCATCGGGGGAATGCCACCTCCATCTGTAAATGTTTTCCTGTAAGTAACTTCTGATGAACGAAAATAACATCACTGTTCGTCAAATACAAATACAAAATGTGTGTATAATTCTAAGAAGTCCCCTTTCTTTCCCGTTTTTTCATTGCCACACACAATTTATTTTAAAGAAATCTCCAGGGGCTGAAACGCATTTGTGGAGCACGTGTGGCATTGATTTCTTTATTTAAGAAGATGCTTTTGTTAACCTAATTAGTGGTATATTCTAGTAAATTATTCTCTTGCTATTAACATTCAGGCATTTGCCTGAAGAAGGACGTGCCAGAACCTGCTTCAACACTAATGGCCGTAGCAGAAGATCCCCTTACCCATCTCTGTTCTTTGCGCCTTGACGTGAATATATAAGGTCTATCCTGCCAGACAGTTTTCCGTATTAATTCAGGTATCAGGAGGACCTGCCCAGGAAAAACCAAGAAAGGGGAATTCCTTGTGGGGAAGAAAACCCCAAAATGAAGTCAGGATACTGATGTTGGGGATGTGAAGGGCATAATCCAGAACAGGATCGAAGGTGGTAGAGGGTCTTGGTCAGCGCAGCAGAATATTACAAGCAGAGTCGTGCCAAGGATGGGCTGCAAATAGCTGAAGCCCTCTAGAAGGCAGAGTTGCAGAGGGATACAGAGGCAGGACTGTAGAGAATGCAGGCCCGTAAGAAGATAGGACTGCGGAAGAACACAGAGGCTGGACTGCAGAGGACAGTTAATGATGTAACAGGAGGCCAACTGAGACGGGAAGAGAGAGTCTGGATAAGCGAAGGAGGAAGCTGAAGGCAGGAAGGCAGGTTAGGAGAACCAGGATGGAGGTAGATTCAAAAGAAAAGCGACAGAAGGGAACACAGTGTTCCTGCAACCAAAGAAGTTGCGATGTGCCGGACAGCGATAGATCTGCAAAGATAGGCGTCATCCTAGTGATGGGACGTTTGCAGAACACTAGACTGTTACCCTGCTCTTGTGCCAGAAAGTGTAGCGGGCACCTACACCGCTGTGATTGTAAGAGACCATGACAGGATGTCAGGGTCCGAAATTCCCTGTATGACAGTAATTTACAGAAATGTCAATAGCCTTCTTTTCGCTAGGACTCCTCAGACTCACAGGGTGGTAGACATGTTTTGCTCCTGACTAAATTGCACACCTTGAACCCCAAGTACTGGTTTCTAAACTCAGTTTTGGGACAATACAGGTGGGTAGCTCAAGAATAAAGAACTGGCGTACGACATGACAGCAATCTGCACTTAGCAATCCTGTGTCAGGGCTGACGTAGCCTCACTAGAACAATAAATTGAGTACTATTAAAAATGAGGTAAGAAATCCTGTTGTTACAGCGCTGAGTAGCTGGAGGGAAAAACTGGAGAGAAAATCCTTGAAGTGCTATTTAAGAACCCAAATTAATATTCTGTCAGAGGCTGCGACTTGCGACTCAAAAATATGACTTTTATGACTCTTCGCACTATTGTTTGGTAGGAGAAGGTTGAGATTAACGCCTCTGGGCACTTGCGGCTTTATCTCCAACTATAAAGGTTTGTGTTCTCAGAACAATCTGAGCAAAACGTATCAGCATGGGGTACATGATTCTACGGTGTACAAGTACCTATTCTACTAGGGTGAGGGGTCTCCCACTCGACCCGAGGTATTCTGCCTTTCTACAAGCGTGGAATCCCAGAAGGCCGCTCGTCCCTTCTGATTAGGAGAAGAATGTTGAAAAACTTTCTGGGGACCTGAGGATTTAGCTACAAACAAAAAGGTGTTCCTTACTTGGAAATAAGTACAATGTGTCATAATGGAGTAAATTATCTGGTGCCAGGGTTCACTTCCTGATAGTAATGATCCTCAGGGAAGCTAGCATCTCTATCAGCTAGTAATGTCTCTCGGCTAGCAATGTCAGTGTTGATTTTTCAATGTAATGTCAAACTGCTTGCAGAGTACCGGTATACCAGGGTTATCACGATATTGAGCAAGGATTTAAAATGTAGCAGCGTTTTGGCAAGAACAGCCCTGCGTAAGATAACAGTTATATTCATAGAGTGCACGTTTATCCCACTGGGGAATCTTGGCAATGATAACTGATGTGTCATGTTACCCAACCTAATGGTACTCATTTTATCAACCTCGAAACGATACAGGGTGGAGTGGATGCGCTAAGATTCAAGTCTGTGACTATGAGGTCAAACGCAGATCCCTCTAGTGGATGTATTCGTCCACTGAGCCACAGACCTGGCTTTGACTCTAAGAGATCAGATTCTGTAAGAAACAGAGACCACCAAGTTAATGTTAGGTTTTATTCACTCTACGTTTACTTGATTTATCTTTAACTATATTGGATAAATCCTGCACACGCAAAATATTTGGTTTGTTTATTGTGCAGGCCCAGATTTAAGCAACACCGTTTTTGGTTTGATCAAAGCTGTTATGCTGCATTGGTTTCCTCATCAGGGACCATCCCATTTTTAGGTCTTGACATTTTACATCAATGTTATCAATACCAAGTGTTTACCCATTACAAAGGTTTAACAGTGGTCAATTTCAATGTCTCAGTATCAGAATTAATGAGCTATCACCGAACCAAACATTATTTGATGTAACTTTTTTCACAGCTTTTAACGCTATATTATATATCAAATATTCATTTTAATTAACTCAATTTTACTTGTTTATATATCGGGCATATGGATGAAACGGTCACGTGCAGGTTATACATAGATTTCTGTAGCAGGTGTGTTCATTGATTATACTATCATGCTACCTTGGTGTGAGGGATACAAAGTGTGGGCACGGAATCATGGCTTTAATGAAGAAAGACAGTTTTCTTGTTTGATATAATCTCTGGAGGCCTACACAAACGGTGCCTAGAGATGTCGGCTATGCTTATTTCTGAAGGAAAGGCTTCCAGCTAGCAGTATTGATTGCTTTCCTCTTAATCAACACAAGAGATTGAGAATGTTTGTGTCTAAATTGCAAATCCACATGTGATGCGGTTAAGAAAAATGCACCCACAATCACAGCACCATGACATAATTTCTAATGTAAATGTAACACCAAACAATACATTTTGTAGTCATTTTGTGGTAAAAATGTTGATGTCACAGTAGTATTGTACTCGTGCCTAAATCATTGAGTGTTTATATTTCTGGAGGCTTCATGCATTGAAAGTGTGTTACTTCACTTTGCATTTAATTTTGACTGAACCACTACCATGTTTCAAGTCAAACTTCAAGCAGTATTATAATTACAAACTAAAAGAAATGTGCTTTAATGTATCAACTTCAGAAATCTCCAGTTTATTTTTTATCAAGTTCACAATTATTTCACACTATGGCAATGCTGACAAATAAAGACCTCTGAGAGTTGGGTTATGCATCTTTATTAATATTAGAAATACAAGGTTTTGGGTTGGATGAACACTTACAGGTACTAAGGATGTTTAATTTTAGAAAGAAAAAGGAAACACTTGATAAACAATAACTGGAATAACTTAAAGTGGGATTCTCCAGGGGCTCCTGCATCTCGGGGTGATGATGTCTTTTAATACAAAACGTCTTGAACATGCTCTTGTAAGTCTCTCAACCTCTCCTAATAGCTAAGGTCCAAAGATTATAGACAAATGAAAGTTCAAACCTATAATTTATGAGTCCCTTAGCTTTCTGGCTAAATCTGGGCTGCAACTTTAGTTCTCAAAGTTTGGCCAAAAGAAGTGTTCAGAAACCTATACTTTCAAACTCAAACCCTTTTCTAGAAAACAAACGTCAGATGCTCCTGTGGATAAATTCCACCAGGGGTTAGTCAAAGTTTGTGTTCTCTTCTGGGCTCTTCGTCTTTTCATTAGCAACCCCAGCGTCAGGTTTATGCTACCCTACAGTTAGGCCCCTCCTGGCCCCTGGTTTTCACCTGGTGTGCCGTGAAATTCTCTTGCTTCCCTTTCACAACTTGTCACTGTAACACAATTCTTTTAGGGCTCTTTATGATGTCTACTTTCAAAGTAAACATCTCCCAAGGTTCTTCATGATGTTGAGCTTTCACATCAAGGTTCTACTCTCAGCCCAACTCTCTCAAGTCTCCCCACAGATGATCTTTCTCAGCACTGGTCTCTTAGCGTTTTTTATGAACTCTGATTTCTCCCATGTCTCTCCACGACCTGAAGTTCTGTTAGGGCTTTCGCTGACCTCTGCTTTCTCTATGAATTCTTCAGGTCACCCCACAACCTTTAGTTCTCTTGGAATTAATATTAGGATTCTCTCAGGTCTCTTCAAAACCTTTAGTTCTCTCAAGTCTTTTAGGTTGTTCCATGACCTGGGGATATCTTAGGTCTTTCCACAACATGTGGACCTCTCGCAAGTCTATTAGATCTCTCAACAACCTCTGTTCCTCTCACGTTTTTCTTTGGTCCCTCCACAACTTCTGGTTTTCTTAGGATTTTTTCAGTACTAAAAATGATTTCTCATCCCCTTCATTTAGTGTCCTTGTCGAGAGAGAGAGAGAGAGAGAGAGAGAGAGAGAGACAGACAGACAGACAGACAGACAGACAGACAGAGACTCTGACTCTCTGTTAATAACGTAACTGTCTGCCTGAAAGTCATAGTCCCTGACTATGCTCTCTATTCTACAGTCTAGCTCTTGGGGTGACTTGTTTGGTTTTAACTGCGTCATATTTGTCATGTTGACCGATTCTTTCTAATAGAGTATTATTTATCACTGATTAAGAGGTTTGACAATCTTGATGCACCATTTAGTAGGATGCCTAAAGATCTCAAGAGAAGCCCAGGGTATAGACTGGGTAGGGCCTGAGCAGGCAAGGCTCTCGCAAAATCTGTAAATTCCCACCCACTCAAGCAACCCAGCATGCAAGGCCCATTGTGGTGGATGAAGACTGGGTTACTGCAGGCCCAATTGTGTGCTGGAGGTGGGAGGGGGCTCATCCAGTTCCCCACATATTTAGGTCTCCTTGGCTGGTTAGATGGTGGTGTTCCATCTCGACTGTCCATATCAGGTCCCAGTAAGCTCCCCTGTCTGCATGGAGTGTGTGATCCGGAGGCCTTGTAAGCAGCTGAGGAGGCAGTGTTAATTTCAGTTCAGAGCAAGGATGCATATGTATGTGTGTATGTATTCGTGTTTGTGGAGGTCTGTACGTTTATTTGCACACTTACAGTGTAAGTGTGCCTATGAATGAGAGTGCAGCGTGAATTATGGGTATGAGGGCATCGCGTGTGTGAATGAGAATGTAATGTGAATCTTTTAGGTGCATGTGTGAATGATTGAGAGAGAAGCTATATGAGTGTGTGAATAGTGGGTGAATGGGCTTAAGTGCATGCGTGTGTTTGTGTGTGTGCGTGAGATGCTGACGGCCATTGTTGAAGGAAGCATGGACATTTTCTTACAATAGCATGGTATGTTTTACTGGAATTTTAGGGCAAAGGAAACTTGATGAGTGTTCTTACGTGGTGAAGGGGTTGAGGTGGGTGGAAGGGTACAACATAGAGGCAGGCAGTTCGGACACTGTCTTACTGTGACATGGCATTTTCTGCTCACATCAAGGGCAACGCCAACCTGATGTGTGTTCTTACTTTGGGGTGCAGGGGCGTTTGTGTAGCTAGCAAGGACATTTTGTACTCGTATTGAGGGCGACGCCAACATGATGAGTGTTCCTACATTGGGGTCTGCATTTCAGCCACCAAGTACATGTTTTTGTGATATATCTTTTTACTAGCATTAAGGGCGAAGCCAACATGATGAATGTTCCAACATGGGCGATGGGTACATTTGGCCAGCCAGTAAGAATATGTTTTCTTACTGTGGCAAGCCATTTTTTAATGGCATTAAGGGAAAAGGCAACAGAAATATGTTCGTATGTGGGTATCCTGGCATATACGGGCAAAGCCAGCATGGACGTGTTTTCTTATAGTATCATTACATGCATTATGGGCAAACAAAACATGAGTATGCTCAAATGTGGAAATACTGGCGTAGATTGGCACAGCCAGCATGGACATGTATTGGCACTCTAGTCTCAAAACGGTTCTGAGTCACAGGTAGGGATATACAGACTTCTTGCTCTGTGAGCATACACTTCTATCTACAAAAAGAAAGTCCGGCATTCCACAGGTGTCACTCAACACTCTTCCCACATCAAAAGTGGAAACACAATATCACAAAATTTTATTAAGATTCAATACATTTCATCATAAAAATGATCATAGTACATAAAACATATACATTATGTTAAAACCACACAAGTAGAATACACCATAAGTGAGTACTGTTGCAATAACTTCATTAGGATCATACACTGTGTGTACATATCACACTCTGATTCCTATGCCACACCACTCATGGCCTATTTCCTATAGGTGCAATACCAACAACCCGACTTGTACAAGTTTCTGTCCTTGATATACAATAATGTAGGACATTCTTCAGGGGAAATTGTCTTGTGCTGTGTTAAAAAATTCTTCTTTATGGGAGAACCCTATTAAACAAAGAAATAAACACCCTATTAGTATCTGATAACCAAGTATCAATCTTCATTTAGATAAAATTGGCCCTTATCCCTAAAAGGGCAGAAAAAATAGTATGTTTATAATTGCATACCTTTCTTCCCACTCATGAATCGTGGGCCTGTTCTGTTATTAGCTGCAGATTCCCAATCTCTTCAGGAATTCTTGCGTTTCCTATTCCTCTCTTCTCTACAGTGTGTGAAAAGTGGCACAAAATAGCACGAAATATATCAGGGAAAACTTCCAAAAATTCCCATTCCTATTTATTACCAAAAAAGTTGGTTAGAAACCAGTAGTAAGTCTTGCCTATCTTAATGCAGGATTATGATGTAGTATGGTTGTAACATCTCTCTGTCCCATATCAAATGTTCCCTAGGGAACCTCTCTTATATGCAGGTTAGCAACAACTCCACTATCCTTATATGGGTCACAGTCTGAAAGACATAAATCCCATGCAATTGCATTTAATTTCTGCATTGTTTAAAAATGAGGGAACCCCCATCCAAGGAAACCACGCGGGGCATTCCCTCACTCACTTTTGGGTCTTTCTATTTCCTGCCATCCACGAGATCACTGCAGTATGGTCACTAGCCGGATCCACACACTCGCGAACAAAAATTTGCAAGCGTGACCAATGGCATGCCACGAGTCACGAAATGGCCTGTCCAGGTAATTCTGGACCTTGTAGGCGTTCAAAACAACACGTGCATCCACCAAACATTGCATTATGCCTGGACAACAGACAAACATGCCTGCTATTAATCATTTCCTCTCCATCAGCCACAAACCAAAGGCTCAACCTAAACACACGTTCCTCTTCATTATACGACTGCTGTTTTTCAGTAAAAGGTGGTGTCATTTCATTCCACCCAATAAGGCATGGCCCCCCTTACTGTCAAACATTCCAGACAAAATACTGGTAAAAAATTAGTGGCAAACAATTACTGTCAAAAACATTATTGTCAAAAAAATAACTGGCAACAGATTACTCGCAAAATATCACCTCGCAGTACAGAGCCCATGTTGTACAATTGAAAGGTATTACATTATGGAAGTGTTTCATGTTATAATATCAAAACCATATTCCATTGTCCCAACACAATTGATGGTATTTCACTCCCTCCTATATATATGGCATAGCCTACCTTTATGTCAGAGAGTTACAGACAATGTATGGGCACTGTCAGCATGAGAATGTTATTTGCCCCCACATAATACTTTCATATAGTGGGCAAAGGCATCCTTTGCACTGTTGGTGAATTGGCATCTTATGGATTTTTTCATGTCTTACCCTACAAACCACATTGTAAACTGTGTGGCTTTTTACCCAATTTTTCACAGAAAGTGTGCTGTGAAATGCACAATTGTATCCCTTTTTTAAAGAAATGTCTCAGGAGCAAAAGCCCCCCACTCTCACCCTTGGCTGGTTCGGGCCTCTTTGCAGTGCTCCTTCTCTCCCGCATACTCGTGGGAAATGTTTGCACCCCTGCAATTAAATACTTCACTTCCCTCACTCGTGGTTTAGATTTTATATGCATTAGCTTCATCACATATTTGTTTACTGATAGCTACTTCGAAGCAGGGCACACTTTCAAGCGACCCAGTAACCCTCTCCGCTTACCTGGCCTTACTGGGTGCCTCAAGTGTCTCTTGCGCCTCTCTGCTTCTGTTCTGGTCAGATTTTGGGCTCAGCGTTCGACGAGTCATCTGCTGCATCTCTGTCGTGCCGGTCTTCGGTTTCTGCTGCCTTTACCACACGGGCAGCGTGTCCTCTGCACTCCGGTTCCTTCTCCTCCTGGGCGGATTAGCTTTGGCAGATTTTCCCGTGGCGCCTTCTCCCCCAAAGTTCCAGCTGGTGCTCGTGCAGGCAACCGCACAGCTCATCGTATGCAGCTGTCCCTCATTGCTGTCGGCTGTGTGAGTTTTAAATCTCCCAGTCTATTTAAAGAGTTTCCAAAGACTAGACCACAGCGTAGGCTTCCCGGCCTTAGTCATCTTTACTGTTCTTTGTCTCTTCCTCGTCTCAGTCATTGATGGGTGATTCTTTGTGTTGTTGAGGAAGCTGGTGTGGGAAAGTTTCAGGAGTAATCATTACTGCTCTCTGCCTTTCCCTCATCTCAGTAATGAATGTATTGTTCTGGTTATCATGTCAGGAAACATTAATACTGGATTCAGTACATGTATGAGGATGCGTGGTGCAATAAGTCCTTAAGGCCTGAGGAATAGGGGAAACATCCCCAAGAGAGAACGGGTAATCGACTATTCCCAATGGCGTCCTCCCTTCTCCCCAAGGGCCACCTACTCCCAGGTGGTCCTCTCTTATATAGCCACCCGCAGGGTCAATATCAGGTAGCGGTATCCGTCCACTGGCCACATAGGAAGAGACCACCTCAGGGAATGAAGTGAGGATATCATTAGAGTCATCACATACCCTTTCCCTAATGCTGCTGGTTCTCTCAGCACCTATTGGGAAATGGGAAAGGAAATCTACGTTCCCCTGGTCTCTTCCTTTCTGGTATTCTACCGTGAAACAATAGGGCTGCATTTCTAGGAACCAGAGCATGACTTGTGCATTAGTGTCCTTCCTTAAACTCATCCATGTTAGTTGAGAATGGTCAGTGATCAACCCAAACTTCCTACCAGTGAGATAGTCTTTTAAATATGGCACTGCCCACTTTGTAGCTGAGCCTCAAGTTCAATAGTGGCGTAGTTAATTTCTCTACGGCACAACTTTCGATTAATATAAAGGATCAGATATTCAATGCCATCGAGGATTTGGGGAAGAATGTGACGCGTCGGTCTGTAAGATGAATCTTTATTAAAGTTTACCACTTTTAATACTGGTTCACTGCTCCACTTTATTTTCTTGGGCTTGGCATTCTTAGGTTTATCAGTGAGGCAGGAGGCAGACGGTAATAGAGGAAAAACTAGGAATACATTGTCTATAGTATCCTACTAAGCCCAGGAAGGCTCTCAGATATTTCTTTGTCTTGGACACTGGGGTTTCTTGTGCAACCTTCACCTTTTCATTCTGGGATTGAACCAGCCCATTCCCTACAACAAAACCAAGATACTTGATTGCTGACTGGGTCAAGTGACATTTATTTATGTTTGCTGTAATGCCAGATTTCCTTAAAGCCCTGATGACTAAATAGAGATGGTGGACATGCTCCTCCCAGGTTTTGTTAAGAATAATTATGTCGTCAATGTATGATTTAATTTTATTTTATTTTATTTATAAAGCGCAAAAAACCAGGCCCAGGGGCAACCGGGCGCATACTCTTAAACATGTTACAAAAAGCAGTAGTTACAGAAGTTACAAAAATATACAGCATATATACATGTACATAGTCTTAAACATGTTACAAAAAGCAGTAGTTACAGTGAGTTACAAAAATATACAGCATATATACATGTACCGAAGGGTACCATTAACAGCGTATAATACAGGGACAGAGCAGAGAGAAAATGTATATTCAGTTCTGTACCCCACATGGAGTCTGGACTGTGTCAAGGTCTCATGAGACTTGGGAGAGCAGCCATGTTTTAGCATTGTTCTTGAAGGAGTGGAATGATGGTTCAATTCTGATAGGTGTGGGCAAGGTGTTCCAGAGTTTGGAGGCCAGGACGGGGAAGCTCACCCCACCAGCTTTTTGGAGTTTGCATCTAGGCACGATGAGGCTGTGAGTTTGGGCTGCTCTGGTAGGTCGAGTGGAGGTGTGGCGTGAGAAGCGAGTGGACAGGTAAGGTGGGGCGTTGTTGTTCAGACATTTGTGAGTCAAAGCTAGGGTTTTCAGGGCAATTCGCTGTTTTACCGGGAGCCAGCGTAAGTCCAATCTGACGGAGGAGATATGAGAGCGTCTCGGGATGTTTAAGGCTGCCCTTAAGGCATTATTTTGTACAGTTTTCAATTTATTAAGGTTAGACTGACTGGTCCCTAGGTAGAGAGCACTACAGTAGTCGATTTTGGCCATAACAAGAGTTCTGGCAAGTGTGATGCAGTTGGTGGAGTTTAGGAAGGGTTACAGGCAGTGATAAGTTTGCAGGTATAGGCCGAGGCTGACCTAACTGCATTTATTTGTCTGTTCAGAGAAAGCGAGGAGTCAAGATAGACCCCTAGCGTCTTAGTATCTTTGGAGACTTTAATGTCATTGCCGTCAATAATGAAGGACTTGTAGGTTTGGTCTAGTTTGTTGAGCCGATGATTTGATCCTAAAAGTAAGAGCTCAGTCTTATCATCGTTAAGGCAAAGTTTGTGCTGTGCCATCCAGGCCTGGATGACCGAGTAAACATCGTTAAGGGCTTTGGTGTCAGCTGTGTAGTCTCCTGTGATAGGGATGAGTATCTGGGTGTTGTCCGCGTAGTTAGTGTAGGAGACACCCAGATAGTCCAGCACATCGAAGAGGGGCTTGGTGAATACGTTATACAACGTAGGGGATACACACGAGCCTAGGGTCAAGGGAGGGTTTTTTTGAGGAGTGGGATAACCCATGCATCCTTTAGGTTGTCGGGGACAATACCCGTCTTGAAAGAAGCATTTATGAATGCTGTAATGAACGGGTCTAGCTCATGAGATGCTTCTTTGATAATAGGAGGGGTCGCCTTGGCAATTGGAAGGTTTTAAATTGTTTAAATTGTTTGATGTTTTCTACTTCGAGAGTAGTGAGTGGGGAGAAGGAGAAAGGTTTATGCGGATAGGTTAAATGTGTATTAACTGTAGGTGTGTTCGGTGGTTGGTCAAGCTGTAGGGATTTCTGTTTGTCCCTGATTTTAGATTGGAGGGTAGCAATTTTACCCAGGAGTGCTGACTGAATATTGGTGCACCAAGTGTTGTCTTTTGAGCAAGAGTCAGGCTCCGCAGAAAGAGGAATGTGACGGAAGTACCTGGTCCATCAACATTTGAAATGTGGCTTGTTCTCCATGGAGACCAAAGGGTAACACCTTGAATTGGAAGAGTCATAAAGGGGTGGAGAAAGCTGTTTTCTCATTGTGCTCTTGATTGATGAGTACTTGCCAATACCCTTTCGTTAGATGGATTGTGGAGAGGAAAACAGCTACACTCAATCGATTAATAAGATTGTCTATCCTTGGCATAAGATAACTAGCGAATTGGGATACCATGTTCACCTTTTTTTTTAAATCAATACAGAATCTACACGACCGATCTTGCTTGGCAACAAGTATAATCAGAGAGGACCAGGGCTCTGCTATTGCTCAATTATATCAGAATTCAGCATCTTCTCCACTTCCGGTATGACTAATATTTACTTGCTTCAGGGATCCTATATGATTTTAAATTAGCAAGCTTCCCGGGTTGGGGGGGGGGGGTGCAGAGGTAATGAAACACCCCTTTTACTCTCCTAGCATCATTCTTGAAAACATCAGAAAATGTGTTAATAAATCCTGTAGATCTTGTTTTTTGGGTTGATGACAAATGGGAAGGGATCAAAGTACTTTCACCTGACTCCTCGGTCAGGAGACTAATGAACATTACAGTTGTTTTCTCTGTAGGTTCTTCCCTCCACTCCATAAAGAGGTTTATATGATATGTGAGTTTTGTTCTGCCTGTCTGGTTGGGATACTCGATAGTTATATGGCCCACATTTTTCAATTATTTCATAGGGTCCATGCCATTTGGACAGAATCTTATTTTCGGAGGTCGGTAGGAGAACAACAACGGTCTTCCCAATGGAAAAAGACCTTAGTAAAGTTTTCTTATCATGAGAAACCTTATGGTTTTCCTGAGCCTTAGTCAAATTGGTTTGATCTATCGCTCGCACAGTGGCCATGTGTTCTTCCAATCTTTGGACAGTTTGTGAGAGGGGTAGAAGGGCTTGCTCTCTCTCTCTTACCATGTCTCCCTCAACATGTCAGGGACATCCCAGGGGTTCCTACTATACAGTAATTCAAATGGTGGAAACCCTGTGGAGGACTAGGGCATTTTCCGGATGGCAAAAAGGGGCCATGATATCATAATGGCCCAATTCTGCCATCGGCCAGAACAAACTTTTTAATGACATTTTTAAGAGTCTTATTGAAATGTTCCACTAATCCGTCAGTCTGCGGCTGGTAGACGGAAGTCTGAAGAGTCTTAATATGTAATATTTCTTTCACTTCTGTCATCAACCAACTCATGAAGCTAGTCCCCTGATCCGTTAGGATCTCTTTCGAGAAACGAACTCATGAAAAAAATGGGATGAGGTGTTTTCATATCTGCTGGGATGTGTTGTTTTCTAAGGGAAAGGCTCCCGGAAAACGAGTGGCATAGTCCACAATCACTAGTATTTAGCGATTCCCAATTTAGATGTTTCAAGAGGTTCCACTACGTCCATACCTATGCAAGAAAAAGGGACATCAATAACAGGCAAAGGCTGGAGTGGAATGGGGAGAGGTATCTGGGAGCTGGTTTTCTGACACAGGGCACAGGTAAGTACAAAGTTCTTCACATCAACATACATTTCCATTCAGTAAACCGGATGATTATCTGTGCCTGGGTCTTTGCTGTTCCTAAATGACCTTCTGTGAGATGAGAAGGGGCGATCTCCAATAATACCCTCCTGTGACTTTTAGGTACCATGATTTTTGTCCTGGGTATGCCATCAGAATTGAGCTCTCCTATAGAGCAACCCATGTTTTAGAAAGAAGGGCCCTTCTTTTAACCTCCCTTCTTCCTCTGACATTACAAGTGGGAAACTTCTGCCAGTAGGGGGGTCATTTCTTTGAGCCAAGGTTAAGTCGGGGATAACATCCAGTTCCTCCCCAAGGGGTTTAGGTTTGGTTACCCCAGAAGTAGCTAGGGCATCTTAATCTGCCTCCCCAAAGACTTTTTTCCCATCTCTTGGTGTTATACACCTCAGGAACTTCCTTTGTTTTGGGGAATAGAGCTCTCTCTAGGATCCCCTGAGCGATCTTATCCCCCTCCTTGACTGGATAAGCTTCTTTCCCACTATTGTTGCATAAGACCTTTAAATCACCTCTATAATCAGGAAATATGACCCCTGCTAGTACATCTAAGCGATAGCACCAGGTTAAGCCAGATTTTGATGTTAGCCTGATGTAAGTACCAGGAGTGGGTACAAGGACTAAGTCAGTTGGAATGAACATTCTCTCACCGGGAGGTATTTTCTCTTCCGAGCTACTGCAAAGGTCAAACACAATGGATTTTCCTGTTGCTACTGATAGATCAGTGGTTAGGTTGCTACTTTTTTCAAACACAAGGATCCCCCAGTTTGTGTCAACTGAGCCTGATCCCACTTTTAATACCACATGTGAGGATCCAGGAATCAGGCGCTGATATATATGTTTCTTCTACCCAAAGAGGATGGCTTCTTCATCTTGGCGCACACACAGTTCTGTGGGAAATAGTTCCCATCTCCAGGTTCCTTTTTGCAAGTAATGTTCAAAACAAAGAATCACGTTTCAAATAGTTCAAGATCCTAGGGGCATGTGACTTCCTAAGGACTCTACTGTAATTTAACACACACTTGATTTGGCCTGGTATATTCTTCTGTCAGGACTTCTTTTACACATTTATCTCCACCTGATATACTCTCCTGCCAGGACTTTCATGCCATAACTTTATTACACTTTTCTTCACCTGGTGTGCTCTCCTGCCAGGACTTTCATACCATAACTTTATTACACTTTTCTTCACCTGATATACTCTCCTGCCAGGACTTTCATACCATAACTTTATTACACTTTTCTTCACCTGATATACTCTCCTGCCAGGACTTTCATGCCATAACTTTATTACACTTTTCTTCACCTGGTGTGCTCTCCTGCCAGGACTTTCATACCATAACTTTATTACACTTTTCTTCACCTGATATACTCTCCTGCCAGGACTTTCATACCATAACTTTATTACACTTTTCTTCACCTGATATACTCTCCTGCCAGGACTTTCATACCATAACTTTATTACACTTTTCTTCACCTGATATACTCTCCTGCCAGGACTTTCATACCATAGCTTTATTACACTTTTCTTCACCTGGTGTGCTCTCCCATGCCAGGACGTTCATATGACATCTTTATTAGATTTCTCTGTTACCCAT
Source organism: Ambystoma mexicanum (assembly GCF_040938575.1). NCBI lineage: Eukaryota > Metazoa > Chordata > Amphibia > Caudata > Ambystomatidae > Ambystoma > Ambystoma mexicanum. The sequence goes on from NC_090931.1 coordinate 602,315,930, forward strand.
GAAACAAAAGCAGCCCAGTGTTGGCGTATAATTTCTTTAAGGGTTCTCTCCTTCATATATAGGGCTTTTGCTGCTCTCTCAAGTATGTTCACCTTTACTCGGTTTTCTTTTTCTGTCCCTTTAAGGTGCAGGTTCAGCAACCAGTTCGTTGAATAGCTTATGCCTCTTTTAGCTTCTTCACATACTTCACTTTGCTCACTCGTTGTATAGCTTTTATATTTAGTAGCTTCTTCCCATATATAAAAAGCCCCCCCACTCTCACCATTGGCTGATTCGGGCCTCCTTGCAGTGCTCCTTCTCTCCCGCATATTCATGGGAAATGTTTGCACCCCTCCAATTAAATACATCACTTTGCTCACTCGTGGTATAGCTTTTATATTTATTAGCTTCTTCACATATTTTACTTTGTTTACTGATAGCTACTTCGAAGTAGCGTACACTTTCAGGCAACCCGGTAACCCTCTCCACTTACCTGAGCTTACAGGGTGCTTCAAGTGTCTCTCGCATGCTTCTGTTATTGTCGGATTGTGGGCTCGGCATGCAAGCTGTCATCCGCTGCGCCTCTGCCGTGCCAGTGTTTGGTTTTTGCAGCCTCTCTCTCT